>NC_055960.1:6285000-6640000 GCF_018492685.1 Alosa sapidissima
CACACACACACACACACACACACACACACACACCCCTTCACACACATACACACACATGCACACACACACACACCCGCACACACACACAGACGCACCCGTACACACACATATACACAGACACACACATGGTTTCATCCCGGGGGGCTTTCTGTGCAGAGTGCCGTCTGACATGCGAGGGGAAGGAGAGGGATTTTGGGGCGGCGTGCTCGGCGCGCTCGCCCCAGAAGAAGGGACGTCTTTCAGCGGCAGGAGCCCGGCTGCAGGCTTTAGGGGTTGGCCGCCTGGCTTATGCTGTAATCCCGCTTCATGGCCGCTTGTTAAGCGCAGCTGATGGGATCTCTAAAGTAAAGCCAAACCTAACTGCCACGACGTGGGGGATGTGTGTGTGTGTGTGTGTGTATGTGTGTATGTATGCATGTGCGTCTGTGCATGTGTGTCTGTGTGTGTGTGCGTGTGTGTTTGTGCATGTGTGTCTCTGTGTGTGTGTGTGTGTGTGTGTGTGTGTGTGTGTGTGCGTCTGTGTGTTCGTGCAAATACATAGGTGTTTGTGCGTGTCATGGTGGGGGCAGTGAGTGGGTTCATGCCCGATGAGGTAATACGATCTCTCATGTTGATGGTTGCTGTGGTAGGGACTGGAGGGTGGTGGGCTGGTGGTGGAGGGTTGTGGGGCGGGCAGGGTCAGAGTGCAGGGTAAGCACCTCTCGGGTGGGGGCCTAGGGGGCAGAGGCCTTTGAAACAGAGGGTCTCGGGTTACGCGGGTGAAGTGACAGGCCACACCACAGCGGTGTGACAGGGAGTGCCTGCAGCGCACTCTAAACCCAACGGCACCCCCGCTGTGCCAGCACTCTCCCCCTGGAGACTCGCCGCTAAAAGGTTCATGTGGCTCACCACTGCGCACGGCATAAATCTCTCTCCAATGCCTCGCGACTTCTAGCCCGAGCTTTAGCCTGTAGCCTGTTGGCAGTTACAACTTCCTGTTGATGGAGCGAGGGGTCTTAAAGGAAGGAGGGATGAAGGAGGGTCTCCGCCTCGTCCTCCTTCTTACAGTCTCTCTTTCTTGCCTTTGGCAGCCTGTCTGTCTTCCACTCGCATGTGTCTGGCACGAGCACAAACGCTGGCCCGGGTTTTCCACTCTCCCCATCACACTATAACTCCTGCGTACGATGGGCTCTGGATGAGTCACTTGGCTTTTGGTCTTAAGAGAGATATATCTTCAAATATATTTTCCAAGGTTTTTTTTTCCTTCAAATTTCTATGTATTCATCTTTCACCTACACATACAATCATCTCTTCATTTCTCTCTCACCTCTCACTCTTTTACCCTCTCTCTCTCTCTCTGTCTCTCTCTCTCTATCTGTTTCTCTCTCTTTCTTTCTCTCTGGTCTGGGGCCAGTCTGGATGTTCCACATTGGAAATATCAATCAGTGGCTTTTGTTCCTGGCTCTCCCCACACACGTGTTACAGAGAGAGCGTGGGGGAAGACTCTGGAGAGACAGAGAAGAAAAGGAGTGAGAGGATCAGAGAGAGATGGTGGGGGAGAGGGAGAGCGAGGGAGAGAAAGAGCAAGAGACGGAGCGAGTGGGAGCAAGCAGAGTAAATAATAAAATGAAGCGCTTTGAAGGAAAAGAGAGATGAACCCTAAAAAGTATGTTACAGAGAGAGAATATGAACAAAGGCTCCCAGTCAGCCAGCAGGAGAGATCTGTACTGATTCTTCAGACAGCCATCTTGGCTCCTGCGAGTACAGTGGCTGCCTTGACAGCTCCTCTTGGTGTGTGGCAGCTGAGAGGTCAGCCTGGTCGAAATACCCTGTGCAGGAGCCAACGGGATGGGCAGCATACCGGAGTGGACCGCACACTTTCACCACATGCCATGCCTGCCCTCTCCTCCGCCTTGGTCAACAGCTGTGATAGACACGGACTCCCTGACAACAGCAGATACCCTTCAGAGCAGAGAGCCTGTTCCAACACTGAGCTTTACAAAGAACACTCCAGGGCTTTCATAACATTAAGCAGAATGTTGAGGAGAAGCACTCAAACACTCACTCTTACACTCACTCTTACACACACACACACACACACACACGCACATACACACACGTACACACAGGATGGATATGCTCTCTGTTTCCTGTTTTCCTAGGAGCGCATCCGGCCCTGCCTATTTTTACATATTTGCAGAATGGCTTTCAGACGAAATTCAGGTGGTGAAAAAAAGCATGTGCTGTTTTGGTGTGTGATGGAGGTAACCAGATGCACCCAGCACACTCTCCACTGAGAGTTCAGATGCTGCAGACTCCAGTGACAAACTCCAGCTTCTCGGGAAAGCGAAGGAACCGGGGCCCCAGTGTTGATAGAGGTCAAGCTCTCGCCCGAGCCAGCGAAGCAATTGTTTCTTAAAATAGCACCAGTGATTTATCACGCTCTCCGGGACCCTTGTTCAGACCAGCGCATAACGCTCCCTGCTACAGTTGGCTTGTAAATCTCTGTTTATTTTAAATCATGGTACTTCAAAACACCAGCAGCCAGCTAATTGGTTGGGTTTGCATGTGTTGTCAAAGCCACAGGACAAACCTGTGTGTGTGGTTATGGGTTGTGGGAAACATACGTGATGTGGTGGATCTGGTTGATCTGGTGAGTTATATGGAGGCCCATATGAACAGCCGGGGCCATGCAAGTCTGCAGATTGTTGCCTTACACTCCTAAACACAGGAAATACTGAAGATCTTTTCCTGTGTTCATATCAATGTTCAATATGGGGGGCCACAATGGAAATAATAATTTGGACTTTATTGTGTTCTATCCTTTTGAGAATAGTGTACCAAGGCACACCGCTATTTATTTATCAAAAAAGAATTTCAAATCAAATTTCAGTTTCAATCAATATGCCCAGGTAAAAAAAAAACTATTAAAAGTATACTTTTTGAAAGTACAGTTTGTACTTTTTTCGTCAAATCCAAGTGTAATTAAGTGTATTGAATTATGTATTAAGTTCAACTTAATACCAACTTGACTATACTTTGAGTGTAATTAGTGTGCTAAAATGGAACAACTTTTTTCTAACTTTAAGTGTTCTTAATCATGGTACTTCAAAACACCAGCAGCCAGCTAATTGGTTGGGTTTGCATGTGTTGTCAAAGCCACAGGACAAACCTGTGTGTGTGGTTATGGGTTGTGGGAAACATATGTGATGTGGTGGATCTGGTTGATCTGGTGAGTTATATGGAGGCCCATATGAACAGCCGGGGCCATGCAAGTCTGCAGATTGTTGCCTTACACTCCTAAACACAGGAAATACTGAAGATCTTTTCCTGTGTTCATATCAATGTTCAATATGGGGGGCCACAATGGAAATAATAATTTGGACTTTATTGTGTTCTATCCTTTTGAGAATAGTGTACCAAGGCACACCGCTATTTATTTATCAAAAAAGAATTTCAAATCAAATTTCAGTTTCAATCAATATGCCCAGGTAAAAAAAAAACTATTAAAAGTATACTTTTTGAAAGTACAGTTTGTACTTTTTTCGTCAAATCCAAGTGTAATTAAGTGTATTGAATTATGTATTAAGTTCAACTTAATACCAACTTGACTATACTTTGAGTGTAATTAGTGTGCTAAAATGGAACAACTTTTTTCTAACTTTAAGTGTTCTTAAGTACATTATACAAAAACAGATTTTATGAGCATTCGGAACACAGTCGCAGTACAATTTTGTAACATTCCAAGTGTATTGGAAATGTACTTAAAAGGCATTACAGTATAACTAATAATAGTGTAGTAGTATATTTTGAATACACTCTTATCATCCTCATTTCCATTCATTTGGCATGCTTCTGTAATATTTTAAATGAACTTCAAATGTACTTCCTGACTACAATAAGTGCCTTGAAAGTTTGCAGTTATGTTAATAAATGTATAGTCTTAAGATACTTTTAGCATTATAAAGGCATGCAATTTAAGTATAATATTAGTGTGATTTAAAATAGTACTATTAGTACTCTCCTACCTATTCTGTTACATGACAAATTACACTTTGATGTCATTTTTTAAAACATTTTATTGACATGAATGAAAACAAAACATAATATTCATCCATAACAAAAGTAAAAACATTTTTCTGAAAGTTATGGATCTCTTGAGCATATCTTTTCAAGTTGTATGTGGTAACGCGATAAAACATGCATTTGGGCGTATTATATTATTTCACATGCATAGATTTTTCGAGTGGCTGTTTGGAGCGCTGGTCAGATTCCTCCTCGCTCGCAGCATTTTCTTCCATGCTTGGGGTGCAGTTTCCTCTGAGTGCACACGCGCAGACAGAATTTGTGCGCACACATTTAATACATGTGTGAAATAATATATAATATAATACACCCGAATGCATGTTTTATCGCGCAAATGCTTTTTGCCACTATTGTGTCGCGATACTCTACAGCCTCATTGGTAGACCATCAATTCAGAATGCTGATTTCATGAAAAACAAAAGTTGTTTACCTTCCTAGGTGAGAGAATTTGCCCTCTAAGCTTGAAATTGTTTAATGGACACCCAGCCTACAAGCCAACAACTTAACAGTCTAACATGGCTAAATTTGTAATGCATGATCATTTATTGCTTATTTGTTTGCAAAGTCTTCTGGCCCATAAAAGAAAACCATGGTGGTTACGGATCATGGCTGAGGAGGAAAGGTACAGCTGGTAGAGTTGTGCAGCGAGTGAACTTCCCTCCCAACACCAAGTTTTCGGTGGCAACCCGGGGCTGGACAACAGTCAAATGCATTGACCTTGGTATTAGAGAATTTGTCTCTGTTGTCTGTGAACAGAAAGAAGATGGACAACATTTTACAAGATAAACAATATTTTACACAGAAATCCATTGGCAATGATGAGATTAATTCAGATTATCTGTACCTATTTGACATTTACTTTTTATGGGTGAAATTGGTATTGACACCATCTGTTTGCCATCCTGGTATGGGTAGACCTGGCCAGGTAGTCTTTCCTTAAAGCGTTGTGCACCTTGGCACCGATATGAGTGCAACCACCCTGTTTTCTGCATTTGATTACCTTAGATTCCTTTGTTTCCAATACAACCGTATTATCGTTTTCGGGTCAAATGGCATTTTAAATGGGAGTTGTAGGGGCACTAGCCTACTATTTTGATGCATAAATCAAAATCATCATGTATCAAAATAGTTCTGCCCCTACGACCAGTGGTGGAATGTAACGAAGTACAAATACTTCGTTACTGTACTTAAGTAAATTTTCCACGTATTTGTACTTTACTTAAGTAGAATTTATAGTGCATACTTTTGACTTTTACTTCGTTACATTTTACAGCAATTATCTGTACTTTTACTCCGCTACATTTCTACAACACCATCGTTCCTTTTTACGATACATTTTATGATCAGATTTTTTTTCTCTCTGACAAACACGTTTGTTTTACCAGGGGGCGGGGTTGCTACCACAGATTCTGGAGCGCTACGTGCCCAGCTTCTAAATCTTTGAAACATAAGCTCTAGTCTAGACCAGGCAAAGCGTGAGCTTGTAGCCATCTGCATTCGGTAGGCTATATTCACCAGACCCATGGCTACACTGGACATGCAACTGTGTTCTGCGCCTTTCTCTGTCTGTTATCTGCAGCGTTAGGGCCTCCTCTCCGATGAGATTGCTATCCGCGGATCAGCGAAGTTACAGGCTATGCCCATGCTTCTGTCACACGTCTGATCATTTGCGGCACAAATGAATGGTAGACTATTATAGAACCGCTGGCCGAAAAAAACGTAGCATTTTCCAGATTAGGAAATATTTCTTGATTGTGTGTGATCAAATAAAGAGGCATAGCCTACAATTGGGGGGTAGAAATGTGAGCGCTGATTCAATGTCTATGTGCGTCTGCGCAAGTGACACTGAACCTAATCATAAAGACACCTTTCTCAGCAACTTTTCTGTTCAATCAGCAGAATTGGCATTACGATCCACCCGACGTTTCCCTGGTCTACCCCGTTAAACTTTAGGCTCTCGTGTTTTGCTGAATGATATACTCAGCAGATCACCCTAGTAGATAACCAGAATTACAGTCTCTAGAATTGTAGGTCAGAATGTAAACTGGGCCACAGATGGTAAGCACAATTGCATTAGCTTAAAACTATCTAGTCGAGTATAACCTAAAACTAGCTTAATTAAAATGCCACAGCCCATACTAATTTTTCTTTTAGAATATAGATATTAAGAGAATAAATCATTATGCAAATACTTTTACTTTTAATACTTAAAGTACATTTAAAAGCAGGTACTTTTTACTTTTACTTAAGTAGGGTTGTCATTGTGGTACTTTTACTTTTACTAAAGTAAATATTTCTCTGTGTATTTGTACTTTTACTTAAGTACTGAGATTCAGTACTTCCTCCACCACTGCCTACGACTCCCATTCAAAATGGCATTTGACCCAGAAACGACAATACAGTCAAGCTTAATGGTGGCGCTTCTGACTTAATTATGCTTTTAAACGAAAGTTTGACTCAGGTACATTCACAAAAAGACCCTAGGTTGCATTTTGGCTTGAGTTATGCTTTAAGAGTAATGGGGCAAGGTCCTGGATGAAGAATATTTACCTTTACTGCTGATTATTTGAGGCGTTCAGACATCTCGGTTTCAAAACTGTCCAGGAACACCTGTAAAAACATAGTTAGGCTACAGATTAAAACTAGGTAAATTACAAACACTACCATGAAATGAACTTGAATGCTCTGTCAAACACGAATAATTAAAAAAATCTAAATCTATCGCATAAACCAAGGCATAATATCAATCATGTAGCCTAAGCTTCATAGCACTAACTTAGTAGAACACCAGGTTTAATTCCCCCTCTAATATCAATGGTGGAAAAAAACGTTCTACTTCATAAAATGTATGTAATTTGTCCTGTAGACTCATTTTAAAAGATGTCTCCACGATTAAATAAAAAAAACAGCTACAATGTCATTAGCATGCCTAATGAATGTGAAGTGTGACTAGCCTAGCACCATCCTTTCTGTGAGGTAGCCTACACCACACATAATACTAAAGAACATTGGTGAACTTTAGGCAAACGTTGCTTAATAAAGAACACACTTTCTTCCATCATGTTTGTCTAACGTTAACGTTAGTGCTAGCCAACGCTTGTCAATAATCCCACAAACACAAAGCAGGCTAGTCTAATGTAGTTTTCTTATTGATAGGGATCTGGGTCGACGTTTATGACGTTAACGTTAGCTAAATTAGCTAACGTGATCTGGCATTGCTAGCTTGTACTAGCAAGGATAAAAACAAACTCTTGAAAGACTGCTAAGCCATCAATTTAACTTCTCCAAAGACTACCAAAGGTACACTAACAACAAAGCACACTTTTGAAAAGTACATTACAAAAACACTTTGAATATTGCACAATAAGTATGTTTAATTTTAGTACACTGAAGTTAAACTTAATAACATCTACTTTGAAGTATACTTTCTAAAAGTACACATTAAACATACTTTACATAAAGTACAAAAAGTGTAAGCATACTTGCTTTATACTTCATATACTTTAATCATATTTCTAACACACTAAAGTATACTACTTTTTTACCTTGGTGCACCTATATCCTGAGCTAGTCATGCTATTATCTGTAGACTGTATGCTCATGGATAAGCAACTGAATAAAAAAGAGCTTTTGGAAAGTAATTGAATGAAAGTGCCCTCCCTAAACAGACTAAACAGATCCACAATAGCCAGTCCACACCCTAAACTGTTTACTGGCTCTGCTTTTGTCTCTACAAATTCATCAGGACAGTTGCTCCAGTTGCTATTGTTGCTCCAGTGGATGTATCAGTGTATACACATAGACTAACAAAAGTAGGCACGTGCTAGTGGACCAGAGTGACACCTTAGGTCATCTCCACAGTACAATGTAGTGCAGTTTAATCATTTTTAGCTTATTTATCTTACGGCATACCTCATCTCTAAAAAACCCTGATGTGATTCTCAGCATGTCCTTGGCAACAATGTAAAAAAATCATTATTTAGGGAAGGTTCAGTAAAGTGTCTGTCTCATTCAACATCTGTGTTCAGCAGAGAGAATCAGATTCTCAGGAGAACCTGAACCTCACGTTCTCCCCTGCACTAGATATTAGACAGACGTGTAATTCTTATTAAGCCACAGAGGGCATGGCCATCCATTTGACGACCTATCCCAGTTTTTTTTATTGTGAGTTTGTGTGTCATCAAACCATTTGTGAAGGTCTGGAGGTGGGGTGCAGTGCAGGGAGTGAATGCTGTGCCAGTTCTGACCTGCCCGATGGCCTGGCTGGGCCAGTGTGGCAGAGTGCAGAATGCTGCAGACCTCTTCTTATTATTTCCTGGTCTGGTTTGGCTAGACCAGATGACATTTCCCGGCGGATCTGGAGATGTAATATTACCCTGCTTGCTGAAGTGATTGCAGGTGAGCAGCTGTTATATTTCACCCGTCCTGATACAGCTCACAGGGCTTGAAGAGTCGACTCCAGGCCTACCTGACCCACCTGCAGCTTAATCTCTCAGTCCTTTTTTCTCTCTCTCTCTTTCTCTCCCCCTGTCTTTCTATATGTCATTCATTCTTTATTCCTTCCATTTATCAGTTTTGTTTAACTTTTTTCTTTCTTCTTCTCTTCTTTTCTTTCTCTCGTAATTCACTCCCTTCAGCCTTAACATGAACAGACAGATCTGTGGTCCTGTATAAACACACAGTGAAAAATAAATTGTTTGGGACGCTTCAAGTCAAACGTGCGCTGCATACCATAAATGCTATGATATGCACGGATAAAGACTTAAGGCAAATATGACCCACTTCCTGCTGTAACATGCCCTCTAATGTTGTGGAATACCTTTTTTCCCCAACCAATAGCAATCTTCTGTCTGCCATCCGTGTGAAGATCAGAATTAGCCTAAAGTGGATAATTGTCTCTCTGAGGCAGTTTCGACTGAGGAGTCATTTTGCCTGAGTGGCTCAGCTGTTGCATTCCATCTGCACTGACTCACGGCACGTTCATAATATCTCATAAGGGAACGCTGGCTCACATCCTGGCGCAGTCACGTTGTCCCAACCCCCACCAGCTCTCCTCGAACAGCTCCTCACCTCCAATTTTGGGAGATTTCTTGCAGCAGTAGTGCTGTTAGTCCTCCTGTCTTTGCTCAAAGCCATCAGATGTGTTTACCAATCCCAGCAGGAGTGTAGGATTACAGCAGCACCTCTCTCCAAACAGAGGTCCTCATGGGCTCAGACAAGATGGAGTGGAGGTGAGGGACAGAGAGAGGAGGGGGGAAGAGCGGGGGGGGGGGAGGGGGGTGTGGAAAGAGAGTGATGGGGGGAAAACATTGGGTAAGCTGCATATAGCACCCATGGGTGCAGTTGGGTTTCTGGCCCCTTGGATGTCAGAGGCTAACAGGGCAGAAGCTCATCTCTCTCTCTCTGTGTGTGTGTGTGTGAGAGAGAGAGAGAGATGGTTGTGCTCCTGTGATTTCCCCAGTGTCTCATCCATCTCCCCCTCCTTCTCTCTCCCCCTCTCCCTTCTCCTCTTACTTCTCACTGTTCTTGTCCTTGGATTCCCCCCTACCTGGACTCTTCTCATCTTCAGCTCTTCTGTCCTTGACTCATCAGCATGAGTCACACACACACACACACACACACAAACACACCAAGGGCCCCTTGATCACTGTTGCACCTCATTCCTCTCCTCTCTACCCCAACTCATTTTTACTGCCCCTCTGGCCCTGCCCTCACCCCCCCTGGCCCCCCCGTTTGCTAGCCCCTGATTGAGGCAGCAGCGCTGGGATGCAGGGGCCACTGGGCCTGGGCCCCTCTGCCGGGCGCTGCCCCGCTCAGTTGGACGCCTGCAGAAATGACGGCTATTTCCTGCCATCACAGGAAGCGGCCGGATTGGAAGCAGATTTCCCAGAGAGCAACGCTGTGATGTGGCGACATCTTAAACCCCTTTAATCACTCACAGGCTGGGCCCACCGATGACACACACACACACACACTATACAAACACACAGGCACGCGTACACACACACGCACATGCACACACACACACACACGCACACGCACACGCACATGCACACGCACATGCACATGCACATACACATACACACAGACTATGCAAACATACCCAGGCACACACACACACACACATACACACACACATTCACAGAGAGCGAGAGAGAGAGAGAGACTCACAGAGCTGCTCTTTTTTGTGGCTGCAGCCTTAATCACTCACAGCTTCGGAGCAGCCACATCGATCAGGGCGGAGAAAGAGACAAAGAAAGAAAAGCCAGAGTGAGGGAAAAAGAGAGAGAGAGAGAAAGAGAGAGAGAGGTGGGGAGGCTGATTCTGCTCGAGTTGTCTCATCTGATACTTTGTTCTTTTTGCCTGAAGTAAACCAGAGAGGGCCAGAACATAACTCACCTGATGATCATATCAGTGCTCGTCCAGAGCTATATTGTTTCTCTCACCCGATGCAGGCGAATTTTTAGGAGTGCAAAACAAAGTCGTATTTCATTTGATTGGATTTGTTTTGAAGGTCGTTTGCGGATTAAAATGAGGAATGTGTTTATTAGGTCACTGAAATTGTTCACCAGATAAACTCTTCAATTTATTCCCTTGGTTGTGCCAAAAGTTTCCAATTTTGCGAGTTTTTGAACAGGAAACTCCCCTTACCTCTGAGTCAGTTTCCCTTGAGGAGATTCCGCTTTTGACAAGACGTTTGGTCCTGAGCCAATCAGGACAAGCATACAAAATACCTCAGCTTCAAAAACAATGCAGACACATGTTGACCTCAAAATAAAACCTCATGTGTACACAAACACACACATCACATAAGCATTTTTAAGACACATAAGTTATCACTATACGCTCCATAAACAGCAGACATCCACTGCTTGTTCACCTCATAAGTCACCAAAACAATTATTTTTTTCCTTCAGTCAGACCTTTGAAATGATCTTTAAGACTCTCCAGGGACTAGAAGCCTAGCTGTAGCCAGTGTTTCAGAGCTGCAGAGTAACAGTTTTTGCCCATTGCTTGAACACTTTTTGCAAAACTCGGCTCATTGTGTCAAAACTTTACACACAAGCACACAAGACACAACACTGGGAAATAAACCATTCACATCTATGTCGAATTGAAACACTGCTATCAAAACCCAACAATCCTTTGTCAAAATGTCACTCTGATGACAAAATGATACACACTTGCATCATATGAATACACTTTTGACAACACACTAGTGTACTTTATTTAAAACACTGCAGTCTTTCATTTTCACTGTTTTTATTTATCAAGTTAGCATTCTGTGAAACTCAATGCAACACTTACAGTTTTTGTTGTGTTTTTTTTTTCCAACAAAGGTTTTTACAAAAATGAAAGTACTGAAAGGTTACAAATGACATCAACTCAATACTGTACATCACAGAACTAGTACAGTAAATGCAGTAATACAAAAATACAGAAAAACAAAAATACACTACTGTAAAACAGGCTTAGATGTGGTGGACTCTGCCCAGCTTCCCTCATTGTCAGGTCATGATTTATCACATGATCCACCAAAGTTTCTCTAATATCATCTGAAATATTGTTCCGTGCATAGCCTCTTCGACCACCTCCTACTCCTCTCTATCTTTGTCTTCCTCTTCCTCTACCTCTTGCTCTTCCTGCCTCCATGCTTGCAAAGTTATCAAAATGGCTCAACTGAGGCCTATTTGTGACTGGCTGATTGGTGTTCAGTTTTTTACTTTTTTACTGTAAGTAAGTATTTTCAGATGTGTTTTCTATCACCCAATGTGTTTTGTATTTAGAATAGATGTGTTCTCCCAATGGTACCCATGAAATTACATTTATGAACAAAGTGTCTTATGTATGAAATAGTGTGCAGTGTGCAGGAGCAAGTGTGTTGCAGAACTGCAACTAAACTGCAAAGCAGCGCTTTTGTTTTAAGGTATGGTTACACTGTGTTTAAGGTATGGATGGTATAGTAACAAAAGCTTTTGTTTTAAGGTGTGGTTACACTATGGTATAGTAACAAAAGCTTCAAGTTTTGTTACTTTGGTCTAAGCATGTGTCTATAGTGTTCAAGCAATGGGGAAAAAACTGTAAATGAATTTGCGAGTGCAGCCGTGTGGCTGTGAGCCGTACTGTTCCCACCAGCAGTGTCTGGGTGTCCTTCCCAGCCACCAGCTTCAGATGAGGCCCAGATGTGGCCCAGATGAGGGGAGCCTGGTGTGAGAGCCAGAGCCACTCCTCCATCCACTCCTCATCAGGGCCACCATCTGTGTGTCATTACCAACTCTCACCAATTCAAATGCTCAGACTGTGTGCAGCATTTACGTAGCACCACCAGCCCACCAAACTAGAGGCACACCCTGTGTGAAGCTGAGACCTCCACCAAAACAGAAACATCATTTCAACAGTTTCACACCATTAAAGAGTTTCCTCATTACCAAAGTTCCCTCGGTCCTCAGTCCCCCCCACAACATCCCACTCCACCCTAACCCAACACACACACACACACACACACACATACTTTTAAAGACTACATACTCCCCCTCATTAGAAGATCTGCAGGCCCCCTAACAGCAAGCAGACACTGTCTCCATGCGTTCAGCCTGCAGCTGTTTTATTCCTGCTGGTGCAGACCGTGGAGGATCTGCGGTGGTGGTTGGGGGACCAGGACGAGAGGCCGCTGCCCACGAGGCTTGTTCTGTCCCAGGGTGACTGTGAGGGGAGCCAGCCCAGAGGTCCTGTGACCCTGCTCCTCCTCTGGATGGGTTCCAGGCCTCAGCGCTCGCCAGCCTCAGCCTCAGGCTCCCTTTATGCAACACGTGTTGTGTGTTGATTGGACTGTATTGCAGTTGTCCTTTGGCTGCTCCCCTGTACAACAAACTCGATCTGACTTTCTAGCTGACTCTTTACTAACTGCTTTAACTCTTGTGCTGAAAGCAGAGTTGCTGTAGATGGCAGTGGAGGGGGACGAGCGAGTGGAGTATGATGGTAGCAGATGTTCGGGGTGGTGCAGGTGGGGGGGGGTGGGGGTCAGGTTAATGGATCTCACAGCTGGTATATATCACAGTCACTGTTCTCTTTCAAGGAAAGGCTTAGTAATGTCCTTGTTGGAGGGCAAATTAAAGCCAGTTGAGTGTTCTGAACCTTTAAAGGACCCATTTTAGGTCCAGAAATGTGTTAGTAGGTGCAGAAACTGTTCTGCTGGAGTAACTTTCAAAGGTCTCTGAAGTTCTTTGGGAGTCAGACTGGGATCAGACGCTAATTTGCATGGGAAGAAATGTTCATACGTTTTGTGCCACTATGCTTCAGAGAAGTGGGCGCTGTATGCTCCCAAAACTCTGTGTTGAGACGTGAAGCTGTTAGCCATCATAATTTATCCTCTGAACCATCTCCAAGTCCACTAACAGAAGTGGCTCCAGAGTTTTGCTGCCGACGTGGAAAGCAATGAACAATCTTGTGCCTACGAAAACGAGTAGCTTACTTGCTGCTTATGTACACACTGCAGGTTTAAACAGACTTGTAGAATTTCTTTCACTGCCACATTTCCAAGTTTTGTAGCTTACATGGAAAGCCAATTTGAAAAAATTAAACAATCATGTGGCTTCAAAAACAAGTAGCCTACTTGCTACTTGTGTACACGCTACAGGTTTAAACAGCCCTGTAGAGTTTGTTTCACTGCCAAATTTCCAAGCTTTGTAGCTGACATGGAAAGCAAATTTGACAAAATGAAACAATCAAGTGCCTTCAAAAACGAGTAGGCTACTTGTTGCTTATATACCCATGGCAGGTTGAAACAGCTTTGTAGAATTCTCTTCAGCCAGGCGGCTGACTGAAAAAACAACTGCTGTTTCCCTGTATGACACACTTGAGTTCATGAGCCGTTCATGAGCCGAACACAAGTCATGGTTCATGGTTGTACATTGAGGAGACAAGTAGTATGCTGTTATTCACACATTGTGTAGCCCTTCAAAGTCTGTGCAACTGAACCGTTTTACTGATAGCTATGCCACCATGGATTGACTTTCATAGCCAGCCACCACTGCGGTTTAAACATCCCCAAATAACACACATCTCGACTGGCGAGAGCCCTAGTGTCAGCCTCAGAGCAGCTTCCTGTGGCCTGTGTGCTCCAGCAGGATTAGACATCATTCAGCTGATGCAGGCGAAGCAGGTGGTTTTCCCATTACAGATGTTATCTGCCCAGCCAGTCCCTCTGCACGTTCATCGGATAACCTCACGGGTAGGGGCTGAGCGCCATGTCATTTGGGGTGGAGGGCTAGCGCAGCAGGCAAGGCTTGTGTATGGAAATATAGGATTAAACAGAAAGCAGGAAAAGTACTGGAAAATATTTATTTTATTTTAATAGAAAATAATATTTATGAATAAATATTGATTTCACGTTGAACGATTGATGTACTTCATCACAGTAACACCTGTAAGCGACACAAAAGATTTTCCAAAGCATGTGTGCTACACATGGTTTCCATTGCATCATCAGCTTGTGTTATTGCAGCTTGGTCACTACTGGACCTTAGTCAGAAAGACCATCTCTTTATGACGGATTGACTAGCGTATCTGATTTGTCTCTCTCTCTCTCTCTGTCTCTTTGAGCACTAAATTCTTCCTCTCCAGTCCATGCAGAGGAGTAGCCCAGCACTCCTCTCTCTCACTTCCTCCGAGTGGCAGCGTATGCTCCTCTTTGTCAGCTCTGGCGTTAGAGGCAATCTAAGAGGAATGCTGTTACGAAATAGGGACAGATGAGAACACTTATTTCATTACACTGATTTCCATGCAAGCGTTCCCCCCTCTGGAATGCAAGGGCCACTGCTCACAGCCTGGGCTTTAATTGGTTGTGGTGGTCCTCCGGTGGAACCCTAGTAAAAACCCAAGACCACTCAGGTCATTATCGTCCAGAGCTGTGCAGGAACATTCCTGATATTTTCCACCCCTAAACGGATTAAACTGAAATAGTGTGAAGTGGGGAAAGATTTTGGGGGTTTGGGAGGCTTCAAGATATTTACAAAGCTTGCATTCAGGGGTATAATTTTGTGATCTATGTGGGCAGACTTTATTAAGCACATGGAAAGTATGTGGTGATGGTAATATTCCCCGTCCTGGAAGGGGATCTTAGTCCAAAGATGTATTTGTTAGAGTCTGTGCATTTATTGTCAATAGAATTAAGCAATAAGCCCCGAGAGGCCGTAGGTTACACTGATCCTTGTTAGGCACGATGCGCTAGCGGAGTTGCTTGGCAATGGTTGCAACGTCGAGACGCAGCTACTTTAACTTTTGTATCAAGTTATGGTAGTAATAGAGAACGAAATGCGGTCAAGGTGTATGTTTATGCTGCATTTTACAATGGCATCGAACACGATTCAGCCAATCACAATCTAGGACCGGAACTATCAGTTTTAGAATAGTGAAATTGCATTTGAAGTTTGCCAAATTCAAATGCAATTTATTTGAATAGAGCCATTGATCATTGGCATTGGCAACCTACTTTACAGAGAGAAGGCCTGAGCCTGCTAGGTGAAGCTAAGAGGTGATGGTGGCAAGGAAAAACTCTTTACCCTTTAACAGGAATCAAGCCCCGTTTAACCCAAATGAACCACCTGCAACTGTTAGTTTATTCAATCAAATGTAGTGGTCTTTGCAGATGACTGGGCCGAGAGTGTGGGGGTATAACTGAGACACAGGAAAAGGCAAAGTTAGTAAATAATGAAATAAGGGGATTATTGAGGACATGCAGCCATCTCCCTTCTGAACAAATTGAATGTAATTCCACCCTTTTTCACAAGCATCTTTGGAATGCCTTGGCCTACATTTGCCTCAGCATTGCCCTCTGCAATGTGACCCACGTTTCTCGTGCTGGGGCCACATATGTCCAAGATGGACCATCGCCCAGTTTTCATTGGTCAAAGGGTTGCAGAGCAATCACCTGGCCAGGAAGTCATCAGATTCTGTCTTTAAAATCTTGTTCCTATTTAAGGACGGATGCTGTAAAATATTCCTCAAATCCATCTCAGACTAAATAACTTGCGTAGACACCTAATTGCATAAGTAGACTGTGGTTGTGAAGCCTCTCCTCTGTCTGGGTTTTTTCCATTGAAAGTGTTAGTCAGTCTGACAGTTGGCTGACCTTCTTCACATAGAACATGCGTTGAGAGGTCACAAAGCTCTTGGCATGCAGTACCCCAATCAATCTACCAGAGGGCTCGTCCAACATATGCTGGCATGCTGGTTCCCTTTTTCTGTCTGAGCTGGTGTTGTGGTCAACACCTTTTTCTGTCCGTTTCAGTCAGGACATACATACACAGACAGGGGGAAGTAACGGTGGAACGAACACACACGCAGAGAGAGAGAGAAAGAAAAACAACAACTATACACCACAAAAATACAAAGAAGGAACTTAGTCCTGTGGAGAGGGAAGAGCCGTTACTATGTGGTGTTGTGTTGTGAAATCAGTAGGAACACAACACAACTGCACATGTGACAGGAGGATGGAGGCGCATTTCGTGTTGGCTGCAAACACTTTGTTTGCTCTGTTTGTTGTCGTTCTTATTCTCACAGTATCAATATCACTGCTTGTTGCTGTTCTGGTGCAGCCTTTTAAGTGTGCGAGAGTTATTGCTGTGTGCCACCCCCAGCTATGTGAGTTATTGCTGTGTGCCACCCCAGCCCTGTGAGTTATTGCTGTGTGCCACCCCAGCCCTGTGAGTTATTGCTGTGTGCCACCCCGGCCCTGTGCCTCCCAGAGGTGCCCGGGAGGGCTCCTAAATCCCCCACAGGTGCAGACCTCTGTGTTGGCGCTCGGCCAGAAAGCCACGCATCTGTGCCCGAGTCCACACCAGCAACTTCTTCATCACACTCATAATCATCATCATCATCACCACCTTTAATCCGACTCGCAGCGGTGCACAATTGAAGTGCTCTGTTTTTGGAGCGTAAAAAGAGTTTTAGAAGACTGGTCTAATTTATTTGAATGTATGTGCCGGTATCACGTCTGGTGTGGCCAGTTCCATTGAATATAATGGAAGCAAATTGTTGCAGCCCACGCTCTGCGAATGAAACGCTTCAGTCACGTGTAGCCTGGTGTAGCCTGCATGTTAGGGTCAATTCAGAAAACACATCAAGACAGCACAGATATGACATATAACATACATAAAAAAAACATTGCACTTCCTATAAAAGACACTTATGCCAATGTTTCCACCAAGGTAACTGGTGTTGTAAGCCTAGGATTTGACAGCAGTATGACAATGTTGTTCTGAGTCCTTCTGGAGACAAAGACGCAATGCACTTGTGCACATTTAGGGGATTTCTGGAATCGTGTTTTTGCCTTAGAGCCATTTGCCATTGCCACTACAGAGGGAGAGCGAGGGGCCCCCTTTCAAAGTGTGTGGCATTAGATAGTTTGATGTGGTTTGTTTCTGCTGCTGTGCAGACAAGTCACAGAGGACACAGATGTTCAATATATTAAGACTCCCTGTATGCTTTATGTCTGTGTATAAGCGTGCGTGTGTGTGTGTGTGTGTGTGTGTGTGTGTGCGTGTGTGTGTGTGAGAGAGAGTGTGAGTGTGTGTATTAGGTGATGCTGGTGGCTGCCCTTAGTGACCTAAACCGTCTGGAGGGAAAACAGACGCCACCATTTCTGCCCAAAACTCACTTCCTGTCTCACAACCCCAATGCTCGCATGCACTGACAGATGCACACACACACACACACACACACACACACACATTGATACACACATACAGGGATACACACACAGACCCACACACTTGAAGACAGACACACTGAGTCTCAGACTGCCTCCCTCATTTCCTGTCCACTGGACTTGGCTCTGGAGCCCCTAGTCCTCCCACCCGTGTGATAAAAACCCTCATTTGTCTCCTTCAGACGAGTGCAGCCTCAGCGCTTCTCTAGCGCGGCTCTGTGATGTGTGTGTGTGGGGGGGGGGGGGGGGGAGAGGCCCGGGGAAACATGTCAAAGGATCATGTTCTCGATCGAACTCGCAGACGAGCACCGGAGTCCTTCACCTATAGGAAATAGCATCCGCAGCTGTAAAAACAGGTGTCCGCATTAATGAGGGAAGTCGATGTGGTCGTAGATGAAGAGGTGGCGCAAGCTGAAACATTTTACTGACACATGTGCAAGGCCAGGACTTCCCATCCTGCTCTGAGGTTTCAGCACCACCCTTCCTGGAACACTTTCCAAGGATATAGTCTTCCACTTAAGAGATTGGATATGGAACAGTCAGTACTGTTCTTCTATTCAAGGCCAACATGTGTATGTCTATGTGTATATCTATGTCCAGTATAGTGTGTACAGAATATAGAAATATACTGTACTATAGATATGTTTAAAAGTGTGATAGTTATTGTATTTTAATGTAATGCACTACTATACAAGGGGATACAAGGATACAAGGAGGTTTATTTGTCACATACATCGCAATACTAACGTAAAGCATGTAGTGAAATTTCATTTGGTGTTCAGCTTTTTCTTTTATTTCTTTTTTCAAGTGTGAAGACAGAAAGATCAAGAAATATTTTAATAAATAGCAAGAGAGAATAAAAAGTACAGTGTGTGTACAGTCCATGTGCAAGTGTGTAAAAAATAAAAACGTTTATATAGTCTTGTGTGTGTTCAGGATAAAGATTGCTTGAGGAGAGAAGCTCCTCCTCAGTCTCTCTGTTCTGGTCTTGTAGCAGCAGAGACGTTTGCCTGACCTCAGTCTTTTGAAAAGTCCATTATCAGGATGTGAGGAGTCCTTTAAGATACTTTGGGCCCTGGTACATAGTCTTTTCTTGTAGGTCTCCTGCAGGGTAGAGAGAGGTGCTCTGATGGTGCGTTCGGCAGATCGCACCACTCTCTGTAGGGCACTGCAGTCAGTTCCCATACCAAGTGATGATGCTACTTGTCAGGACACTCCACAGCTGAGGAGTAAAAGGCCTTCAAGATGGGTGCTGATACTTTGAACTTCCTCAGCTGACGTAGGAAGTACAGTCTTTGCCTAGATTTCCTCAGTGTGTGCTGGGTGTTAACAGTCCATGTTAGATCATCAGTGATATGCATATTGTTAGAGAACTGAATCATATTTACGGAGGGCACGGTATCCTATTTTTGGGTACATAGAATCGATTGTCTGTCCATTGTCCTTTAGTCCAGCCATGTGTAACACATTCCATTTTTTGCTGAGTAGCCTTGCAGGGGGCACTGACTGGTGATTAGATCATTAGGTGTGCCAGTCAGGGTGGCACGACGCCCAGCCTCAACCTCCGCCATCCGTTCCGGGTAGGTCATTGGTATTCACCCCTCAATGTAACACGTTGTGATGGACCTCCGTTTGTGTAAGTGTGAGAGATCAATACTATTGATGGACAGTGTATCGACAGGCACATGTGGCGGCGAGGGCAGCCAGTAAAAATGTCCCAGCTGTAAAGTCCTGCTGAGCTGCTGTTGAGCCATCACACGGAACGTGGACAGGAATAGTTGTCCAGGGACTAATTGTGCACAGTCATTGACTGTAAAAGTGACCAGCTGCCGTTAAACATTGGCGTCTGCCTAACAAAGCCTTTCAGGCCCTTGTAGGCCCCATTTAACTAGGTGCCACAAAAGTGTCAATCCCTCAGTCTTAGGAAATCATAAAACGGCACTCTGTCTGTGTCAGAGCACAGAGAGCACAGAGAGCACACTTCTGCACCCAGCAGCGTTTTTGTGCGGGGACATGCTTGGCCAACGAATTGCAAGGGTTTATGATGTTAACACAGTGCATTCCATCAAGTTTACAGAGGTGAGATCCAGCATGCTGAAGGGGATTGAAGAATAGGCCTGTTTGAGCATGAGTTGCGTGGTATGTGTGTGTGTGTGTGTGTTTGTGTAGATGATGTGTGTGTTCAGTGCACTGTGTGCACAGTGGTACAAGTTTGTGTCTATGTTTCCACACATAGATGCACAAGAAGCTGAGCAAAAGTTTGAGTGCATATTAGGTGCCTGGTGGACAAAGTGTGTGTCTGTGTGTGTGTGTGTGTGTGTGTGTGTGTGTGTGTGTGTGTGTGTGTTTGTGTGTGTGGACACACTGGTGTGAGTGTGTGTGTATTTGTGTGTGTATTTGTGTTTGTATGGACACACTGGTGTGTGTGTGTGTTTGTGTGTGTGTGTGTGTGTGTGTGTGTGTGTAGGTGAAACAGGGAGGAGGGGTAGTTTTATTGACTCTGTCCTTCTGCCACACGCCGTCAGTCAGGAGTGCATCCATCGTCCGGCCTGGAGAACAATCAGAGTGGCTTCTGTTTGCTCTTTTGCACGTCAATGGGCCCCTGTGCCTGGACGGGGCTGGGGACAGAGACAGGCCCTGCAGTGCTGAGGAGGGATTCCGGAGGGATCCTCTTCCATTGTCCCCCTCAGCTCCATGGCCCACCATTGGATATGCATGAAAATGACTCAGGGGATCAGAGGGCAAGTCAAAGACAGGCTGTGCTGCTGGTGTCGACTTCTTGCAGTGTGTGGCACGTGTGTGTGTGTGTGTGTGTGTGTGTGTGTGTGTGTGTGTGTGTGTGTGTGTGTAGGGAGAGATAGAGAGAGTGTGTGTGTGTGTATGTCTTAGGGAGAGAGAGAGAGAGAGTGTGTGTGTGTGTGTGTGTGTGTGTGTGTGTGTGTGTGTGTGTGTGTGTGTGTGTGTCTTAGGGAGAGAGAGAGGGAGAGAGAAAGAGAGAAAGTGTGTGTGTGTGTGTGTGTGTGGCACCCAGCTGAGATGATATCAGTGTCATGACAGCTTGGTCTGAATGCTTTCTCTGCTGTTAAGCCTCTGCTTTCAAGTCATTCCCTCTGGCCTGGGGAGGTGGAGGTTTTACCATCTGCCCCTGAAGATCAGTCAATCACATCTGTGATGTGGTGTCACATAAACCTTGTTCAGGATCAATACATGTACTTTGTGCCGGCTACTTCAAATGACTTTAGATGCGTGATGTTTACCTTAGAACATTCACTTAAACACTACCTTAGAAATATCCACTTGATTTCAAAATGATTGCAGTATTTGGATTTAAGCACTTCAAACAAAGCTAGCAGTTATAATTGCTTTACAACATAGATTGCCTTAATGTGTTTAGTAAACAACATATGACCTAATACCCTCCATAAGAGGTCTGCATCTATACAGTTGTCATTTGCATATTAACTTGTCTCTGTTATAGTACTTCATTATATTCCAATTTGATTGAATATACCTATCGTGTCATGTTAAAGGAAGAAGACAACGTCTTGGGAAATCTTCTTTGCTGTCTGCCCCAGAGTTAGATAAGAGGATACATACCTTTTTCTTCTCTGTGTGTGCAGTAACCCAGTCTGACACCATTAGCCTAGCTTAGCATAATTGACTGGAAGTAGGTTAGACCAGTTAGTCTCCCTGGGTTACACCGGTTAGCCCATGTAGCTACAGGCTAGCTACAGGCTAACTGGTCTAACCCACTTCCAGTCAATTATGCTAAGCTAGGCTAACTAAGTTGGCATGTTCCTATGTTCTAATGTATTCTGATAGAATGCCAGATAAATCCCAGAAAATGGGATGAGTGGAGGACATGCTTTACTCTTCTTTATTTTAGCATGCCATAGTGCCATGTATGTATGTATTTATGTATGTAGGCTATGTATGTATGTATGCATGTATACACATGTTTAAAATGAAAAAGAGATGTCATTGACAAGGATTTTAGTTGGGTTTTAGTTTTTACCCAGAGCTACCCAGTGTCCCAGATACCCAGTCCTGAGCCATAATTGGGCTTTATTGAGCTAATATTGCACGTGTACTTGGAGTGCCCAAAACAGACGGCCTGTGAATTGGCTGCAAATGAGATTTCTTGCTAACGTGATTAATGTCCACTGCTCCATTGACCTAGCCTCTCACAGGCGACGGAGCAGCACTGAGCCTGTGACCGACACATCTCCTCTCATTAGTGAGTCATTGTCTGGACACAAACTGACCAGACCTGATGGGATTCATTACCAACGACACGGGTGGATTTATCCATGATTACAGTTACTTGCCCCCAGTGTCACGAGGGGAAATTTAGTGGTGTTGTGGGAAGCTTTAGCAGCATTAATGAGGATGTTGTTTATTTGGTGAAAATTCTCTTGAGTCATTGAGAACCATTTGTGGTCTTTAGAGATTGTACCTTTTGCTCTTGATTCCTGAGGAAAGCAGCGCTCCGTTAAGATGGCACCAAATGCCTGTGCTTGTGTGGTCAGCTGAGCGACTCCCCCCTGACCATCCACCCACCCCTCCCCACTCACACCCCTCCATTCCCCCTGGCTCTCATGTGCTGTCAGGAGGAGAGTGAGGGCCAACAGGCATGGATGGCTTCCTCTGTTCCTCTCTCTCTCTCTCTCTCTCTCTCTCTCTCACACACACTCACACACAAACGCACACACACACACACACACACACACACACCCTTCTCCCAGAAGATCACCCTATCTGTGTCCATGTAATTTCTATTTAATTCTTATGCTCTCTTTTCCTGTTCTTTTCTTTGTGTCTTTGTGACCTTCTCTCAGTCTCTCCCAGCAGTCTCGTTTGCTTTGTTTAAGGCTGCTCATAGCTCTTTCCCAGTGTGTCATAACCATGCCTAGTCCCCTGTGATCGTTCCCAGCCTCCAGACATGCGTCCTGCTTATTTCCAGTCTCCCCGAGTCTCTTCCAGTTGCTTTCTCAACCTCAAGTGATCTTTTCTGTTTGTTCCCAGTCTCCCATGATCTCCTACCGTCTCCCATGATCTCCCTGAATGTATTCTAACTTCTCGTGACCTCTCCCAGCATCTTGTGATCTCTCCTCGACCCCTCCCTAACACACACACACACACACACACACACACACACACACACACACACACCCAAAATCTCCCTTATATCCTATCCACTCTGGCCCTGGAATTAAAAAGTGAGCCTTACATTGCCCACTAGCATCGCAGATGACCCGTGACGTTGCGTCACGAGAACCTTTGCTGTGTGACGTTGGCACCGGCCGGTGGGCACGTCAGCTGAGCGTTTTCTAATAAATCGTGGCCACTCCATGTGACCCGGGGAAGAGGAAATAGACGGTTCACTTTTTTTTTTGCACCACCTGTATGCTGCCCAGAGGGTTGTACATTTCCTGAGTAACGCCTTTATGCTTTGCTTTCCACACACTGCAAAGATCGAGGCCTTGGTCGTCATTGCTGACGAGATTTGGAAACTTTTAGTCTTTACCCTCAGGTGCTTTACCCGTGGTTAGAAACTCTCCAGTGGAGTATAAGGGAATTCCTACAACAATATGCTCTTTTGTTCCTCATATCACGCATCCATAGTTTTCAGTGTCATTTCCATAGATTGTGTTGTTTTAATAATAGTTAACTTATGTAATGTACATTAAACACAAAAGATATCAGGTTTAGTCATAGTTCATAATATTTTAATATTTTAACTCATGCCACCATGTACCAGTAGACTGGTCACAAGTAGACTGGTCACACCCTACACAAATCTCTGGCGATCTTCTGTAAATGATCCAGAGAAGATGCTTTGTCAGATGGATTTCCTTATAAAAACACAACAGAAAAATGTATGTGTTTTTACATCATGAAAAAAATCCATGCCTTTGTTGAGATGGTGGGTGTGACTCTGACTCTGTAGTCGCCTGCGGAACTTACAGGCAGAAAATCCTCAACTTTTTGCGGTCTGAAATGCACTACAGGAAGTTGGACTTATCATGGCTCACCCTCTGACCTCCACTTCCTGTCTTGAGAATGGGCCATTGTGCTAAAGGCTACAGGCATCCACGCGCCGCCTGATTACTGTCCATTCCCCCGCACGACCTCCCCCTACACTGCGATTGTGCGGCCCGACGCCTCTGTTCTCTGTCCTGCTCTCTGTATCACCCCAAGGCATCATGGGATAAGGGAATTCACCCTGGGGGTCTCACAACCACTTCCCTTAATATGTGTCAGTGTCTCAAGCGTCGACACCGTTTGATACATAACTTTTGTTCACATATTCCTTTTAAGAATTGTTCTGTGTTGCTTCTCCTGTGTGTTTATGGTCTTTATTAAAGTCTGTTTCCTCTGGCCTAATGAATGACTGCCCACTCTTCCTGTGTTGACATCTGCCCCATTTGTCTGTTGTGTACCAGGCCATAGTGAATTATCAGGCGGAATTGTTGGTTTTGGGTTTCATTTTGTCGCAGTGGCACCAGTGGGAACAACTGCATGAGTGCCAGAATATCCCCTCTAGAAGGGGGGAAAGCCAGACACAGACAGCAAGGAACTGGAGTCAAACACAAAGACAGTGATTTCCAAAGCCAAAGACAGAGATTTCCATCAGTACAGCAGCAACAGTGAAGACATCATTTGAGTTGCTGGACCTATAGGCCACTGTGTGTGTGTGTGTGTGTGTGTGTGTGTGTGTGTGTGTGTGTGTGTGTGTGAGAGAGAGAGAGAGAGAGAGAGAGAGAATGTGTGGGTGTGTGCACGCGCATGCAATTTTTGACTTCTCATGCTTCCAGGCTGAAATTGCAGGGGTCAGCTAACCCAGCCACAGGCCTGCAGTGACCAACTATGAAATAACAGAGAGGACCGCCGTTCCCCGCTGGAATGCTGAGAAGGGCACACATTCCGCTTCCGGCAGGGTAAACACTGGGGTGAGAGAGGTGGCCACTACCAGGAGGGGCTAATGGAACCCTGGGCCGAGTGACCATTGTTGCACTAGTTACCTGATTCTCGGCCATTTACTGATGGCTATCAGTATTGGCAGTTTCCATTCAGTGGCAAACACGTGCCAAAACATTATGTCACTAAGTCGTGGCCGCATGCACTGAATCTTTGATGACCGCGGTTTTGTCTGACTGAAGACCATAAGGGAGATTTAATTATAACCACATAAACCACGTTCTGACTGAAAGGGCTGTCTAATATGTGGCAACTGGACCATGGTGAACCCAGATGTTCTGATACATGGTGAATGCATTCTGTGTTGAAACAGGGATGAGAACACTTGTGCATTTCATCAAACTGCCGTCACTGGCTGGGGCCGGACGGAAAGACACATGCTAAACAGAGGGAAAGTCCTCGGTCACAATGCAATCTCTTATTCAGTACAGTTTGTGGATAACAGATGAGAATTTTTGGCTGCTGTCCCTGGCAAGAGTTTGTCGTTTCAAGAAAAAAAAAAGAGAAAAACTTTTTGGCTTAGTCGTCATTTGACATTCCTCATTCTCCAGACTCAAAACTACCACTTATTCTCCAACTCAGCAGTCTCAGTAGGGTTCGGAGCAGCAGGGCCTTAGAAATCTTTAAGCACTCGCTCAACCTATCCCTAGATTTCCAGCGAGCCCACCAGTGAATCCTTCTTTTTTTTCCTGCAACTTTTCTCCATTGTTTCCATTTTCAGCTCAGTGCTCTTGGGGTCATCTGTAGGCTGTTTTGAAGATAAGCTCTCTGACAAACACACATGTCCAGTCTCTGTTTACCACATGGTATTGCATATGGTGAGGCAACATTATATCTGATGGTATTTTGACTGTCAGCAGAACGCTAATTAGCAAATCCCTTTGTACTGCAAGTGTTAGGGAGACATCAAAGGTTCAGAGCATGCTGGCTGCCATTAAGGGACTAGGCTTCTTCAGTTAGAATAATCAGATTTTTTTCTTGCTGTTTTTATCGGGCATTTTGCAGAAAAAGCGCTGTTTTAGAGAAGCGAGGCTCGGAGAGATGCTTTGTTTAATTGTTTCCAGAGGCTGGCGGCGAGCCACTGCGCTTGCTTATTTTTAAACCACTCCGGGCTGGCGGAGGCATGACGTCAGCCTCAGCCATGTGTGGTTGGCGGAGCCGACGCCCGATTGGCCGAGGCTGCGTCCTGTGGCATTTGCGGAGAGGTGTGTTGCTCGGGCCCCCCATCCCCCCCTTCGGGCCTGCAGAGCTCACATGCAGACTTCCGCAGGGACGCACTGCAAGTCTCATGGCAGAGAGGGAGGGAGGCAGACTTGGGCCAAGTGTGTGCCTGCATGAGAGCGCAAAACGCATTGCGCGCCTCCCTCACGGAATATACATGAATGCTCCCGCAACCGAGACTGCCACTATACTGTGCAGTCATCAACGTGGCTTAACATGCCATATTATGCAGGTGTGCTATTGGAGAATGAGTGTGCTGAGACATGATGTATAGCTGTACAGCAAAAGCAGAATCAAAAGATGCCTATTTATTTCACAGAAATGGTTCTTCGAGCTTATATGGTCAGGGATAATGACAGTGGTTGTCTTTAAATTTGAAGACAATAAGAATACAAAGAGTGCCCGCACCCTTTGAGTGTGTATGAATAGCTTGCTTTACATTGAGCTTGTGGCACGCCATAAGCTCCCCATGACCGTCCCGTCTCACAGGAAACCTCAGGCTGTTTTAATGAGTGGGTGAGAGAGACAGAGTCCAGCAGTGGGCAGACACGCCAGAGAAACATATACGTCCGTCCACCCATCCCCACCGAGAGGGTCCTGGGCCACTCTGCTGCCTCTTGTAGCATATTTAACTCTGATTGTTTTACTGGGGTCCCGTCACGACTGGCGTCCACTCCTGCCCTCCCCACACCCCCCTACTCATTTTCTTATGTGACAGCAGGCTGGATCACTCCTAACCTGGCTTGTGTTTACCCTGGCCGCTGTGGTTCCAGGGGGTTGGCGTCTGTCGAAAGCTGTGCTGGAATTTGGGTGGATCAGGCAGGGATTCATGCTTCCTCCCTCTGCTATGCTCATATTTCCATTGTTTCATATTATAGACCTGTATAATATCCCATTGACATGCTTTTAATAGATGCTGACAGTTCAGATAACCTATTTAAACTACTTTGTACCAGATTGGACTGCTTTTTGGAAAGATACCCACCAAAACATGATTTCTGTTTAAAAAATTAAAACTACTAGAACATAATCTATGTTTTAACTTATCATCTCTGATGTTTCAGACTAACTGAACATGAATACTTGATAAATACTACAAATGATGCAGTGTGCCCTGATTTTAATTTTTTCAAAGCTATTCATCATGACTGATATATTGACCTAAGACGCTGTGTAGTATTCTACAAATCACTTCCTTACTCAACTGTCTGCAAATCATCTCATCAGCTCTTCTGAAATGAATTCAGATAAATTTCATTATTTTCATTGTTGTGTTTGTACTGCCTATTAGTAAACTACACTACACTCTTAAAACGAAATGTGTTGTCCCTATCTGGACACATAAATGTGCTAAAAAACAACGCAAGTTGTGTTATTTTCAACACATATGTAACAAATAAAAAAGGAAACAACACAAACTGTGTTGTCCCTATCTGGACACAGAGATGTGTTAAAAACAATGCCAGTTGTGTTGCTTTCAAAACATTAATTTTAAGTGTACTGTTTGCAGCGATATTACTTCAACATCACTAGCTATTGGTTGGCTATGACTCTGGCTGTTATATTAGGCTGATTATGAGGTATAGTAATAGCTTCAGAGCAGTGAGCACGTCAGACCTTTGGGCTGAATGTGAAGACTTCTGGCAAGTAAGACAAGCAATCAGGTGACACGGCGGGGGTCTCTGGCCGCAGCCATGCAGTGAGTGGAGCAGATTAGGATGTGTATGGTAAACAGGAGTCCTGTGACTCATCTGACACATCCGTGGCGAGGGGTGCAGGAATATTTACCCTGGTTAAGGTCTGAGGCGCACATCACAGATCACAATCCCGTGGCGTGCTGTCTGAGGGGAGAGGCCAGGCCTAAGGTCTCGTTCCTGTGTGGGCATGATCAGTGTAGTGCAACAAAGGGCAGGTGTTCCAGTGAAGTGGTGCGTGTATGTGTATTTATGTTGGCTGGCGATGGAAAAAAAAGTACAGTGCCTAAGGATTCATATTTGTTGGAACATGCTAAATCTCAATGTTTGGCTTCCGAATGCAAATTTTGTGAATTAGATTTGAGGATTTGAGGTCAACCACAGTGCAAGCAGAGATCTGCTAAATATCTTGAGACTTAAGTAAGTGCTTGAATCCTGAAAAGAGCAAATGGTCATCTATGGCATTCCACAAAAACAACTGGTCAATGTCCTCAAACATCTTTTAGTTTTCTTGTTATGGGCACACAGGAGCACATTGTAGAGAGTGTATTCATGGCCTGCTTTTCCACATTGACATTTTTTCCGAATGTGCAAGTCTATTTCAAGGCTGGACTTAATGAACTTCTGCTGTTCAAGGAGTCAGGCGTCTGTGTGTGCATGTGTGTGTGTGTGTGTGTGTGTGTGTGTGTGTGTGTGTGTGTGTGTGTGTGTGTGTGTGTGTGTGTGTGTGTGTGTGTGTGCATGTGTGTGTGTGTGTGTGTGTGCGTGTGTGCATGTGTGTGCACGTGCTAGCCCATTCCAATGCAAGTTCCATCCAGCTCTCCCGGTGAAGTGGAGCATGCCACGTTTACGGAGCGCTACACAGGAGGTGAACGCTTCCCAGATGAATTTCCATGCAGCAGTATTCAACTATGACAGCCTTTTGCCAGCCTCACACTACCTCAACACTGCACACTTACCACACCACAACCAAGCTTCTCAGCTTACTAAAAGAGAGTGTTAAACCAAAAGATTGTACTGATATTGCACAAAATAAAGTTATAACTCATCTCTATGATGATTGCTGAAATAAATTATGAGCACATCTACAAAGTATTTTAGTGTAAGAACTCAGATAGGGCAAATGTTGAGATTTCAGGACACTGTGTACTTAACTGCTATGAGTAAAAATCTGGAATGCAGAACTGCCATGGAATCGAAGTAGCCTTTTTTGGCAAAGCCTTAGGAAAATTTCCATCAAGTTTATATCATTTGGGATCTTGATTTTATAGCATTTCGCGTTTTTCCTCTCATGGGTGAAAAGTCCTTTGCTTAACTACGCCAGCAATAACAATCCAACGACTTTGAATGTTTCACATATTGACTGTGAAGGTCCAATGGCCGTTAGCATTTTCCTGAAAACTTGGGAGCAGCTCTGTCAACGTGTTTCAGCAGTGAAAACACATAAATCTCATCCCAGAATTTGACTTCACCTACGATATGTGTCTATGGTGAAGGCATGGTTTGTTTATCCTGTCTTGTATCTACCTCCTTCTCTTCCTTATGACAGTGCAGCTCTATTTACATCTTGAAGTTTATTTATGTGTGCCAGAGAAATAATATTGTAGCCCCTGGAGGAAGTGCTCATTCACCTTTTAGGGGGTCTGTGTTTGGGCTGTGGGTGGGTGTATGTGTGCAGGGTGCTTGTGTTTGATGTGATGTGAGTCAGCTGCTGGTTCTTCTGTTCAGCCAGAACTTCCTCTGGTGTTTCTAATCCAGCAGTGAACACACACACACACGCACACACACACAGCCCCCCTCCTGTCAGGGCCCAAATGCAGCTTTTGGCCGACGACCAGAAGGGCTGCTTTGGTGCAGGCAGCTGAGATGAGACGTTTGTGTCGCCAAAAGTTAAGAGCGTTTACAGTACTTGTTAAGGCACAGCAGGGCTTGCTGGAGGTAGAATTTTGCAGAAGTCAGCAACACTTGTGCAGTGTGTGTGTGTGTGTGTGTGCAGAAGATTACTGTGTGTTTTAATTTGGATTTGATGGTATGTGTGTGTGTGTGTGTGTGTGTGTGTGTGTGTAGACATCTTTATGTGCATAAAGGTGTGTTTGATTATGGCCACTGGTGTGTGTGTGTGTGTGTGTGTGTGTGTGTGTGTGTGTGTGTGTGTGTGTGTGTGTGTGTGTGTGTGTGTGTGTGTGTGCACAGGGTTAGCAGCTTAGACATCTGTCTCCATGCGTCTTCATTCTGAGGGATGTGTGTGTTTTATCTGTCCACAGGTGGCGGGGAGGGAGTACTCCCTGTGGGACAGCTTCCTGGTCGAGGGCAGGCCGGACGGCCAGCAGGAAATGACCTTGGGGGGACTGCTAAAGCACATCAAGGTTCCTACGCACTGCACACTGTACACACACACATAGACACACACACAGACGCACACACACACACACACACACACACACACACACACACACACACACACACAGTCCTCTCATTTCATGTCTTTCCATTCCAATTCAGAACCACTTTGGTCCATCCTTGTGTAGCATTGTACAGAAACACACTGAAGCTGGAAGCTGGCAAACACAATTTGCTAGTTCTCTTGAAAACCTTTGAAAAAGGAAAGTGATGCTTACATTTGCTGAATTGATTTGACCTCATTGTTGCGGTCACTAAAGTGGATCAGAGCAAAGCTGGATTTCTTCCGCTTTGTTACATGTTCCCATCAGATATCACAGCAATAAAATGAAAATGTAAGTCACACAGCTGCTGCATGCCGCTTGCACAGAGAACCGCTGACTTTTCCATTGCTGCCAAAAGCCGTTTACAGGAACTAAAATTAACCCGTTTGCAGTAGGTGGTTAATGGGCAGTGATTGAGTGTTTAGATACATGTGTAGATAGTACTGATGACCCTAACTACCCTGGGCTTTCTGTAGGCACGGTGGGAGAGCAATGCTAAGTAGTGTGCTGGTGGTCTCCCAGGTAGAAAGTAATGGGACTACTTTAGACCAAGCTTATAGCCGGCACCACTGAGGATCAGCTTTGACTTACTTAAATGACTTAAATGACTGTTAATGTCTGTGCGTGTGTGTGTGTGTGTGTGTGTGTGTGTGTGTGTGTGTGTGTGTGTGTGTGTGTGTGTGTGTGTGTCTATGCGTTCTCTGTGCATGTGGTTACATTACATTACGGTTCATCCTTTAATTAGTTTGGATGCTATCATCTGAATGCTTGTGGAGTAAAGATGCATTACTTAGCATTATGCATTATGTTATTTCAGCAAACTCATAACCTGGAGGTGTGTAGTCTTTTCTATGGGCCGGCCATGTTGTACAACGCTGGATCGGGTCATGAGCACAGACTACAACAGAGGTATGGGCTTCCCCTTGGGGACGCTGTTATGTCGGCCTCTCTCTCTGTTGCATAATCCCTCTTATGTATGGCTTCTTATGGGACTGCTTTGGGAGGTATGTAAACAAATGGCACAGATAAAGTCTCACCGTGTGACTTTGGGTCCTTGACAAGCTCTTCATTATCGCTACACCTCTGTGTAGACTGCACATCTGAGCTGTTGCACTCACTACATCTCAGAACAAACATTATAGCCTAGTCTGATTAAAAAAGAGCAATTTTGATGTCATTTTACATGACACAGCGTAGCACATACACACAAACACACACACACACACACACACACACACACACACACACACACACACACACACACACACACACAGTCATACACAGAGTGTACTACACAGTAGTTTTGCGGCCTTGTTTGTTTACCCAGCGGTTAATGAGGGGATGTGGTTCCTTCTCCTCGGGGACTCCGTGTTGTCGTGAGGGGTGTTTGGGGTATTTAAGACATTCTCTGCTCCATTAACCCGTGGCATTCCAGCCCTGCTTCCATCCCGCGTTCCACTGAGCGCCAGAGTCGGTTCAGTCCAGGGCTCATGGATGCAGTGGCCGTCCTGTCAGTTTATTAGCATTCCTGGGAGGGGTGGGAAAGCGCTGATGGAGGACCTCGGCAAAACAAGCTCTCATGCCACTACACACACACACACACACACACACACACACTCATGCACATGCACACACAAGCACGTTATGACACACACCGGTATCCCACAATCCATCAGTTGCCCTTTTCCTGCTTTCTCTGGTCGGACCAACAGCTGTGCAAGTTGTGAAAAATCATTACTCTGCCAATCCCACAGATCACCAATAATGTAGGCCCACAAAGACCATTTAAAAAACTCTCATAAACTTCCTCTTCTCTCTCTCCCTCTGTCTCTCTCTCTCCTTCTGTCCTTCTCTCTGTCTGTCTGTCTGTCTCTCTCTCTCTCTCTCTCTCTCTCTCTCCATCTGTCTCTGTTTGTCTTCCTTTCTCCTATCTTTATTTCGTCCTGTCTTGTATTGCTCTTTCTTCCTGCTGGGCTCAGAGTGGTCACTCCGGAGGGCCATCAGACATGGGGAATGGGGTGTGGACAGCACTGCGAGCTTTACAGATGCCCCAAACAGGAGTCATATCCTGAGCTGTCATCATGAACTGTCCTCATTCCCTGACCCCTCTCTTTCTCTCTCATCCTCTCTCTCTCTCTCTCTCTCTCTCTCTCTCTCTCTCTCTATATATATATATATATATATATATATATTATCCTCTCTCTCTCTCTGTCCTCTCTCTCTCTCTGCCTATATCACAATCTTTCTCCAAGTCCTTATGGCATAGTCGTCTTTGCATTAGCTGCTTTTACTAGAGTCATTTCTATAAGGTATATGATAGTGTCTTTTTTTCAAGAGATGCAATCAGGTGAAGTGATCCAAAGTTATGTATGATCTGTCTCTTACAGGGTGACTGAAGTGGTGAGCAGTGTGACAAAGGAAGAGATCCCTCCACATGTGGAGGTGCTGGAGATGGTGCCCTCGTTTGTAGAGGACGAAGACTGTGAACAGATTCCCCCCATAAAATATGTTCTCATATCACCCTTACAAGAATAGGGTCATCTTTTATCATCCATCTCTTCAGTTCATTCATGTGCCTATTTGTTGTGATCTTCAGGCCAGATTAGTCAGTAGTTAGTTAGTAGTAGTTAGATTAGTTAGTAGTTATTTAAATTAAAGATAAGAAATATAAATGAAAATAGGGTCAGTGACGTTTATCCTTTCCAAAATTCTGTATGTAAAATTGTTAAATGATGTGTAGACTGCACATCTGAGATGTGGCACCCACTACATCTCAGAACAAACATTCTAACCTAGTCTGATTAAAAAAGAGCAATTTTGATGTAATTTTACATGACACAGCGTAGCACATACACACAAACACACACACACACACACACACACACACACACACACACACACACACACACACACATACACACACACACACACACACACAGTCATACACACAGTCATACACAGAGTGTACTACACAGTAGTTTTGCAAAGAACATCAAACTGATGGCTTGGTGATATTCCTGCTTTTGCATCCCGCTAATACCTCATCAGTGAGGAATAAGGAAACAAGCACATATCCACAAATGGCCAAGCATCAGTCATTCTTCTCTTTCACAGTAGTCTGGCCCCTTCAGAGCACCAACGTGTTTTCCCAACAGTAATCTAACATAATTGGCTCTTGCTTTTTTGTTAGCATGATTGCACACATTTAGTATAAGTTACAGTGCTAATCATAGCTGTGACTGACTTTTCTGTAGCGACCTGTGATCTTAAAACAGGCAACTTATATAGCTTATGAGATTTAAATACTGACGCAAAACAGTAATGTTGGAAATTTTGCCTATGTGTATGAAGACTAGATGAAAATCCACCTCTAAGGACAAAGATGTCTGCATGATATGAACTCCATACGTCACATTAGTACACATGCATGTGCTGTATGTGGTCATGTTCTCTAGGTTTAACTTGGCTTATTTTCTTAGTGTAGGCGGTTTGTTTTTAGGGTGTGAGCTTTCCTCAGACACAAACAGAATTCCCCCACATGACGTGGTGACCCGGCTTTTTATCATTGTGTGGTGTAGACAACTCCACTCCAGTGTCTCCTACTCCAGTCTTAACTCTTTTCAGCAGGCCTAGACAAACACTGTCAACCTCCAGTCAAGCCCATTCGGATTCAGGAGCCGCTTAAAAGTGCTGAATGAATTAAGTATCTAACTGTGAACAAGTCGAGGAGACTGTCCTGAAGCTATCATTAGGGGACTCTTGTCTTTCTTCTATTAAGCATTATGGGAAGACCAACCGTTGTTTTAATAGACATCCATTCTCTCCACTGACTTTTAACTGTTTGAATTGTTGTCACTCTGAATTTCTAGGAGAGTCTAGTGATGATATATGTGAAATGAGTACAATCTTCCATAAGGCTCTTAACACATTCCAGCATTAATTGAATGTAATATGTTACTTACGTAACATGTCCACTTAAAACTGATTTTCACTCAATAAATTGAAGTTTCTTTGCGATCAAAGGGTATTTTCCTGTTTTTTTTTTTACCGTTATTTGTCTTTCCCAGTAAATTATGCACTATTTTTAGAGTGCCACACACTATTGCATGCGGTGTGAGTTGTTCAAGTGGTGCTCATGAATAACTGGTCTAGGAAAATGCCCTGCAGACCTGAGATGAGCTGTGAGGTCTTTGTACTGCCCCACTGCTGATTACTGAGGTTCCAGTACAAAGAGTGCTTATGGGCCTTTCTACACAAAGAAGCATGTTAACAGCTTTCTCTGAACACAATGACTTTATAAATGGCTTTGAGATGTAAATAACCCCAAGAGACTAACAGACTCAGGTGCATAAAGTACTCCAAGGATAACTAACTCAGTACCTTTCTTCATAGAAAACAAACCTTTTATTGTGACATATTTAATTTGAACATTACGGCATCCATAATATTGAATGCAAAGTAAACACGTGTGAGGGGAAAGTCTTATTATTTGGCAATATAACAGTCCGTCTAAGTTCTCTCAGTTCAGATATATCCAATGATATCATTGCATATGATTGGCTGTCGGCTGCCAGACTTCATGAGGGCACTGAACTGGTAGTAGTCTGTTCCAAGTTGGTGTAGTCCTGTATGCGACTGGTGAAAGAAAGGCTTCTGTGCCTGCACACCCACTGGGCAGGACAGTCTTTTGGTGCATGTGTCCATAGCTTTGCCTCGCCCCTCTGTGACCTTGGACATCCCGGCCAGCCTCCGCCGCACGTTACCCAGGAAGTCTTTGGCAAGCCGGCGGCCAGCATTCGGCCGGACCTCTGGGGTCTCGGGGCACTCCGGAAGGTCCATCCAGTTCTTGATGAGGTCGGCAAAGCTGTTGTCGCCGAGCACCAGCGGCTGGCGGTTGCGCCCGCGCGTCAGCAGGGACGTGGTCCAGTCCTCCGGATCGCTGGCCTCGAAGGACGTCCAGCGTTCCAGGCACGCGTCAGACGTGGACTTGGGCCGGATGCGGTTGGTGCGCACGCAGGCCGACGCGGAGACCCGCACGTTCCGCGTCCGCCTCAGCACCACACCCTCGTCCTGCCAGGACGCCTCGGAGTAGCCCGAGTCAAACTCCAGGCTCTTCTCGCTGCTGGGGGAGCCCTGGGTCAGCCTTCCTCCACCTCCACCTCCTCCTCCACCACCGCCCTCTTCCTCCTCTTCCTCCAGTGGGCTGGCCAAGCAGCAGGCCGAATCGTAGGTGCTGGCATCGCTGGCATCGGAGATGCGCAGGCGGCTCAGCCGCTCCCGGTGCAGCGCCCTCTTCTGACTGAGGCGGGACACTGCCAAGGGACGGCAGCTGCCGGCCGCATCGCATGGGTCCCTGATCTGCTTAAGGTCCTGCAGCGAGCGCATCATGTAGCGCATCTGGTCACGGAAGCAGTCCCCGGAGTTCTGCAGACACAGCTAGATAAGAAGAGGAGAGAGGAGGAGAGGAGATTAGGACTTCATAAATCCACTTCATTTAGTTCTCATGACTGCTTTAGCACTATTACCCAACCATCTCAAACTGTACATCTAGTCAGCATTACAGCACAAGCGTGGACTGAGAGACCAATTTCCATTAGCGCTGTTAGCTTCCCTGACATCAACAAGTGACCACAAAAAGCAGCCATAACCCTATATCTGTATCTTTTCTTCAATCCTTCCAAACCTCTAAAGTCAGATAGTCAGCACAAATCGCTACATTCAGCATACTGAGGTCCAGTGTCCAGCTGTGGCTCTGTGCTAGAGTAGGTAACGTGTGGGAAAAGCTGGAGAGTCCGTCTCCAGGGGGATGCCATGGTAGTATATCACAGCCGTGGATTCATCAGTATGAATTGTGGGAACAGGATGCAGAAGGGAGGGGGAGGCTGTCCACCTCTTCAACAGGCGAAGAGGAAGTATAAAAAATGGTGATGATGAATCTCGCACAGGACGACACTTCCTTCGCTCCACCTAACTAGAGGATGTTATGGTCATCTGCAGTTCTCTGTGGGGAAATTACCTCACCTCTTCACCATTTTGGGTCAAAGTTAAATCAGCACTATCCAGGGGAACGGCTCGCCCTGTTGCTAACCCAATAATTCACCATTACACATAAAATAATGGAGCAGTCTGGCTAAGGTTCCTCCAAATGTGAAAAATGGCAGGCTCCTCTTTCTCAACAGATGGAAATTGCTGTTATCCACTCTAAACTCAGATATTATTACTGCAGCATCTGTTTTTTTTCAACCTTGCGTCATATTGAAAAATGAACACCCTATCTAGTTCCCCACTTAAGTTACGAAGGGGCCATGTCTCAGAAGAAAATAACTTATTTTATCGTTTTCCCTCTACATTCAAACCATCAGAACAATCCAGAACCCTTTCAGTAGCAACACTGGTGCCTTAGTCAATAGTTTGGCAGAGAAATAAAATCCACATTTTTGTCAGGATGAAGTCATTCATTATTTTGCTAACCACCCCCAAAACTACAGCAGACTTCCCTGCAGGACGTACACAAACAACAACAGCATCATTACACAGGCTCCACAGACCCATCAGCCGACCCAAGCCACAGTAAGGGACCCAATGATGATGGGCTAGTGTTATTACAGCTGACAGCGATAAGCTGGCCATTTGGCTCAGAATGAGTGAGGGAAAGTGAGATAGAGCCATGAATTAAGTAGAAAAAAACTCTTTGCACATGAAGTTGCTTCAGAAAGTAGTAGATGCTATGACTGACTCAAGGGTATGGCTGCTGATTAACACGGTCTGATGTTATATCGTATGGTTTTGTCTGCTGGCATAATCCGATAAATGTTAGGCCTAAACGCCACTTTATAAAGCGATGTTTAATGCTAAACTACGAGTTGATTACAAAAGACGTCTCAATGCCGTCACAAGTCATATCAATAGGAGAGATATAAAAATTCCACGATGGATTAAAAAGTTATAAGAGGATAGCATACGGTTTTGATTAGGCGTAATCAAATCATTGCAAGCAGTTCGTTTTCTTTTGTAGACCCAGAGACAAACATTTAAGGACTCAACACTTCAACCACTGGGTATACATTTTACTGTAAAAATTCTTAAATTACAGTATTTCCACAACCAACAAGAAAGACGTGGGGCAAAATCACTGCCAAACTACTAAACTCCGGCCACAAGCATTGTGCGCTTTGGTCTACTGTTCCAAAAGCTATAAAAAAAGTTAAGTGGGGCAACAAAATGCTTTGGGATGTACAATATGCACAAAATGCTCTTATATACTCCATAACACTAGACCCCAACCGAATTTCCTGCAGATGTTAGGACTCTTTTCTGTTGAGATGCGTGCTTTAGAATGACACAAACTCATTTAACAACAAAACAATTGTGCATTATCTAAAGTGGACAATACTTACCATAGTTCTCCGTCAGATGATTTAATCAAACACGAATCACCAAATGAAGGTCAATAAGATGAAGGTATCCTACAACGAAAATAAAGTCTAGATTAGATCATGTGTTATTGCTCCAACATGCAACATTACAATTTCACATCACAAACAAAATGCAAGTCACAGCGTATATATGAGGTCTATGGCACTCACTCATGCAGACGCCTCTGAAGTCTTTTCTATTCTCAAAAGTTTAGTTATCCAAATGTAGAACGCACAATGTTTGGGTGACCGCACGTTGGAAGGTCTCTGAGTCAATGTGCTGAAAATTAGTTCTTGGTCCAACTTTGTGCGCCGTTCTTTTCCTGTCAATAAAACAACAACCAATCAGAGGCGCGCATCACACGATCGGCCAATCAGTGAAGAGGCGAAATGTGATATAGAACACCCTTAATGTTATCCTATGCTGTGTGTAGTGATTTCTTTTGAGCGCTGGGTAGTAAAATTCAAAATAGAGTGTATTCTGAAAAGTGGTTATAGACAACGAGCACTGAAATATTCGAGCCGTCAGAATATCAGCAATTGTTATGCTTATCTAATATTGTTAAAATACTATATTGTAGAAGGAATAATTGCAGGCAATATCCGTACTTTTTACAGATCATTATACTTCCAATGATATGTTTGTCATTTAATGTCATCACACAGCCTTTGTAGGCAGTGATTCTGAACCAACCATTTTATAGCTAAAATTGGATTCCCGGTTTTTTATATATATATATAGACAGTGCTCAAGACAGTGGCCTGCAGGCCATACATAGCAAATAAAAGTATAAAACTGGTTATATCCAATAGAACACAAAATGATACAAAGGTCTATCACAACAATTGGATTATAATATGTGTGTTACTATGGATTTATAGGCTATATATATATATATATAGCCTATACATTCATTAAACTGGCCTGTTCTGTGTCAACGTTAAGCATGTGTGTTAACTGCTGTCTCTCAAAATAAACATACACAAGCAAGCCAATGTAAAGACAGATCGTAAAATGAAGAGGGAAAAGGCCAGTGCGAGTGCGTAGGATACGACTTGCGTGAGAATCGGGAAATGTCAGGCCTGGGCTTTTACTGCCACCTTGCGAAAAATGCACTGAAGTAACAGCAATTTTGGAATTCATGAAGTCAACCAAGTTACGCCTTCACTCTTCCCCATTAACTCCATCACTTGCCTCCAACCGTGAACGGTCCACTATCCACCCACTTAACACCTTTACGCACCTCGTTAAGTGCAGAGGCTGGAGACGCTATTGTGATGCCATTGCCTTCAGCCATTGTAAACATTCCTGTTGGCGGCTTCACAAGTAATAGGCCACGAGGCAAGACGGTGCATGTCGTGTCGTGAGAGGCGGTGATGAGCGTAGCGTTGAATGCAACCTATTCGCCAGGCCCTAGGGATCACTTGGACACCATCTGACAGCTCGCTTAATTCAAATATATGTATAGCATAATCATAATGTCACTTAAAACTGAAAGCAGTGTCCGATATCATTTCATAATTTCACTCACAGTGGCAACACCAGTTGAGTAGATACTCAGTTTTGTTTTCTTATTTGCGTTAGATAATTATGAAATATAAATACACATAATGTGCAGAGTAATTCGTTGTAAAACCCACACAATGCTGCTTCGGCAAGTTTATGACATTTCACATTTCGACTAAACTGCGTGGAGAATCTGTTAACAATTTGAGTGATTTATTTAACTTTAGAACATCCATGTGTATTTCCGGTCAAAAATGACCGGCTATTAAAAATGAATGGGTGAGAAAATGGTCAGTGTATAAAATCGAGACATACTTATTGATCAGATGGACTGTATATGTGCTTCTGTACATTACAGTTTTTTCTGATTGCTTGAGCACATTTTTTGTAACTATGGCTTTTTTTGCAAAACTCTACACACAAATGGCAAAACCTCTCACCCAATCAGCAAAACATTGCAGTTCTCTTGCAAAAGCTAACACACCTTGCTTAACTCTTCACACCTTCGTAAAAATGGTGTTTTCGTATCTAACAGTAAACACAAGCCATCACAATAGTAAGCACACAATGTGCCAACAACACACTGATGGAATGAATAAAAAACACATCTGGCTTTTGCTTTCTCTGTGCACAAGGTAGACTATGTCAGTTTGAGGTCATACTTTTGTCATAGTTCTGTAAACATACAGGGATCCCAACTTCAAGTATTAGTGTTTATTTACACACATCAAAACAAACACAAGTGTGTTTTTCCAAGTCAAAACACAAAATAGCATTTCACTGAGACAAAACAAATCAGTCTACATCGGGTCGTCTCTCTCAAAATTCTGTCTACATCACATGCAATGTCCTAGTCCAAGGCACCGGGAAAAATATATTCTGGAATGACGTATCCAGGCCTGACATGACAATATCCCCACATGTAGACTGTTTTTTTGTCTGTTTTTTTCTCTTCTCACTCTTCCTACTCACTCCATCGTACCCATTGTACATTACCTGTGGCTTATTTATAGTGCTTAGGCTGATTGCAAAGTGAACTAATTATTTCCTCTATTTTTTTTTTTTATATATATGTCCTATATTTCTATTTTGATACATACATGTTCTATATTTCAGTCTTGCACTTTAATTTAATGTTTATTGTCTATGGCTATGTCCATAGTATGTCTATGTCTGTATTTAAAGCATGTCTATGTCTGCATGGGAAAGTAAGAAACGAAATTTCAATTCTTTGTATGACCAGTGCATGTAAAGAAATTGACAATAAAAGCCGACTTGACTTGACTTGACTTATCTAAAACAGTTTTCACATGAGAAAGTGTGCCAGAGAGTTGGCAAAATAGTGTAAATAATCGCCATTGTGCCTACAGTTGTGCAAAGTGTGTGTTACAAAATTGCAAACTGAGTGCAAAGCAGTGTTTGTGCTTTTAGTTTTGCGAACTCAGTGAGTGGTTTTGCCATTTGTGTGTAGAGTTTTGCAAAAAAAAGCCATAGTTACAAAAAATGTGTTTAAGCATTCAGAAAAAACTGTAAAACATACACACAAACACACCCTCGTCTATGCTTCTATGACACTGGAACCTTTCCCCAATAGAATCTTTCCCTTTCTGACTTGCATGAGCTCAAGACAGTGGCCTGCAGGCCATATAGCAAATTAAAGTATAAAACTGGTTATATCCAATAGAACACAAAATGATACAAAGGTCTATCACAACAATTAGATTATAATATGTGTGTTACTATGGATTTATAACAAGTTATAATCCAGCGGCCATTTTTGACGGAAACACAAAACTAGCAAACATAAAAACGAACACAAAAGGAGGGTTAAAAAGCTTTAACAATGTCGCCAGATCTCCATTAGATGGCATGAGATACATGGCTAAAGAATACACCAGAGTTTTACCACTGTACTTAGTGAAGCTAATGGACACATTAGACCAGGTTGTGCTTGCCTTTTTTAAATAGCAATGATCCTTTTGAAATGGGTCAATTGGTTTCTAATGTGAATGAATATCAGCACCATTCAGGGACACTTAAATGGACAAAAGCATTCTTTTAATGGCAGTCAGGTATATTGTTCCCCTATTTGTGTGTGTGTGTGTGTGTGTGTGTGTGTGCGTGTGTGTGCGTGCGTGCGTGTGTGAGTATTCATGTCCAGGCGCAATCTTTCAATTCAGTGTGAAGGGAGGGTTTGGAATGTGGTCTACTATATGACATTCAACTCATGTATGTATGCATTTATATAATTAAGGTGTGGCCATGTCACACTGGCTCTGAGATGTGAAATTGGACGGTTTTCTGCCCCACACATTTGCTTTTACATGTGACATGTACGTCTATGCAACAATATATGATGGCATGTGCAAATGCAATCCTAACCCAAGTGTGCTGTAGCTTCTCAATACGTATGAAATTGATCTCAGGTCATAGCTGACAGAGTTTTAAAGCCCTGGTCTTGCACTAACTATTGGATCAACACCTGATAGGGTCACATCATATCTGGGAAGTCAGCGGGAATGAGCCGTGGCATTTTAGAGGGTGCCGACCTTCAGATAGTGACAGTATGTTCATCAGGTCAGCGGAGGTGAGGCCTGGGGCTGCCGATGGCCACTAGCCAGGGTCAGAGGAGGTGGCACCTGGCAGCTGTGACAGGCACATCCATTAGGCCAGATCAGCCGCCCTCAGCAGCTGCCAGTGCCTGAGCGAGGGGACTTGACTCAGATGTTTGAGATGGCGCTGGGAGAGTGTGTGTGTGTGTGAGAGAGTAAGAGAGAGAGAGAGCTGTGCTCTGTGTGAAGTAATGGCATAATGAGATGCTCCTTCTTGCAGCTGCAGTTTGCCAAAGACCTAACACTAACTCACAGCCAGAACAAAGAACAAAGGCTGCAGTGTGTCAGACATGCTGGCTACTCTGATTTCAAATTAAAATACAACTGCCTGGCTTGGCCATCAAACACTGAAATATTGGTTGCATGTACATGATTTCAGGGATAGGGCAGCATAATGCAACATCACACACAAGGTCTCTTAAATGCAACCGATTTCTGCTTGGCTTTTCTGGCAAAATTAAAGGTTTCTTTGGGCCATCATATTTTACTGCAATGCTATATTCACCATCACAACACATGACACAACTAAAGATGATATTCTAAGGACTCAATCTTTATTTGCATTCTTATTGTGCAGGTATAAGAAATAATATCCTTTACTGACGCACCCAAAATTTAAGCTAAACATGGAAACTTTTTCTTACTCTCATCAACACGATACCACTTTATTTAGCTTTTTCCTTAAACAATGTGAAAAACACTGGTCCTAATTTACATTATAGACAACTCAAATCTCTACAGACTGGTGTCAACATAATCAAGGCACAGACACTGCAAAAAATAAGTGAGGAATGCAACAATAAAGGAAATAAGAAAATTTGACATGTTAGGTACATATATTTTAAATATTGATCAAAATGTACAGTGCATGTGATTTTTTTGTTGTTTGTTAGCTCTTTTTCCTAGAAATCACACAAAACTTTTCATGGGATTGAGATACTGATGGGCTTCAAGCTGCTCTACGGTTAGCATGCAGTAGAATGTACACTTTCAGCCAAGTGTGGAATTAATGTAAACATTGTTTCTTAAAAAAGCAATTTCATTTACTTTTCATTTCCTGTGTTTTACCATTACAAAAAATGAGCACTATAATACACAATTAAGCTAGATAAAAGTTTCACATCAGTTAAAGAAAATGAGTGCTGTAATACAAAAGATCCTTTTATCCATGTTTTATTTTTACGATAAAAAGAAATACTGTCATAAAAAAATGCTTGTAAGACACAAAAAGTACATTTGTATTGATCTCCTCAAAATTAAATATCTGATGCACAGAGCAAAACAAATCATGTGGGAAAAAAAATGAGAGAAAAATCCAGTGACCAAGGGTGTGCTGATTAAGTGATTGATAGAGGTCCGTCTCAGTAGTTCATGGGGTTTCCTGATGATTCTTCTCTACTGAAGACTCTCTACTCTTCACAGACCGCCTGTTCAATAGTATGTCACCGGTGTGTCAAGGCAGAATGACAATGCAGATATTTCTGCCAGGGTTTTGAAGCCTACGCGTTATGCAAGCTGTTATCGTTGGCTGGTTAAGGAGAACAACACAGCCTGCTCTTAGCAAGAGAGGCAATTTTCTGGAACTACAGAATGTGGTGTGAGTGTCAGTGGTAAATGTGAGTGTGTGAGTGGTCAGTGTGGATGAGAATGTGGATGTGTGAGTATCCATGTTTGTGTTGATCTTAGAACAATCCGCAGTCTTTGAGGTTGTTTTTGATGATGACATCGGTGACGGCGTCAAAGACAAACTGGACGTTCTTGGTATCGGTGGCACAGGTGAAGTGTGTGTAGATCTCCTTGGTGTCCTTCTTCTTGTTCAGGTCCTCAAACTTGGTCTGGATGTAGCTGGCCGCTTCGTCATATTTGTTTGCCCCTGCGGAGGACAACATGAAAGGCTGAGCCCGAGATCACACAAACAGGACAATCTTTCACTGAAGTCCAACTACACATTTTATCTATTATAAATCCATAGAAAATTAGTAACACATAAAAATGAGTAACGCTTTCATTTTGCCACACATTGAAAAGGCTTGATCACAATTATGGTAAACACAAAATATGAGGATTCTCTATTCAACAATGGGACAGGCAAAACCAATTCACACAATGCATTAAAGAGGCCTCTGACTGGTTCAGTGAAGGACCATATAAATGAATAGTAACTGTAAACAGGGTCTACCGTATTAAACTCAAGTCAGTAACAACCAGATTATTGGTCCAAACTACTGCTACAGATCCTAAATATGGAACTTTGTCTGGCCCAACCCTGTTAAGTCTACCAGTGGGCCTAAGGGTTGCTATCTAACTGCACACCTGTGTACTCAGGGAAACAGATGGCCAGAGGACTGCGAGTGATCTTCTCCTCGAAGAGGTCCTTCTTGTTGAGGAAGAGAATGATGGAGGTCTCGGTGAACCACTTGTTGTTGCAAATAGAGTCGAAGAGCTTCATGCTTTCGTGCATGCGATTCTAACGTGACAAGGAGGGAAAGGGATGTTGAGGTTAGATCAGCTGGCTGTCATACGCACCTCCTGACCACTTGGTGGCAATAGTGGTTAACAATACGTCATGTTCTTATGGACCACATGGATTTGTTTCCTCTATGTGGCTACCAGTTAGCATAGAAAACTCACGTTGAACAATATGGGTCTAAAGTCTAACAAAAAACAATTTAATAGCAGAGCAAAATCTGTTTTCTAATGTAATGCCATGAGCAAGATCCTCAGAACAAACATCGGTGGGTCAGCTCAAAGTTCTCACACACCACAATGTCACACTTTGCCTGGCATTTAAATTATGACCACATATTTTTCGGATGTTCCCTGTAGGCCCATGGCTGAAACTACGGTGTCTGTGGTCTCCTCACCATCTCCTCGTCCTCAGCCAGCACAAGGTCATAGGCACTCAGGGCCACACAGAAGATGATAGCAGTGACGCCCTCGAAGCAGTGGATCCACTTCTTCCTCTCCGAACGCTGTCCTCCTACATCAAACATCCTGGGAGGGACAGCCACAGACAGAGAGGAGGGAGAGCAGTTACAAACAGGGGACACTACATGTATTGGAACAGACATTTACAGTGGCAAGGAGAAGTCGCCCAATTAATCATACAGTTGTACAACTACTGGCTGATTGCGTCCTGCTTGGATAATATTGCTGAAAACACAGGGCGCAAACTGACCCTCTAACAAATATTCACATATCCATACAACTATCCAGTAAAAGATGGGCGTCTTTCTGTTTAGCTCTCTCTGCCCCTCACACACACACACACACACACACACACTGGCATTTCCAAACAGTTCAGTTTCCATGGTGACCAAGAGCAGGACAGATATGTAAGGTGGTCATTTGTACCCTCCCTACGATGGCGGCCATATTTAATTCATTAAGCCCAGGAGTGACCGGCAGCAGCACAGTGAGTGATTGTGATCACCTACATGATGGTTACGTGATGATAGTGACTTAAACTTATTGGCTTAGAAAGTGATTTAAATATCACATGCTTTGCCCAGAATGCCCTGTAGAATATGAATGCCCTCACTCTAACACTAACACACACACACACACACACACACACACACACACACACACACACACACACATCCAATTTCATGGCTATTAGGGCAATGGTCTAGGACTTGTGTTACTCACTTAAAATGCAGGTCTTTGAAGGTAAAGTGGGTCTCAACAATCCCAGTGGTCTTCACTCTGGTTCGAAGCACGTCCTGCTGGGTTGGAATGTAGTCGGGCTTGGCTATCCTCTCAAGGTCATTTAGGTAACTGTGGAAACAGAACACGTGTATTTTAATGGACAGGACAAGCACACACAGGTGGAAAATTCCTGGATTAGTTTCAAACTCTTTCTAACTCTGACTCCGGTGTTTTGTGCTTGTGTTAGTATAACGTCCCTGGCACACAAGTCTGAATATTCTGACAAAATATGAATTCAAATGTATGCAGGTCATTAAACACACGTGCTACTGCCGTTGCACACCAAGGATGCAATTGGATAGCCTACAGAGGAAAATAAATATAAATGTGTCTAGTTTGTTACACGGAAATGCTGGTTTTATTCATCTACTGTCTGGAGACTTGACCATTCATCCTTCTCTAGATTCAGTTAATGAATGGGGTTTCTGAGATCCTCTGACAGGGCTGAACTCTAATTGGTAGCCACTTGACAAAAAAATGTAGTTAATTTAGTACAGCAGAAATAGAACTACCCATGCACCCTATTTCTGACTGTTGTCTGGCAACAGTCAGAAATAGGATGCATGGGTAGTTCTATTTAAATGCATGTAGTTCTATTGCATGTAGTTCTATTTAAATGTAGTTCTATTTAACATGATATAACACATAGAACACCATTAGAGAAGAGAAACTGGGCATTTCTAGAATTAAAGTGTTTTGTGTACCATAGAGCTGTCTCATGTCTCACTCACTTGACTCACTCGGACAAAGGCGTCTGCAAAATCCCATAACCATAACCATGTCTTGGGGGAGACTGACAGGCTGCCAAGCCAAGAAATCGCTCACTCACTCTCTCTGTCACATACACACACACACACACACACTCAAAAACCACCCCTTCTGCTTCCCAATCCTGTTTCTGCCATGACATCCTGAATCCATCTGTCCAATGTGCATCTATTCAGTTCAGTTACACTTACATATGATCTGAACATAGCAGGGTAATATAATATAATATAATATAATATAATATAATATAATATAATATAATATCAATAGGTGGTTTGTGTGTGTGTGTGTGTTGTGTAATCAGAGGAATAGTACTGAGAATAACTGAAGTCACTGAGCCAGGTTTACTGGCATGACAGGGTTCACATAACAAGGCAATTAGCGATCCTCTGGAGGGTAAGGGGGATTACAAGCTCTCTCGATGCCCATACCCACCAAACAGCGTGGAGCAGCCGGAACAGCCTCTTTTGAGGAGAACTCGTTTGTTGTTCCCCAAAATAAATGAGAGCGACTGGATTCCTAATTGCGGGAGTGGAGAGGACCACAGAGTTGTGGGAGGTGTGTGTGTGTGTGTGTGTGTGTGTGTGTGTGTGTGTGTGTGTGTGTGTGGCAACGCAGGGCACAGTGCAGCTGACAGAAACAGTCGCTGGTGTATTCATTATTCCTACAGCAGCTTCATGTCAGAGTTGCCATGTCTTCCTCTGGCTCCGAGCTCGTTCATTCCTGGAGCGCCACATTTGTAGAGGGGGAATGCTCAAATGGACAGATTCAGCAGAGCGAAGCGAGCCACCCATCTGTTTATTAGATTTTTTGGGGGGAGGAAGATAGAGAGACAGATAGGCATCCACTCAGGGGAAATGATGTAGAGAAATGCAAACGAGGTTGAATGGCATAAGACAGGAAGAAAAGGTGGAGTGTGAGAAATTCATCAGCAAAAACACCGGGCCGATTAATCTCACACTGTGCGGTCCAACAAGGACAAGCTGCAAAACAGAAACATCTGTTGCCAGGTTGGCATAAATTCATCATCTTATCTATGAGAGAGACTTGATCACCCTGACCAAGCTTAACGTATATACCCCAACCGTAGAAGAAAGAAATGTTTGTACGTGTCAGTTGTCAATTCCAACTGTCAAATTGTCCAAATTGCCAATTGCCCACGACCCCCCAATCTTCCACCTGCACTTAGATGATGCAAAACCAGCACGCTGGAGGAAAGCAGAGATTTACACTTGGAACATCAGCAGCAACACAGATGCGTGAACAGAGAGTGGGAAAGAGAGAGAGAGCGAGCGATCATCAATGCAGATGATCAGTGAATTTGTTTATTTAGAAATGTGTTCATTTTGACCCGGATCTGCACACAGTCCCTGATACCTCAAGCTAGCAGTCAGAGCCAGGTAAGGAAAGACATGCCTTGCAAATATAGCAGCTTACTCCAGTGCCATTGTTTAATTAGCTGTAGCCCATTTCAGTTATGAGCAAGCAATACTAGGCTGAAATCTTCATGGATGACTAATTTTAGATAATAAACCCTTTAAACTTTATCCACAGTGATCATATCAAAGGATGTCAAATGTCAAATCAAATGTCCTCAAACTGCATTCTAGGACGTGATCTGAGGCCATGCATCATAACACTTACATAATAACGATTTACTAGAACATCATCAACATATACCTGTATTTTAAAATGAGATATAATAACATTGAACACTATTAGACGTAGACTTAAAATGTTAACTCAATTTCTCTGCGGATTTCTGCCATTTAACTTTAGATGAGATGATGCGGTTTAACTTTTAAAATGAACGTGGAATTCATGTGATGGATATCTTGTCTACCTCATTGAGGGGTGAATGTCTTTTTGTAGGTGGAACAGACACTGTCTCTCAGAAAGAACATCATCATAACTCCTCTCCATCTGCCTTGTGCAATAAGAACTGCTGAGTGGTTAATGACCTGCGTCATTAATCCGAGCACCGTCCATGCGCTGGCAGGCGTTAACATCCGTTGGCGTCAGCACGCGACCCGATGTCCCTCAGGAGACCATCAGGTAGGCCCGTGTGTCCTGTCCGCTTCCATCAAACCTGCATACCAATGTCCTGGCCGCTAACAAAAGCAATGAGGGCTTTCATCGTGTGCCTTCTCGCCAATGGAGTGATGAATTTTTCATCAGTGCCGTATCCGAGTGGGAAGGGTAAGCAAAGGGCATGTATCTGAATGGGGGATGCAGACACTAACCCAAGTTGTTCTGCTTTTTTCCAAACACCACTGTCCTTATCAACCTCTGGGAGAATCCTAGCTGGGGCGCCAGCTAATTCTGGCAACAGCTCACACCTCATCACCTCGCACAGCCGACCCACCTTGCCGAAATCGTTTTTTTTTTCTTGTGTCTCAGCCTGGGTAACCGAAGCCATATCGACAAGAGCACTAGAGGCAGCATCCAGAGGACAAAATTGTGGTCGTGAGCGGAACAGATACCCTTCCCTCTAGCACATGGGGCTTCAGTGATCGAGGTGGCAGATGGGAACTGCCCATGCCATCGAGTGCTCAGCGCGTGCTTGGAGCCCGACACGCACTCAGCACCGAGAGACCCGGGTCAACTCAAATCTTCCTTTTCACAAAATAATCCGTTTTGCTAAATCACCGTGACACGACCTTACGTTCTCACTTGGCGGTTTAGGAACATTGGGGAGAAGTGTGCAAACAAAGCAGAGGGCTGGAGTCACTGGCAGCTCCACACAGAGAGAGCAGAGCAGCAGCAGCAGCAGCTCCACACAGAGCAGCAGCAGCAGCAGCAGCAGCAGCAGCAGCAGCAGCAGCAGCTCCACACAGGCAGAGCAGCAGCAGCAGCAGCAGCAGCTCCACACAGGCAGAGCAGCAGCAGCAGCAGCAGCTCCACACAGAGCAGCAGCAGCAGCAGCAGCTCCACACAGAGCAGCAGCAGCTCCACACAGGCAGAGCAGCAGCAGCAGCAGCAGCAGCAGCAGCAGCTCCACACAGGCAGAGCAGCAGCAGCTCCACACAGGCAGAGCAGCTCCACACAGGCAGAGCAGCAGCAGCAGCAGCAGCAGCAGCAGCAGCTCCACACAGGCAGAGCAGCAGCAGCAGCAGCTCCACACAGGCAGAGCAGCAGCAGCAGCAGCTCCACACAGGCAGAGCAGCAGCAGCAGCAGCAGCAGCAGCAGCAGCAGCAGATACTCAACCGTGTGGGCTGATTAACATAAACCTCATTATGTGCCGCTCATCCGCCTTTCTTCAGGTTTATTATTTCACCTCGACATTTTGGTGCTAGAAAAATGTTTATTCGGAGGAATGCTGAGAACCTTATACCGGTACTAATAAATAGGAAGGCGCTCACAGGTACGGAAGTGATACAGCTTTAACTGTTAATGCAATGTAGATTTTTGAAACTAAGACGCCTTTTACATACTTTTCACACTTTGTCCTGCATGCTCCTCTAGCTTGCTCAAAGCTGATCTGAGAACAGCACACCTTCCCATATAATCACCACTTGCACTGGACTCTGTGTCGAGTCTGTCAGATGGGATGTGTTGGATCTGGTACGTACTATGCGGCGGAGTCGTTGAGCTGGTACTCTCGGGCTCGGGTGAAGCAGTTCTGCACGCCGCCGTCGGCCCACAGCCTCCGGATGACACTGGACAGGTCCTCGGGCAGGATGCCCTGCTCCTCAGCGGCCGCTGACAGGGCGAAGAGCTGCCGGGCATCGTCCTGCAGAGAGGGATTGGGCATCACAAGTCAACATGGCTGCACAATCTCAGGCTGTCTTTTAGTACTACACCTAACAAAGTGAGACACTAATGGGTTTTAATCAATCATTCATAACCTTGTTTGTTTGTTTGTTTGTCATGTCCGTCTGAAGCTGATAGATGATGAGTATGTGCTGATGAAAACACTTGACCTCACTGCAGATATTCGGTTTTGAGATACATTTTTAGCTCTGTCAAGGAGGCTATGTTTTAATTGGCCATTTATTGTTGGTTGGTTTGATTGTTAGTAGGATTATGCAAAAACTAATTGGCGTGATGTAAACTTGTAAACTCGGTGGAAATAAGTAGCATGGAACTTGTAAACTTGGTGGAAATAAGTAGCATGGAACTTGTAAACTTGGTGGAAATAAGTAGCATGGAACTTGTAAACTCGGTGGAAATAAGTAGCATGGAACTTGTAAACTCGGTGGAAATAAGTAGCATGGAACTTGTAAACTCGGTGGAAAGTATAAGTATAAGTATATAAGTATAAGTATAAGTATATATACTTTTTTGATTCCGTGAGGGAAATTTGGTCTCTGCATTTAACCCAATCGGTGAATTAGTGAAACACACACAGCACACAGTGAACACACAGTGAGGTGAAGCACACACTAATCCCGGTGCAGTGAGCTGCCAGCTTCAACAGCGGCGCTCGGGGAGCAGTGAGGGGTTAGGTGCCTTGCTCAAGGGCACTTCAGCCGCGGCCCACTGGTCGGGGCTCGAACCGGCAACCCTCCGGTTACAAGTCCAGAGTGCTAACCAGTGGGCCATGGCTGCCCCATACACTTGATCTTAGCCAAAAGGCAGAGAAGCGAGTAGCATGGAACTCGGTGGAAACCATTCAGTTGTGGAGCAGACCCAATTCAGGGGCGGCCGCATCAATTTGGTTTTGCTTTTTGCTAACGTTGCCAGATACAGCATTTGGCCTTGGCGGAGGTCTGCGTGTTTGGCTGTGTAATTACATGCATCACTTCAACATCAACAAGTGATTTTGATTCCACAGCTCTCTTAAGAGGTGATGAATAAGGTGTTTAATAGAGTTTACTGAGCATCAGGGCACAGACAGCTTTTCAGCTCTTGCATTCAGAGCGTCGGCAGGCTTGGGCTTACAACTTCCTCTGTCGGCCTTAACACAGAGGTGTTAAGGGAGAACGATCGTAAAGTGCCCTTGTGGATTTGGGTGCCTGACAACAGCTCTTAAGCCATTTAAGTGAGCAGCGCTCCTGGAAATTGCTGGTAGTTGGAGCAGATGAGGCGTTTAACAACCTCCAGAGTCTGCTTGAGGAGGATGGTCATACCCTACTGCCTAAAGCCAGAGTGTCTGCCCACACAATGCTATTACATACCATAAAGGACATCAGAGCAAAGGATATACAAACACTGTTTTAATGCATATCAATGAGGCAGCATGTGTGTGGTTGTGGGTGTGTGTGAATGTGTGTATGTGTGTGAGTGTGTGTGTGTGTGTGTGTGTGTGTGTGTGTGTGTGTGTGTGCTTGCATGGGTCTGTTTGCTTGTATTTGTAAATGTATAAATATTTCATTGTGTCTGATTTTCAGAAGGACACGGGAATGAATTGGATTATGATATAGAATGCCATCACCAGTCACACCCAATTTCTGACCCTGTTGCTCCAAGTAAAAGACGAGGAAGACAAGGCATAATATCTTAGATCTGATGCATTACAAGAACACAGTGTAAAATTACTTCTCTGCAGAGTGATTATCGGTTTTCACTGCATGTCCACCCACAGCTTCATGACAAGGTGTGTGTGTGTGTGTGTGTGTGTGTGTGAGTGAGTGAGTGAGAGTGTGTGTGTATGTATGTGTGTGTGTGAGAGTGCAAGTGTGAGTGTGTGTGTACAACAGTAAACAGACTCCAGCACAGCTGAGGAACAAACTGAAGGTCGTGTGTGTGTGTGTGTGTGTGTGTGTGTGTGTGTGTGTGTGTGTGTGTGTGTGTGTGTGTGTGTGTGTGTGTGTGTGTGTGTGTGTGTGTGTGTGTGAGAGACAGACATTGGGCCCGTTGAGCATCAGTACCAAGTAAGGAGGTCTGAATGAAATACATTAAAAACTAACTACAGACTAGGCCATTTAAAGACCTCTCACAAGAGTACATTATTTTGTCCCCTGTTAAGATTGTTTCTCAACCCTAGAGAACCTTTCGTTGCCTCAACAACTCTTCTTTGAGTGGGAATATCTGTTGAATCGGTGCCCTTTTTAAAACAAACCATGAGTGATACTGTAGCATCAGCGCTTGCTAAAAGTACCGATGTCCCCGGTGATATCTGACTCATCCAGAAGACCGGCTGGTGTGTATCAGGGGACCATGCAGTGAGTCACACGTACCGATCTGCCAGCCTCGCCGTAGTCGATCTTCAGGTTGCCCATGGCTTTGATGATGGCCATAATAGACTGGATGGTGTTGCTGTAGACCACAGCTCTGTACTGCTTACACTCGTCTTCTGAGTAGCCGTCCTCATGGATAATTCTGGAAGAGGTGCAAGTGAAAGCAGTGGGGTTAGAGAGACAGAGAGAGGGGGGGGAAGAGGAGAAGAGAAGAAAATATTAGAAGAACTTTGTTGGAAAAGAGGCACCACAACTTATCACACATTCCTGTCAGGCTGATTTTGCTGATTTCTGATGCACATTTCACATTTCAAATTTCAATGTAGCACAGTGTCATCATTTACAGCAAGTAAAAACGAATCATGAATTATGCATGCTGACAAATAGCAACAAAATTTGGAGAGGGGTGCTTGGGTGCTGCCTGCTCATCGGAAGAGGAGAGAAGAGGAGAGGAGAGGAGAGGAGAGGAGAGGAGGTAGGAGTGGAAAAGAGAGGAAAGGGGAGGAGGGTCAGCCAAAAGCCAGTAGGGTAATTTGTACTCTTGCTATCAGGTGCTCCTCCATTTCAGTGTAGATTTGTGAGGCAGACCAGGGCTCTGCTGACAGACCCATACCCTGACAGCACTGCATCCTACTCCCATGTCATAGAGCAGCTCTGTTACATATACATTACTGTAGCTGCTGTCAAGGTGGTTGCACACGTGTGTGTGTGTGTGTGTGTGTGTGTGTGTGTGTGTGTGTGTGTGTGTGTGTGTGTATACACTGTATGTGCAATTATTCTGTCAGCAGAGAGGAAGCATGTGTGACTGCATAATTTCATATTATGTGACACTGGAGCATATAAGTGTACATGTATCTATGTGTGCATATGTGCTGGTGTGTGTGTGTGTGTGTGTGTGTGTGTGTGTGTGTGTGTGTGTGTATGTATCTGGATGAGCCTCTCACTGTAAACAGGTTTATGTGTGTGTATATGTAAGGTTTTTTTTTGTTATGTACGAGAATGATACCATTCATCATTTGCCTAAGGTGTGGCTGGTACGTATGTGCCATATGTGTTTGTGGACTTTGCACACACATTTTCAGGATTTATGTTCTTAATCTGGCCTTGAGATGTCATGCAGTGCCCGTCTTCTGAAAAATGGCTGTGTTACATGGTTCCTCCCCATGAATAAAAAAAACAAAAACAAAAACCCTGTACCTTACACTGTACTGGCTTCCTCCCTCCCAGCGGCACCAGAGCATAAACTCAGACTCGTATGTGTGTATCTTTTCCTGGTCCAGGAGAGGAGGTGTGAGGAGGTGACAGAGAGGAGGTGTGTGTGACCACTGAAGGGGAGTAAATGTGAATGGATGTCGACTCCTCTGGGTCTTTTCTGCTCTTCTGCCAAGGAGAGCTCCACAAAGCTAGCAAACAAGTCTCTCTCTCTCTCTCTCTCTCTCTCTCTCTCTCTCTCTCACATTGCTATAGCTGAGGGCGATGCACAGGAGTAATAGGGGTACAGTATATAATGTATCTGGAGGACTACTGCATGAGCACTAACACTAATAAAGAAGTAAAGACACTGATGGATGATGTGAGACGAAAGAGAAGGGAAGAGAAGACAAAGACAAGACAAGAGAAGATGAAGAAGTGAGGAAGATAAAGAGAAGTGAAGAAAAAGAAGAGAAGATGAAGAGAATAAGAGAAGATGAAGAGAAGAGAAGCAAAGATGAAGGGAAGACAAAGAGAAGAGGAAGATAAGAAGAGAGATGAAGAGAAGAGAGGAAAAGAGAAGAGGAAGATAAGAAGAGAGATGAAGAGAAGAGAGGAAAAGAGAAGAGGAAGATAAGAAGAGAAGAGAAGAGAAGAGAAGAGAGGAAAAGAGAAGAGGAAGATAAGAAGAGAGATGAAGAGAAGAGGAAGATAAGAAGAGAAGAGAAGAGAAGAGAGGAAAAGAGAAGAGGAAGATAAGAAGAGAGATGAAGAGAAGAGGAAGATAAGAAGAGAAGAGAAGAGAGGAAAAGAGAAGAGGAAGATAAGAAGAGAAGAGAAGGTCTTTGAGGGGGCACAGAGTTGTGTAGAGAGAGAGACATCGGGGCAGGTGTCTGTAACGAGAGCACAAGGGTGCTGAGGTCAGCTTAGAGGGACTCACTTCATCTGCTTGACGATGGTGCTCTTCCCGGACTCCCCAGCACCTGAGGACAGAGGAGACAGATAGGGTTAGTGCCACGGACACACACACACAAAGTACTACAGGGGACACCTCAGGCAGGCTAATTCTCCATGGCCTGCTCTGGCTATTACAGGCTAGACGTGTGACCGCGCACATCCCTTTTCACAGTTTTTGGATGGGTGCTGGATCAGAGTAATGACTCCAAAAGTAAAAGAGTGATCCGCACACCATATAGCTCCCTTGAAAGGTTTTATATTTTATGTGCAACGTTTCGAGCCCCTGGCTCTTCCTCAGGCTACCCTGCCATCCCAACTGCTCTGGCTATTTCACACTGTGTTGTTCATCCCAATTTGATTTCTGTCTGACTCACTATCATACTGTCTGGAGTGGACTATGCTTGAGGGAAAGGATTTGAAGGGCATTTCAAAAACATGTATTGTCCATTTGGGGTGGTGGGGGTGATAACCAAAGTGGAGGTTTTGACCACTCCTGGCATAGTGACTGTAAACACAGATTCCTAAGACTTGTACTGTACATAGCACCTCATGCTGCTGCTTTGTAGCCTGTGTTTACTGATGGCCTCCGAATGTTTTTGTGGGAAGCTGAACATGCATGGGCAACACTAGTGTGAGTAATACATGTGCAGTCAAAGGTGTTGTGTGTGTGTGTGTGTGTGTGGAAAAAAATAAACGCTGAACTCCAGCCAAGCCCTCTCGGTCTCCAGGATGTCTGCATCCTTGTTGATGTTTCAACCTCATCCTTATCTGTAACCATTCTACTACTCAGACAAGATCCAGGCATCCTTATGGATGTCAGCCTTAAAACAAGCCTCTGACTTTTAGTTTGATGTTGGCTAATCTGTGTTGAACTGTGCTGTGCTGTGCCTTGTTGAACTGTGCTGTGTTGTGTTATGTGGTGTTGTGCATTGTTGAACTGTGCTGTGTTGTGTTATGCTGTGATGTGTTGTGCTGAACTGTGCCAAGCAGGGCTGTGTGGTATTGTGCTGTGCTGTGTAGCGTTATGCGGTGTTGCTCCATGTTGCGGTGTTGAACTGCACTGGGCATCGCTCCCGGGCCCGAGTTCCTCCTGACCTCTCCTGACAGTCTGCATGAGCTCACTGTGGCAGTGACTGCCAAGAGGAGACAGGAGTCACGATCCCTGGCCTGTCAACACCACTCAGTGACCATCACCCTCACTCATCTTAATCATGCCTTGGGGGAGAGAGAAAGTGCAAGACAAAGAGAGAGAGGGGGAGGGGGAGAAAGAGAAAGAGAGAGGGAAACAGAGAAACAGAGAATGGAAGTAAAGTTGGAAGGAGCCGCAGAAAAAAAAAACATGGCATAGAAAAAGAAATGGAAGTCAGTCCCAGCAGGCAGTGATTCAGAGCAGAGAGGAAGTGCTTGTGGGATGTGACAGGCCTTTTATTGGCTCTTCCTCCCTCCATCCCTCTACTTTGGTGTAAAACACGGGATACCTTTCCTTCCCCTTTTGCTATCTGCTAAATCACACTCACGAAACAGCAATTTATGCCCCATCATCGGCGATAGGAGCCCATAGAAGTCAGAGCCGCAGTTTCATCGGGCTCCTGCGAGCCAAGAGTCACTCCTTTGCTCAGCGGCTGCCCAGGAAAATGCCGTCATCCATCAAAGAGCCACCTGAGAGTTGCTTTGTGCTCCCAGGTGTACAAGTGTCAGGGGGGGAAATGAGCCTGATTTAGCTGCTGGTCCCTTTTCCGAGTACAGGACACAGGACGGTAGTGTCTAGCAAAGCCTCTTTCCAGGATTTCTGGTCGCGATGACGGGTTCAACAAATCCCCAGTGGGAGTCCCAACAACACAGGTACATTACTGATGATGCATGGATCTTTAAGATTGAAAGGCTGAATTTATGCTAGCTGGTATAAGGCAGCCAGACCCACCCTAGTAATGATACATCACTAGAACACCAGGAGCTAAATTAACTATATTTATTCACTGCTGTCCAATAGATCACCTCTGAGTCTCTAGGTGAAAGATATGCCTCCCTGAAATGACGGATGTCTTGGGCTTCCTCTGGCTTTTGCTATCTGGTCTTGGCTCTTGTCTCTTAGCTCTAGAGAGTGGTGTTATGAGTGTTATGCACAGTGCAATAAAGTAGTGGTGTTTTGCAATCAGGTTTCCACCAGGCCCTCCATATCATCTGCACTTAACAATTATCTTAATGTTGTGTTCCTAACCTGGGGTTGCTTTTATTCCCTTTTGTCTTTTTCTGTCATTTTCAAATCAATTTGTTTTCATTTTCAGGTTGTTTTTTGTGTTTTATCTCAGAGCTGGGCAAAATCACTTTTCTCTTTTGCCCTTGTACTTATCATTGCCAATGCTGATAACTATCAGTGTTATTGCTTCTTTATCGCTGTGTTGTAGTGCAGGCAGGCGTTTGAGGGGATGGGAGTCTCTGCTGGAGGTAGCATCTCCACTTAATGACCACTCCAGCTCCAAACTCCCACATCGACTGTTGCTCTAGAAATTCATTTCGGCGGTGTTACCCCTAATTTCCCTTTCTGCAATCCTGTGTGTGTGTGTGTGTGTGTGTGTGTGTGTGTGTGTGTGTGTGTGTGTGTTTTAACAAGCAAATGTTTGGAACCAAACTCCTTTGACAGCTGCAGGGCCTCTTTCCAACATTTGATAAACCATCACATTTACCAATTGTGAAGACACTTTTACCCCATGTAACAAGCAATGAGGGCCAATCATTTAGCTGTATGACAATGATGAAGTAGCGCCAGATAAAATCAATGGAACGTCTGCTAATGAGTGCAAGTTTGTAGCGTTATAAAGCAATATATGGCAACAACAAAAGCCGACGTTCTGGGCCAATAAAACTGAGTTATTCTAATAAGGCTTGTGATCCACTTGGCCCACCAGTGTTTCAATAACAGCTCTGCAACGGCTCCTCAGTGACAGGTCTTTGCTAATATGTGTGTCTGGCCCCCAATAAATACAGGAACAACATGTAATGGAGCTCGTTTTCCTGATGCACTGCTAGCCATCACATAGACTGAGGTTACATTAAAATGCTCCTGGTTTGGCCAACAAGGCACGAGGAGAAGACAAACGTCGTTGTTTATGCTTCCATTACAGGTCCCTGCCAGAGGAACAATTCTATCTGCGGCTGCAGAAATGAACACGAGTGATTTATTCAGGTGAAGACGCCTGAGGCTGGTTTTCTAATATGCAGCGCCATATCGGTCTGTCTGGAAAGTTGAGCGCAAGCAAATTATTTATCTGTGATATGACAGATCATTTGCATGAGCAATTCAAATATTGGAGAAATATTTTTAGACTTGGCACAGTGGATGGATGGAATGAAAAATAATATGTTTAAGTATACGTTTAGGTTTATGGTTCTTAGCAGATACTTTTGTCCAAAGCGACTTACAATGACATCAATAAACATTATAACAATTTAAAAAGTCATCAACGTTTATGACATATCGCTTCTGTCAAGTGTCATCTGGTTTTTGTCATGACAAGTTAGGGTTAGTGTTAGGGTTATGACAGTGACATGTTACTCTTATGTAGATACCTTCAAGTAAAATGCTAAAAATGTAACTGAATAATGATAACAACCATACACTTAAACTCTGCAAGAATAAATTAATTAGAAACAAGGTAAACAAAGATAGCATTAAGATAGCAAAGTGCAGATCCAGTAAGTACTGTAAGTGTCCTATAGACCAGAGTGAGGGATTTGAATATAATTCTGACTGCTAATAGGAAACCAATGGAGAGTAGCCTCATTAACAGAGGAGTTACATGTGTCCTCATTGGCTGATTAAAGACCAAACATGCTGCAGCACTCTGAATAAACTGTAATGGTCTCACTACACAAGCAGGTAACAATGTATAGTCCAGATGGCTAGAACCATGGTCTGCACAAGAAGTTGTGTACCATACTGTGCCAGATAAGGTCTGATCGTCCTGATGTTGCAAAGGATAAACCGACATGACTTTGTGACTGAGGCTACATACTCTGAGAAATGAAGTCGGTCATATAGCTGTATTAGCTGGGAATACCAGAAGCTCAGTTTTGGAGAGGTTGAGTGAAGGTGTCAATCATTAGGTCAGAAAGATAGGTAAAGTTGAGTATCATTTGTATTAAAGTGACAAGCAAATCCAATGGGAGCGAATGATCTCACCTTAGGAAGTGGTGTAAATGGAGAACAGAAGGGGCCTAAGTATTGATTCTTCAGTTACACCTGTGGTGAGGTCGTTAGATGTTGATACAAGTCCTTGCCAAGACAGACACAATGAATGAACGTTGATCGACGACAATTAATACTTTAATTAATTATTAATATCTAATTAATACTCTCTATGAATTAATTGGGAGACTATGGCCATTAGACACTTTATATAGCAATAGAACAAGAATGTTGGTCATACTTTACAAGAGAAATAAAAGAAAATGTTTCATGCAACTGCATGACAAGTCATATCTATTTCTGACTGTGGAGACCTATGAACATGACAAATCAGCATCCTCATCAGTTTTCTAAATTAAATTAATTGAAACCCCCTGTTTTGTATAACCACTGCGGTTATTAAATTCCTCCTCTTTTCACACAGCCACTTTACGAAAACATGTTTACGGAAAAATGTAACCTGATACAGCAATATAACAATTCAGTGGCTGTAATGCCATTGAGCAACAGGCCCCAAAATGCCCAACTAATGCACTTCTGATGTATAGCTACTGGTGTTAAAAAGGCAAGATCAAATTTGTAACTTCAGTAAAGCTGCTTCTCATTGCAGTCTAGTGTGAAGAGAAAGAGAAACTGAGATGTGAAATCTGATCCCTGGGGAGATGGAATGATAGATCAAGGGAGGTAGGGTACCTCATTATATCATTAAATACTAGTCTTACTGCTTATAACAACAAAAGCCTCCAGTGTATATTAGTGCATTCTGTAGCATAACCTACTGTAGTTTATTTGAGAACGGCTGTATTAATATATAATTTGTGACAGTCCTTGTTTCAAGTCATTATAAAGATAGATGTAAAACATTTTAACTTGGGAAGATTAAGGCAAGGCAGTCAGTGCCTTCAACAGCAGGGAGAGGTCTAAGAAAAACTGCTATTATTGAAGTACTAGTGTCAAATCAGTTTTGTCATTGCTCAATATCGACCAGTCATGGAGAGGCTAAAAATTGCAGGAAAGGTTGACCAGGTCAGCTGGATAATCATTGTGCACACTGATTTTTAAAAGGCACACTGCACTTCAAACCAGAAGTGAAAAAGTATATGGATTTGCTAATGCAACTGCTGTGGTTTTGAAGTTCTCTTTCACAAAATGAGAACCAAGTCCTTAAAGTGACCTTTGGATTACATCTAAAACCATGCAACAGCTTTCTTCATTGTCTTGCACCTGGACAGCAGTGCACATCCACTGACTCCGACGGTAAATGCAACCTATAGGTCCCTTAAGCAGAGGCAGACTCCTCAGTGAAGGGAAATCCTCAGTAACCCTTCAGAATGTGGAACAAACCCAGCACAAACAAGCCTAGCCTACACCATATCATGACACTAAGCCTAAAGCAAACAAACACCCTGTTACTGCATTGCCCTTTAACAACAAACTAAAGAGAGAAAAAACACTGTTAAGCTGAAGGCCTGACACATACTGCAGCTCCCTTGTGAGCAGAGAGCCCCCCCTGCATGGGGCCTGTCGTCTCTGTGGGGACGACTCAGGCCTGCTGATACCCTCTAACAGCCAGCAGGGAGGTCCTGTAATGGACCCCTCCGAGACAATAAAGAAGAGCAGTTAAAAGAATAACGATTCAGTTGTTTACTCCTGAGAGGAGGTCGGAGTCCTTGGCTGTTTGGAGACAGTCAGGCTTTAATTAAGAGGCTTTTATATCCCCCCTCCTTGTTGCAGTCTACACAGAGTTGGTTAATTAGTGCTGAGTATGCCGTTGTTATGGTACTGATTGGGCAGGTGAAACATGGAGATGTAATTAAAGCCAGGTGAGAGCGGTGCCTATGGGGCAGCTGAATATTCATTCACTGCTGGCCCTACGTACATCATTAGGCTGCTATGTAGAGAACCAACACATCTGTCTAGCCTTATCCCAAATGTGAAAGATGTAGGTACTGTACTGAAAAAGTATTTAAACATGTTAAGAGCTCCAACACATTCAGTAGAACACATTACTCCACATAAACCTGCAGCTTTTAATGTCCATTAAAAATAGAGTGGTTTGGCCAGAAATTCCGTGATTGGATTATATGGTAATTAGTCTGTAAATCTTTCAGAACTGACTTACAGCTAGATAAGCACTCCCACCCTATATTATCACACACAAGCATGTTCAATGGCTGCATCATAACGGATATACGAGGCCTTTTACTCTAAATGCTGGAGGCTGTTGGCTGTCAGTCAGGGAGATGTGTAACAGCTTGTCCTAATTACATGCCAGTATCTGACTATGATGCTCTCTGTCCGCACTAAATCCGTTAAACATGTTGTGTCACAGAGTCATATTTCTCGTTCAAAATAGTGGAACAACGAAAGTGGCAGTGTCCGACAAAAGTTCTGCCCAAAACGTTGCACCGCATAGCAGTGCACAGCACTGTCGCGCTGCATCCAGTTACTCACTAGTGAAGATGGCCACACATCCAGCAAGCTCTCACACAGGTTTGACTTAACGAGGTTTGACTGCTCAAAACCCACCCAATGCTTCTTTGCCCTTTGTTTTATTGCAGACTTCCTTGGTGGAAAGGATCAATCTGAACCGATTGCCATTAACAAGGGAGAGGAAAATGGTAAAGTCCATTTGTGCATGTATTTGATTACAAAAACTCCTATTCACAGATCCCCTGGACTCCCATCCATGATGAGAAGGCAGCAGAGGGGGCTCCGATGGGATGAGGACAAAGCGGTCCCTGTGCTAGGCTTTGGCAGGGCGGCCTTTGGGGGGCAAGCTGGTTCTGTTTGGTGTCATTTAGGCCGACAACAAAGGTGTCTTAATGAGATCCAGGATGCCACAGGCAACTCCACCACCCCCTACATTAATTAACGCAGTGAGAGGAGCACAGTGACCTCCTTACCCAGGAGGCAGAGCCTTTCTGTTCAGTCCATGTGCTAGAATTGAAGAGGAGATTTGAGTATGTAAGTACACACAAAATTAATGATGAGAATGTCAACAGATAATAACTCCTCTACCTTTCCAAAGGCCACTAACATCTCAGTTAAATTTCAACTGAACCCCATTTGTGCTAAAAATCCCTTAAAAACGTCACCAAAACCACTGTGTAGTGAATGATCCCTCATTTCTAGCTCCTTCTTTCTCTCTCCGGAGATGGAAATCCAGCCTGAAACTCACCATATCCATGACCAGAGACCAAAATAAACACTACGGTTCCCCTGCAAGTCTCTTCAAAGTCTGTCTGGGAACAGGTCTTAAAAGCTTTTCAATTACGCTTTATAGCTGGCTGCATGACCACTGAACTTATTCGTGCAATAATACTTCCTGTGGATATATCCTATATGTACAAACGGCTCATATCGCTTGACTGCCTGTTAAGATGAAAAGTATTTAACAGCTCCTTCTGTCCATTCCCATGTGCAGGTGCATTATGGGATGCAGTACAGGGACTCAGTCCTCTGGCTCTGACTCTGGCTCAGTCTCCGCAGCACTGGAGCCAGTGGGCTATCAATGGAAATGGAAAGTGCCAGCCACAGCCCTTCCTCATCGACAGGACCTGTGAGGAAAAGCTTCCTCCCACAATGTGTTAGATAAAGAGGGTGCAATTACAGTTGAAACCCCCTCCATCTCTCTCTCTCTCTCTCTCTCTCTCTCTCTCTCTCTCTCTCTCTCTCTCTCTCTCTCTCTCTCTCTCTCTCTCTCTCTCTCTCTCTCTCTCTCTCTCACACACACACACACACACACACACACACACACACACACACACACACACACACACACGGTTGCTTGTGTCCAGGAGTATCCAGGAGAAACGAATGCAGAACTCACTTCATCCACAGGATTCAGAAAGGACAATAGGGATGAGGAAATGTGGGGGAAAGCATGAGCATTCAGTGAAAGAAACAGATGTTTTTAGTTGAGGTGGAGGACAGAAAACTAATGAACAAGATAATGAGGTGGAGAACACAGAGATGGGAAACAATAACAGAGACTGAGCAGAGAGGGGAAAGAAAAGAAGGAAAAAATTAAAGAGGAAGAAGAGAAAAAAGAGGGAAGAAGAAAAGAGAGGAGGGGGGGGGGGGGGTGCTGTGGCGCAACAGCACGGGTCCAAGTGCCCACGGGGACCCAGGATCGAATCTGACCTGCGGTCATTTCCCGATCCCACCCCATCTCTCTCTCCCACTAACCTCTCTCACTAACTCTTCACTTTCCAATCTGAATAAAGGCAAAAAGCCAAAAAAATATACAAAAAGGGAAGTGAGTGCTACAGGGGGGGGGGGGGCACATGTAGAGGAAAAACAGAGGAATAGAGCATTGATTTGTCTGGGCACAGCAGGCCAGTTCAAAAAGACTAGTATGGGAACAAGGACTTGCTGACTAGGCCTCTGTGTGGAGGCGCATGGAGGATGCGATAAAATTTTAATTTAGGCTCGAACACAGACAGACAGAGGGGGATGTGTTCACCGAGCTACCGGTATCTAGGGCATGCAAGGAGACATGTTCTACACAGCAACACTCTGCTCTAATACCCACCATGGCAAGAGCACAGCGCCTCAGCCACCAAAACGTCTGTGCAGCAGCAGATCAAACCTAAAATGGATAGTCATGGAGGAGTGCAACAGCGTCAACAGCACTCCAGATTTTTTTGCGTGTGCCTCCTGAGCTTGGTGAGATGCTCTGGGCAAAAGCAGGTCACCGACTGATAAATAATTCATTCAAAGTGGAGCTCAAGCTCCTGGGGAGAAAATGCTGCCTCTTTCATAGGTCACAATGTAATCCACTTTGGACAAATACATCAATGCATGTTGAATCAATGATCATCACTGAAGCTTGTTCCAAGCCCTTCCATTAGTGGCCGTTTAACTGACACAAAGCACCAGTAAAGGTGCTGTGAGCTCCAGGCTACAATGAGGACCTATGAAAGAAGGTTGCTGTTATCCTGATCAATCCACAACACTCCTTTTCAGAAGAGCAACAGTATGTCACATGAGACATCAATCAATTAAATAATGTGAGGACACAGAACATGAGGCTTACACAATGGTTCTTCAAAGGGAACATGCTGGTGCACATTGGGAAAACCTGAAACAAAACCAAGGAAACCAAGTATGGCATGCGGGCAATCAAATCTCCATCCAACAAACACACAGTCACCGATAGGAGTGAACCACCCAGGCCAGGGCTGCCATGACACTGACAGAAGAAGACAGATCAACTTCCGAGACTTTAAGGTAACTGACAGCCCACCCGCTGGGGGATTCCACTGGAACTGCCCACCCGGATCAGACTGTCAAAAAGGATGCGGCTGGTTTGGGTTTTTAGATTATTCCTGTGATCAGTGGAAGCGGGGCGGAATTTTAACTAAGTGGTTTTGGCATAAAGACCCGTCTAGCGGGACTATGAACTCCGACTTGTTCACAGTCAGTGATCATGCTGAGAAAAACCCACTCAGAAGACTCAGAAGAAGACTCAGGGAATGGGACCAGGTGAGGTGAAGAATGATGTGTCAGGTTAGTGAAAGTGAGAGACGTTGAAAACATTTACAAAGTGTTTCCCCAGGGTGACTGCTTGATTAACAAGAAAGCTGAGAAATACCGGTCAAAATGTCACCTCTGGAAATTTGAGGGGTGGCAATTATATAGAGGTCTTCAACTCCAACTTCTAGTGGTATAAAGTAAAGTTTAGCACGTGGTCCTGACAGTCACATTGTGTCTGTCTCTTCTTCATCTTTCTGCAGTCGCTCTTTGCCTCACCAGCCTGTCTGGTCTGTTCTTTCATCTTTTCTCTCCTTTCTTCTTCTTTGTTGTCTGTGCCCTTCTGCCATTTATGGACTTCCTCTCTTTCTCTGTTCTGTCACCATCCCTCCTTCTACCCCCCTGTGGTCACTCCTTTCTATTAGCCATTCATGACCTCAAGCACCTTAGCAAGTGAGACGGCAATTTGAGCAGAAGTACACCTTCAAAACAAGCACACAGTGAACAGGAGGAATAGAAAATAGAGGCTTAACCCTTTTAAATCCATAATATTTCCCAATACATCTAAATACAGTACATCCCTGACTCAAAAGTAGGGATGAATCACAGTATAATGCAGTCATGATGATTTAAGAATCACAACAGCCAGCATATGGCAGAGGTCAGCTACAAACTCCAGCCACCCACTGGAGTGATGGCTGTTGTTGGAGAGTCGGTAGAGGACATTAGTCTACCAGAGCTCTAATGTGCTTTCATGCAGTATAAGTTCAGGTGATATGTCTCATAGGCACTCAAGCAAATGTCACAAGAGTACACAGTAAAAACATGGAACCTATGATGCAGCAGTTTGAGATAAAGAACTATTATAGGATGCCTCTGTTATTATGCCATGACATGACATCGGCAAGTAAAGCTTACAAAAGACTCTTTCAATGAGTAATATGTTTAAAAAAAAAAACAAATGCCGTTAAGTGTTAACTTAAAACATACAGGGTGCAAAAGAACCCTACTGCCCTGGTCCTTGAGTAAAACCTGCACTAACTCCTCCAGGCATTTGGCTGGCTGGCTGTCGTGCTGTGGCTCAGTGATGGTGAGTACAGCTGGGGAGCTGGGGAGGTGGGGAGCTGGGGAGGCGGTGCACGTGGGTGCTGGGGAGAGAGTGAAGGGGGGGGGTGGGGGTGGGGGATGTGGACTCTTATGTAACCCAGAGCCAGGTGCTTCTCTCTGTGCTCACCACTGAGCCCCTGGACATCGGGATGAGTTAATCCCAGTGTAACAACAGCCCCAGTGGAGAGAGAGAGAGAGAGAGAGCAGGGCTTTCACCACTGGAGACAAATGGATCCCAAATGGCAACACACCGATTATGGTTTTATTGCCACCAATTATTGCAGTTATGGTACGATTTCATGAGCATTACTGTTGGACTACCCACCCCTGCTATGACTCGTCAATAACAACTACTGAATGCAAGGAGGCCATATCTATAAATAAGATGATCACTCCAGAAACCCCACTGTCCATCCCCATCTCCCATCTCAGAGACCCAAGGGAACAGGGACAACATGCTGAACTCAAACTGCCGGAAGAGGCAAATCAAGAGTTAAGGGCCATTCACACCAGGAACGATAACTAACCTAGAACGATAATGGCAAAACAAGAGTTAGAAGTATTGCTCTAGTTAATATGCATGACAGCGTCCACACTGCATACTCAGAATAACGGCATGACGAACGTTATCATCGGCCATTTTAAGAATGATAAAAAGCTAACAGCCAATTAGAATCAGTCAAACTTTTTTTATCAACATGAGGAGCCACCACAAAAGGTGATATTTCATTCCTTGAGTCATGGATAATATGAAACCATGAGAAATACTGTATTGTGTTTTTGAAATCTTCTATTATAGGCCCTGTCAAATGCTAATATAACACAATTAGGCATATACATGCAAGTTATTTCGTCTCAGATCTTTATGGACACAAAGAGTCATTTTTTCAAAGCAAAGCAAGAAATTCCGTCTTCACACATCACTTTAGAGGGACAGTGCATGCGTGCGTGCGTGCGTGCAGTGCGTGTGTGCATGTTTATGCATTAACAATATAGCATGCTTGCAGCATTGATCTTGTCATTGCCCATAAGTAATGATACACTGGTCCAGTGCATTCACAGCCTTTAAAATCGACTGCTGAGGATTGGCCAAATTGACCCGTGTCTGCTTTTGAAGTGTAAATGAGTGTTCAATAGATTCAATAGATAAATCCCACTCACTGAACAAAACATATCCAGGCTTCTCACTGACTTCTTTTACAGATCCTCAGATGGACCCATCCCGAGTCAATTCCAGTGGTCTCTCAGGTGTATTTCAGAAGAATCTCTCTTCATGTTTATGTTTACATTTATGGGCAGACAACTGACCACTGGGTTTACATGAGACCAAAAGAAGGAGCAAAGGAGGATAGAAGGGAGGTGAAAACAAATAGCATAAGATAAAGAAAGGAGTATCACACACATACACAAGTGCCGGTACAGACCATCAACATATTAAATGAAGGATCCGAAAAGCAGCGTGAAACAAGGTCAGTTTTTGTGCTCTTCTTTGGAAACTTAGGCTTGGCTCCCCGCTAGTTATCGCTGGTATCTACTTCTCTCCCTGGCATGTTGACTCTTCTATTTTATTTGTGCTGGGTTGTGGGTGGCTTTATGATTGGCCTTTTGTAGGCGTAGCCTCCACTGTTTTGACTGACGGCCTTTACTGAGGGCTGCATGCATTATTTTTATGAAGGGTTACATGGTGTAAGGATCCTAATTACCAGGCTGATGATAATCTTTTCAGTCATATATTGACTCTTGATCAACTACTAAGTGTGGGCCTATTGTGGGCCTACTGTCACATGTCCACAGGAGCAGTTATCTATAGGGACAGGAAATGTAATCAAATGTATACCTTGTCATGTCTTGATTGATTCACTCTCACTACAACAATGGTCTCAAGTCTCATCAAAGTACTCTCAAATCAGATGACCTCCAACCATGTGATCCCAAATCAGCTGACCTCCAATCATGTGATCCATATCAATGTAACCAACCACAAACTAGGTAGCCTACCGTATTTAAGTGAGGTTCACAGAGCATTCTAGGAGCCATTCTGTAGTCAGAATCTCCCGCACCACTAAGGTGTGTAGTCATCATCCTCTGAGCTGGTATGTTCATTCTCTGATTGCTTCATATGGTTTCCTAAATGTTCCTTTAACCTGTTTTCGTGACTTTCACATTATTCATTTAGATGTACCTTCTATAATGTATTGGATGAATAGCTTGTGTCTGACAAATAAATTGTTATGCTTTGACCCGCATAGTTTTCTAGAGTTTCTTTAGATATCCCTCAAGTTGAAGATGGGCCAGGAGGAACGGCTAGGATTAGTCTCCAGGGCCGTGGGGGCTAAATCAGTGAAAGTGTAGGCATGCTACCAGGAGAACTGGCCATCGTATTGTACTGTGGTGGGTCACTGATTTTATTAGTAGTCTGGAATTAGACAGCTAACCTTAGCACACCCTGAACCCTCTGTAGCTTCGGTAAGGTGTTCTGTCCAGATGAGCATAGTGGTCCAGGCCAGCACTATAGCCTCTGACCGACTTTCACACTAGGATCATTACTCAAGTGAAGGCGCCTCCCGAATTAATCGGCCGAGGAGGGCCTCGCACACTATTCTTGGGGAAGATGCGTCTAATTAAATAGCTAGAAGGCATTCTTGTAACAGCATTGTGGGTAGGCCCACATCGGCCTACTATGGATAGTAATATTACGTTGACCGAAACTTCTCCATATCTAGCGGGGTCAGAATCATTAGGTTAACAGGGGTTCTATAATCAATTGTTATTTCCAACAGCGCGCGGACAGCTTCACGATTTCCTTCGACCACTCCCAGTTCCCTCATTGGTCCTGACGAGTGACGTCTTACAATGGTCACGTTAACGCTAGGCTGAGGTTATGAATAACTCCTCAAATGAGATCTGCAGTCAGACAGCTGCTGCTGCTGCTGCCACTGTGGTCAGTCCTCCAATGCCATGAAGATGTGCGTCACTGATGGCAACAGTTCCACACATTCCATTTGTGCAAATAGAGAAGCAGGCCTTCAGGACGCGACATGGGGACCAAGCTTTTTTTTTTTTTCAAAGCTTTTTTCAAAATGTTTTTCAGCTTTTCACTTCTTATTTCATTGGTATTGTTTCCAGACCTTGCTCTGAATGGCTCGTATGCATCCTGACCAGTCCTGCAGGTAACGGTCATCTCAGTCAGTGTTGCTCTCACTTGCTTTTGGTGGTCCTATGTAGAGCTGCACAATTATCGCATTCGCAATATGAACCAACGCAATTACCTTATCACAAAAGCTATAAATAATCGTGCACAGTTAATTTTGTCACATTTTATATTCATGTCATCCTCCTTCACTGTGCCACTTCTAGTTGGTGGGTGTGTGTAACGTTTAAGGGGCACGGAAATTCTGATTGGTGAGCTACCGGGGGTGCTGTGTTTCTTGTGCACTGGCCATGCTCACCAGTCACAAATTAAAGAGACATTTGAAATATTGAACTGAGTCAGATAATTCTCATTCAAAAGCTCGTAAATCGCAATCGCAGTATATGTCAGAAAAATCGCAATTAGATATTGTACCCAAATCGTTCAGCCCTAGTCCTATGTACCCTCAGTACTTCATCTACTCTCTTAACAATACCCCTCCTCAGAGAACTTATTATCATTATGTCTGTTCAGGGCACAGATCTGCTGTGGGCAAAGGCATGAGGATTTAAAAAGACCCATGTTATTAGGCCTTACAAAAAGGTCCTTTGCCAGTTACACAAATTTACACACTACAGTCTCTGTTGCTCTCAAAAGGCTTCTGATTCCACATGATATTTATATTGGTTTGACCAAATGAGCAAGCATTGTGTAGTCTAGTGTAATATTCTATATCACTTTCATGAAATCTTTTTTTCCCATTACTCCATACTTCAAAGAAATGTGCTCTTAGAAATGCCTTTACTGAGAAATGCCTTTATTAAGTCTGGGTATCTGAAGAATGTCTGTATTTTGCTCAATGAAGTGCTGGATGGGTGGATGCATCTGTGTAGACGTACATGTCTGTAACTGAAGGTGGTTTTCAAGAGGAAATCTTGCAAATCGTACCCTTGCTGTGCATGGTAACGACAGCTTCTACTTCCTCTGTTTTGCCAAGAGGCTAAAAACAACCTCAAACATCCTCCTGCTTCCTGCGGTGGGCAAAAACAGTGAGAAAGACAGTGAGAGAGAGCAAGAGAGAGAGAGAGAGAGAGAGAGAGAGAAAGAAAGAAAGAAAGAAAGAAAGAAAGAAAGAGAGAGAGAATGAGAAAGAGACAAAGAGAACACCAGAGGAATCTGAGACAGAGAACATCTCTGTAATCCACTGCATTTGTGGAAGAACTGCTAACTCTCCCTGTCTGAGTGTTCTCACGACCAGCCACACCAAACCTCCGAACAAAAACAAAACCCACAGGGGACAGTACTCAGAGGAGGAAACAGAGGAGGAGAGGAATAAAGAGGAGGCGGACAGAGAAAAAGAGAGAGATGTTTCTATGCTATAGGCCATGGGCAGCACGCAACAATGCTGGGCCCCTTTGAGAAACGTAGCCAATGTCTGCAGGGGTGCTTTTCCCTCATATCCTCCTGACCTGCGTGCCGCAGCTATGGCCTCCTTCACATTTTTATTTTCTGTGGCTGCACATATAAATGGAGAGGTTTTTTTTGGGGGGGGGGGAAAGGAACAAACCTGTCTTTTTCACAGGACACTTTTTTCCGTCTCCAAACTAATGCAACACAAAACACACCATGGTCCCCAATAACTTAAAATGGTTGTTCACCCACCTGTTTACCACTCCCATTTCATTGTAAAGAAGTGACTTGACACTAGCTGACTAACATTTTCCGGATTTTTTTCCCAAGATTTTATCATTAAGAATGTGCTTAATACCAATGCATGTACCAAAACATCAAGCCAATCACAATGAAGGATGGGAAATTCACAGAACAGTGTTTCAAAGTGTGAAGCATACAACTGCAATCAGCAGCATTCAGATACAACACTGACAAGTTTACAGCCAGCATCCAAAGAGCCTCACACCTCAGGGAATACATGCATTGTTTTAGCAGACTTGCTCCCGTTGGAGACTGAATCCGGACATTGACTCTGCAAATGCCATGCTCAGCCATCTGAACTAAAGGACACAGACACAGACACACACACACACACATCCCAGAGACATTGACTCCTCCATTCACATTCAACTGATGCACATGTGGCTCAAACAGAGGATGGTTAACATGCTTGACATTTCTGGGAGAAGAAATCAGTGTGTGTGTGTGTACACGTGTGTCCTGCCCATCCCTTATCCCTAACTACCACACACACACACACACACATATATTCAGGAGGAGGGGGTGGGTCTTCCAGTGGAATCAGTTCTACATTCCTTTGATTGATCATTCCTTTTGAACGCCTTTTCACTACATCACCAACCTTTACAGACAGGTCCGACTCTCACTTCCCAGTCTAGACACGATGCTTGACTAAAGTGCACGTTGAGATACAGAGAGGACGACTTGAAAAACTATGCAAAATACTGTAGAGTAAGATTGTCCTGATTCTCTTGCTTTGATCACAAGGGGGCAACAGGCTGAAGATGTACCCATTCATAACCAGTTTGACTACTAAGTAGACGCCGTAATGTAGTTGTTCAGAAACTCATTTTTCTAAGCCACAGAGTGTACCAAAACGGCAAACACAAGAAACCACACTGGCTTTCCTGTTTTGCCAACAGGAAGCATGCACCCACGTGACAGACCATAGTGGCACCCATCACAAGATCACAGAGTAACAGACCCGTTCAAATCTCAGAATTGCTGGGCTAATGGCGTCATCTCACAAACCACTTACTCTCAAACAATATTATTTCTCTCTGATTCCAGATCAGGGTGGGCCTAACAAATGAAACCTAACAATGAAGCTAGACATAGCAAGTACACTGTTCTTATGAGCTCAAGTTTGAAAACAAGTCACTAGCAATAGAGATAGAGTTGGATCAAGTAGTTGTAAAATGCCCATTAAAATGCTTTGCTACAATCTGCATTTTTTTATGGGCAGTTTATCTTCATTGAGATATTTGATCATGTGACGGCAAAATAAACACACCTGTCATTCAAGCTAGCCTCCAGGCCAAGCACTGCATTGTTCTGTCAGCCAGAAGAAAAGTTTTCATAATCCGACACTGTTGATATTCTGCCAAAAGACACCCGTTAGCACCAGTTTGGCTGGTATTGTTCTTTCCAAGATCTTTGTATGCTCCAGTTTCAAACCAGAATTTCCGCTCTGCTTCATCTGACTAAATGCAGTCCGAAAGGAGTCTTCTCAACTAGCTGGCTCCTGGAAGATAGAGCTTCAGGCTGTATATTGTTATGAAGATAACAACTGATGATTTAGTTGAATTGAAAGAAAAGGTCATCTAAGTGACCAAAGGCAGTCTGTCTCGTCCTATCAGATGTCTCCATCAGAGCTGTCAGCTCCCTTACACAGTGTGGACACAAGAGAGCCATAAATAACTAGCAATGTGACATCTGTTGGGCAGCTGTTGCAAAGAGGGAAAAAAAGAATCGACCATTCTTGGTTCATTTCGGGTACTCTGATACACACAGGCGCTCACCTCTTTCTAAGAGTTTGAGAGGGCCAGGATTAGAATGCCCTGGGTGTCACATGCCCGCACATCAGAGCAATTGCCAATAACCACCGGTGGCTTGCTTCGCGCAGATGAGGCTGTCGATGGCCCTTCCTCCACCAGTGGGGTGGGGGCGCAGCTGAGTCCCCCACAGTGCGAGACCCGCTGAGTGCCGCGGACAGATAGACCCAGCCCGCCTGCTGCGGGAATCAGGCAGTCAATACCACCTGTGGGCGGCTGCTTCAGATCACAGGGGCGCAGGCATTTGGATGCTAGTCCTCACTGCTGTTGTAATTACAGGATGGGACTTGTATGCCGCAAGGTGTGAAGCTCGCGCGCCTTTTTATTTTTTGAGTACTCACACAGAAACGCAGAGGGGTGGGGGGCACAGTGTGGCAGTCACACAAATCCCAGACAGTGTGCGGAGGAACAAGAAACATGCTTGCTCTGAGGCCCTGATTATACTCACTTGTGGACACACTCATGTCCATAGAGTTTGTGACCCTGGCCTTGTGACCTTGGAGTTACACCGTCATAATCTCAGAGTGGCAAGTATACCCTCTGATGAGGACATTTATGTCTCTCGGAGGGCTCTCACTGCCTCGTAGATGAGCAAAGTATAACCCTGGACAAAGACATACTTCAACTGGCATTACAGTGCATTATAAGAGAAGAGAGAATGGGGAAAAAAAGGACAAAAGCAAACCAGGATGTGACAAATATCCTCTGCTACGTGCAGTTGCACTACTTAGTTGTGCACACTAACATCTTGAGTGATATTATCTTGAGATCAATTTGGATGTCTGTGGTCTGCCCCTTGTGACCCAAGGACAAGGTTCACACTGTGCAACAATTTGCCACACATTTTTTGCCATGTTTTTATGCGTAACCAGTTTTGGCATCATCCTCAATTTTTGATGTTATACGGAAAGACAGATAAACACACAGTGACACCAGCAGTCCAGTGTTAATTTAGGCTGTGTGTGCTAATGTAGTTATGTAGTAATTCAAGCTGTGTGTACTGTGTAGTTATGTGGTTTCATAGCACAACATCGCCAGAAATATCACTATGTTATCATGCAATCAAGCTTGTATCTGTACCAAATGGGCTGCTGGTGGCATTCACAAAGATTTTGTATGTTTTTATGATGTTATCTCTAGTTTTAGACCAAACTGCCATAATGCGGCTTTAACAGTGAATGGTTGCTAGGATTTTGGTATCAGGAGACATCAGCTACAAGGGCCAATAATTCTGAATAACTGGTCTTCAGCGGAAGTTCATTTCAGTGTGCACAAATATACACTTCCCCCTGCATTGTGCGGTCTCTCTATCCGCTCACACACCAAACAAACTAAATGGGCCAGTGATCGCTGACCAGAAAATATCCGACCGCACTGAGATAACAGCCTGCAGTCACCTCTTTATTTGATGCCTGCTGTGCGACTGCAGCTCCAGCCTCAACTCAGTCTCTCATGCTGCTTCGTATCCCTGCGCTGACACGGTGTCCACACGCTGACGCACGTCTCTCTCGCTCTCTCTCTCTCCCTTTCTTCCTGGTGAGATCTTCTTGGAACAACATGGAATTGGCCTTGCATGAACCCCTAAGAGAGCAGGAACACACCTCACTCTCCTGCAGGTCACCATGGCTACTCAGCCACAGAAAGCTTCTCTGACCAATGAGGCGAGAGAGAGTGAGTAGTGGGCTTATGTAATGTGCACATTTGTGTGCTCGGACAAACACACACAGCACAAGCTGAACTAGTGCAGATTCACAGAGACAAAATAGGCTTGTTTGGTGCACATCGAATGCATGCATGCATCCCTGTTCTTTGCGTAGCGGGATTGCTTCACTCACTCAAAAGCACAAAGCCATGGAATCGATTCCGCTAGACACAGTTCTCAGAAACACACTTCCAAACACATGGTCTTTGATGGGCCAATGTCACTGAGCAAAGTCCACCACATATGAAATAAAAAAATGAACTGAAGCTGATTTAAGAACTTGACAAATCATTTCATTAATTTAATGCCATGAGCAAAACCCTAAGCAAACATGGTTGGCAAACAACACCACATGATAGCTTTAGTTCATGCACAAAAGACTGTCAGCTGCCCGTCAATGACATCAGGGCCCAAAACGGGGGTGATTAAGCCATGGAAAATGATCAACAGAATGTTTTGAAGTAACCTCTGTGGATTACGTACAACTGCAGATTAGCATCACGGCTCCTTGGTTCTGACAGAAAAGAGGAAAAGGAATAGAGGCTGGGTCATTGGCATGGGAGCAGTGAATTAACCTGGATGTGACATTTTAGACCAGTGGTTTAATCTGGTCCATCTGTCCATACATACAGTAAATCATATTGTAAGCCTCAAGTTGTTTCCCTTTGCTGTAGGTAAAAGAACATTTAGCATAACTAAAATCTTTTTGGAACAGGAAAATATGACTTAATGCTCTGGTAGCAACCTGAATGTTGTGGAGAATACAGTTTATTGTTATATTGTTAGGTTATATTGACATATTAACTGAAATGACTAGTTATTGTTCTATTAATTCCAGAGCTGACTCAACTGTATTCTGGTGTGCATCAACACTAAATTAGTAGGAAGGTCTTCAGTTAGTCTGGTTTTCACCAGACCAAGCTCAATCTTTTAAGGCTCAATCCTTTAACATTGGTCTGGGGAGTCCGCTATGTATTTTCTACTGCACAAGAGGCGTGATCAACGGGCATACTTCAAATGACTCTGACTATCCAATTGCGTACATTCACCAATCCGACCAACGAACCGGGTGACGTTTGCAGAGCGACATGAAAACTCCAGGCTCTCCCGCTATAGTCATCGTTTTAAACCTGCCAATAGTGAGCCAGGTGGATGAACCAGCTTGTGATTGGTCCCGGCAAAATTGTAACAGAAGCAGCAGAAAAAGATGCACTGGTTTCCAGCCTGAGCTGCAGGGCAAAGAAGAAATTGCCGGCAGATCAGACTGGGTTCACCCAGTCTAGTCTTCAGTAGCAATGTTTTAAAAAATGGGATTTAATATGCAAAACGTTTTATTTTTATTTTTGTTCATTTGTATCAAGATGTTTTGGGCTTAAAATGTTGTTATGACAACACCAACCCTGTGAGGTACAATTATACTGCAGTATTGACACACTACATTTAACAAAAAGACAATTAATATTTCTCATGGCGTATTAACATTTATCTGACTGGAGACACAGGCTGTCAGTCAAACCAGCTCTGCTTTGGCCAGAATTCAGCAATATCTTCACCACACCGAGGTGCATGAAAGTGGTTCTAGAGTTGGCTGCGTCTGCGCATCATCCTGCTGCGTGAGTTTTATCGAAAAATGATGCCAGCTTTTCAGCAGATCTGTTACGTCTGTTCCGTCTGGCCAGGGGAGGCTGAGCTGTGCTGGGCCAAAGCTTTAGATTCACAACCTAAGGCTGATTCCAGCGAATTACCAATTAGAATGCTGCGATGCGACTGCGAGTTGAGATATTCCTCCTGGGCTCTCTTGTGAATTACATGAGGACACGGACCCATCACCATCTCTCTCTCTCTCTCTCTCTCTCCCCACATGTTCCGTTAGCTGTGCTTATGTCATGAGCGCAGTGGCTGCAGTCACTTGGTGAGCAGGAAATCTCCAGTTTCACGTAAAGACAGACAGCAAAGATGCAGTGCAGAGACAATGCACAGCCATATTTCAGTTCTTCTTTTTTTGAGATCAGTCATGGAATTTAAGGGCACAATCACAATAAACACATTTTGCATTTTATGATTCAGTAAGATTAGTGGATGTAAGCCTATGTTTTTCTATGAACATCTTGCATATTAATCATATACCTGGGTCATTCCACGTCAATTCAACCAGGGCCCACGCACTTAGGTCTCAAAAAATTCTGAAAAAATTACCAGGTGTACCTATGTTACCCAGGAAACACACTGTAAAATTACTCTTATGTAAGATCAATACTTTCCAAGATACAGCCAGTTTTACAGGGGGAGGGGGGGGTGTCGATTTTGTTCGGCCTCTTTTTTTTGTCAAAGTTCACAAGCCCACAGCGCAAGAACTAAACCATGTAGAAGGCTCAAATTTTGTATGCTGGTACATAAATAGGAATAGTATGTAGCAAAATCGTCACGTTTGGTCTGGATAATCCTGCATGGTCATAGCTGTCCCTCAAAGTTGATACAAATTTTATTGGAGTTTTTGGATGGGCTCTGTTTAAGCCTTCAGAAGACATATTTGTACTCAACATAGGCTCTTGATTTATTTTCCTTACTGAGATAAGTAGAAACAATGAACAGAAAATAAATTCCTTCAGGGTCTGAACAGCAGACTTTACAAGTCTAATAAATCATTTTGGTTCTCATTTTCAGAGCACCCAAACACCTTGTGGGAATATACAAAGATTTTTTAAATATTTTTTTCTTACTTTTTTACTGTATTGCAGATCATTTTGAAAGCTACACTGATGTAAATTAAAGAAGCACTATGCAGGTCTGGTTATTCCTTCGCTGTTTCTGGGTTTTCGCCGGATTTGGGCTCACATTTTTCACTACACAGCACCCCCTGCAGCTTCGGTAGCAAGTGACTGCTAAGCTAAACCCCCACTAGCTAGCAAGCTAGCCATCAAGAAACCAAGCTAAGTTCACCCAAGGGTAGGCTACTTACAATTTCAACAGCATCAAAGCCAAGTCGGCGTCCGTTTTGCAGTCTTCTTCGAAACTACAATCGGACTACCTTTTTGAGGCGCGATTGGATACTTCCGCTGAGTCATATCCAATTTACCCGGACCGGGTCCAAAAAGTTGCATATTCGCTTTTTCCGCGGAGAAGCGATAGGGGGAGACGAAACACCCACCAAACGACCCAGAAAGTGTTGTAGAACCATCAGAACGACTCTCAACCTGCATAATTAAGGTCATTTTTGCTAAAATTGTTGCATAGTGCTTCTTCAAAGTTCATAATGTCAGCAAAGTTCATTCGATATTTATGTAATTCCAATTCCAATCAATTTGTATTACATCCTTATTGATGATTATATTTTTTTCAATTAATTCAATTATATTATGTCCGCAACACTGCTTTGACTCCCAATTATTTAATGCAACGTTTCGACCCTGCTGGGTCTTCTTCAGGCAAATGGACCACCTGAAGAAGACCCAGCAGGGTCGAAACGTTGCATTAAATAATTGGGAGTCAAAGCAGTGTTGCGGACATTATATTTTGCCTGAAGAAGACCCAGCAGGGTCGAAACGTTGCATTAAATAATTGGGAGTCAAAGCAGTGTTGCGGACATTATATTCTTTCAATTGAGTATAGTTTTCTTTTGTTCTGCACCTGCCAGAAGGTGGGATGTGCACACTATAACTGTTTGCTAAATATAATTGAATTAAACATTTATTTGCCCTACTCATGCAGCATGGAATGTCAAGTGACCAAAAAAGAAATTGACCACACAGCATTGTTAGTTCTTTGTTCTTTGTCCCCCACCTCGTCAAACAAATGTCATAGGTCTAGACAGACTTACAAATGATCACCTTGGACCGATGACTTCTGCAGCAGGGGTCCAGGTGGGCTTCAGAGTGACTCATGCCATAGTTAATTACACTTCAAAGTTCACACAGCTTACATATGTCCCACAACCCCCCACCCCCTCCAACTAGGCTATACAGAACAAACATGGTCTACCTATTCATTACATGATAGCACAGGGGGGAAAAACATTTAGCCTCAACTGGAATCAATCATGGCCAATTGGCCATGCATAACTGCTTGGCCCTAATCTTCTTTCATTAACTACATAAGCACACAAGATGTACAGACCACCAGAGGTCAATCTGGAGTCATAAATCTTTGCATATTTATGATAATGTGATCAAATATAGAGACAACTAAACTAATATGCACATGTTCCTAATTTCCCCTGACCAATTACAGTGGCATATATACGTTCAACGATGTTTCAGAAAATGAGGTAACAATGAGTTTGTAGCGTGCTTGACAAAATGTATGTCTATGCACACTTGCCATCCTGAGGCATGAGATGTGGTCTAGGAGATCAAACAGCATGTTTACCACTTGTTCTTTCAGCACATTTATGAAACTCCTCTCCGCCTCTCCGCCTCTCACGCAAGTGCACACATTGGTACACAACACAACGAGGGAGAGTGAGAGAGAGTGAGAGAGAGAGAGAAAGAGAGAAAGAGAGAGAGAGAGAGAGAGAAAGAGAGAGAGAGAGAAAGAGAGAGCGCACACCTTAATTCCATTCAGCACTGTACATGAACGTACAGCCACACAACTCATAATGTCTGGCAGGTAATGTACATCAGAGAGTTGCCGCAAGCGACAGCTGCCCCACACAGGCCGCCCGGGCCTCTACGGGGAGAGTCCTCCCTCCGCTGTCAGACAAGGAAGCGGCAGAGTGGTGACAGTCCCACGCCAGCCCGACGCAGGGCATCGGCTCCTCCTCCTCCCCGGCCTCGTGCCAGCGCTGGGACACCCGTGACATTTGATGGCTCCAAGGTAACTGCCAGGCAGCCAGACAAAAGCACCAGGGAGGGGAGCGCGGCAGGGCCAGGGACGAGGAGAGAGAGAGAGAGGGTCACGGTGAGAATGGGAAGGTATAGGGGGAAAGAGGGAGGTGTGTCGGAGAGAGGGAATCCTAAAAAGAGAGAGGGAATGTGTGTCTCTGTGTCACAGAGAGGGAATCATGTGGCAACTTCTCCTCTTTGATTTGCCTTTCTAGTAATCCTACATGCAGCTCTCTTTGAACGTTTTCTTGGCCTTCCAGACCCCAGTTTAACCACCACCTGGCCTGCTATTTCTTAATGTCATTCTGCATTCTGAGGAAAGAATGCCTGAAAATGCTTTGCTAACAGTTCTCTGACCATGTACATTACATTACATTACATTACATTACATTTGGCTGACGCTTTTTAACCAAAGCGACTAACAACATGGTAAACAGTAAGTTTTTAGAACAATTCTCACAATTTTAGGACAGTTTAAAAAAAAAAAACATTAGAGTACAGTAAGAATAAGTGCGTCGGTGAGTGCTGTTTTTAACAGTTACTTGTCAGTTTAAAACGGCTGGTGAGTGCTAGGATCAGTAAGACTTGTTGTAAGTGTTGCTATGAGAGTAGATGTTCTCTAAAGAGCTGGGTCTTCAGGAGTTTTTTGAAAGTGGAAAAGGATGTCCCTGCCCTTGTAGGAACTGGCAGTGTGTTCCACCAACGAGGAACAACAGATGAGAAAAGTTTGGATTGGCTTGAGCGTACCGGTGGTAGAGCTAGACGTCGTTCGTCAGAGGAGCGCAGCGGTCTGGAGGTAGTGTAAGTCTGTATGAGGGCATTCAAGTAGGTGGGAGCAGAACCGGAGACTACTTTGTAGGCAAGCGTTAGAGACTTGAATTTGATGCGGGCCGCCATAGGTAGCCAGTGTAGCTGGATGAGCAGCGGGGTAACATGTGCCCTTTTGGGTTGGTTGTAGACCAGGCGCGCCGCCGCGTTCTGGATCATCTGAAGTGGTTTCACTGCGCAGGCTGGGAGACCTGTCAGGAGGGCATTGCAGTAGTCGAGTCGTGAGATGACTATTGCCTGAACCAGAAGTTGGGTAGCATCTTGAGTCAAGTAAGTCCTGATTTTCCGTATGTTGTAGAGTGCAAAACGGCATGACCGGGCGACTGAGGCAACATGATCTGAGAAGTTTAGTTGGTTGTCAAGAACAACTCCTAGATTTCTTGCAGTCCTGGTCGGTGAAACAGACAGGGAGTCAAATTTGATGTTGATGTCGTGGTGTATGGTAGGTTTAGCTGGGATGACCAGCAGTTCAGTCTTTGAGAGGTTCAGCTGGAGGTGGTGTGCCTTCATCCATGTAGCTATGTCTGGATGAAGGCACACCACCTCCAGCTGAACCTCTCAAAGACTGAACTGCTGGTCATCCCAGCTAAACCTACCATACACCACGATGTATTTATTGATGTAGGCATCAATAAATGTTCAGAGTTCTAGGGTAGCTGCTCACAAGACCCCAAGGCTGCTGATTGTTGGAAAGGAAGAGGAGGAGGAGAAACAGGAACAGGAGGAAGTGATGAGGCTGGGATGGAGTATTTGGGCTGTTTGTCAAGCTTAAGTATCTCCTACTCATCAGTGTGGCCTTTTGCGCTCCCTGTCCAGTGAGCATCTGACCGTGAGATCTGGCTCACAGACTGATGGGGCGCCCGCATCTCCAAAGGGCCGACAGGCAGATGCAAGATCACTCTTCTCAAGAGTTAAAGGGTTGTGAAAGTAGCTCTGTGCATGTCAGTAATTTCCTCAACTCAAAGTGACATATAAAGTTTTCTGCCTTGCAAGTGTTCCTTGCTATGCTAACAACAAGGCTCACAAGGGACTGTGTGGGAGTGCTAGCACTGACACGCTGTTCTGAACTAGTACAGCAGATCTCTAAAGCATGTCTGTGTTGGAGCATCGGTGTGCATCCTCTCCCACTAGTACACACACACACACACACACACACACACACACACACACACACACACACACACACACACACACACACACACATACACAGAAGTTATTCCTTGGCACCTTTCCATCAGTTTTCATGACAATGCAGCCAGTACACAAACAGACGAACAAACCACACCGGAAACCTCCTTGTGAACCCAATGTTCAGTGACAGTTTGAGTGCACACCTACAGCACAACCAAACTATTCAAACGTCAAATCTGAGTTCTTGGCATCTCAATGAAATGGAACATTTGGGTAATTTTGATACATCCACTAATTATGGGTCAGTGATTGGATCTTGATCTTGATCCAGTGATCAGAAATGCTTGTCCTTGAACAAAGCAAAAGAAAGCACTGATAAATCTCAGTGAGTAAATCAGAAGGAGCACAATCTTGGCAATCCTTTCACAAGCTAACGTGACCTTTGCTGATATTTCATTCCCATTGGCGGTTGAGCAGGGCTGTTTATCTGCTGTTGGCTGTGGGTGTGGCCATGGATGACGAGTCGGACTCCCAGGAATAATGATTGACGTGTTGTGCCGCGGGTGTTTTACAGTAAGCACTACTCAGATCTCACATTTCTCACATCTGGATCAGCTGCCTGGAAGTCCCGTCTGGTCTCAACATGTCTGTTCACCTCAATGCATTGCACTGGTAGCGGACAACCCTGAGCAGAGGATTCCACAGCAGGAGAGCATGAACAGGAGCAGGAGCGCAGTAGAGTCTACATTTCAAATACATGTTTGTGCTTTGATCACAATGCTTGTATTTAACACCGCACATGAGTAAACATGTGGCTGTGTATGTGAGTGTTTGAGTGCAGACACATACTTGTGAGTGTATCAGTGCAAATGTGAAAGTGCATGTATGGACATGTGTGGGCGTGTGTGCGTGTGTGTGAGGATCTGCGTGTACTGTAGACAGCACAGCTTCAAAGAGACAGCACAGCTTCAAACTCTCCTGAGCCCAGCTTGAGCGTGCAGTCGAGCCTGTGATATAATCAGTGGCTCCAGCCATGAGATAAGCCAGGGCTCTCTTCCCTATTAAAATCAAGTTCTTTTATTTCACCCTGCTACCTAGAGGTAATCTGGAGCAGACGCTGCACTTTCCACAAGCTGTATCTTTTCAAATATATATATGTGTGTGTGAGCAATTGTTTGGATAGTGCTGAGTGCTGTAGCCTCAAATCCCCCCTAGCCAAACGAGTGTGGCCAATCTGTGCCTGAAATCTGCTGGGATACAAGTGTGGGCATGAAAACAGAGACAAGAATCTCCAGCAAAATAACTCCCAAAATCTGTTCACAATTCATTGCTTTTGCTCCAATTATGCAAAAACAAAAAAAAACATGTTAAACCATGTTGTGCTAAAGACTTCACATTTCAAATGATATCACCATAACTATAAACGAGAGCTACGTAACTATCTAAGTATATATACTTATCTGTCTAACCTATGACAACGATATAAACAATAGCTTTGCAGCAACCTGGTTTTTCGACCAATCACCTTTCATGGCCAGGCTCTCAACCCAAAAAACTGGCAGCTTCTGCCCACGCCTCCAGAACCACCAATTAGTCAGTGGTGAGGTCACTCTTGCCAACAACCAATGCCTCCATCTGGCCAGCAGATCTGCCATGACTGTGAGTGTGTGTTTTGTCTCTCCTCCTCCGCTTGTCAATCAGCCTTCCCACTCACTGGTCTCCCAGGCCTAGGCCCAGGCCATCATCCAGCAGGGGAGTTTGGAACATTCTAACAAAAGATTCCGCTCCACAACAAGACAAGGTTCTAAAATTCCATGCTGAATTCAATGAACCCAGAGCCAGTACCTTTATACGGCTCTGAATGAACCCATATTCTTTAGAACATTCATTTTCCAACATTCTTGTCATACCAGTGTGACGGTACCTGCTGAAGTAAAAGGAACCAGGACACATCTGGCAGACCTGGACGAGCCAGTGACCGGTGCTGCACTATTTGCTGCGAGTGCTTTTCAGGAACTTTCTGTCAGTCCTGGGTTCAGCACGCGCCAACTGTGCCAGCGAGCAGCACGCGGGCGAAGCCACACACGCGTGGCACAGACACACTGGAAATGGGCCTGAGTGACAATCCACATTTCTCAGTGCTCTGCTCGATTCCGCACCTGCAGTCTACAAGCACAGAGTGTGAAACGGGCATCTGAAATTGGTCACATTGAATATCCCCATTTCTCAATGAAATTACCTTCAGAGTACAGAATGCATCCCTGAAGGAGGCACTTTGGGTCACTTTGCACACAGGCATGTAATTAATCAGCTGTCCATGAATGACTAATCAAGTAGTCTTGTTGAATGCTGCTAAATAATTACTTTCAGGCCATTGTGTTTGATGGGGTAATTAAGCCTTTAATTTCAGCACTAGAGCTCTCAAACACAATTCACAGGAAACCTTACAAGTAAACAAGACTATGTAGTTAGAAATGTTTTGAGGAAACTCAGAGACAACTTTAAAATTACTTTTGCACCATTTAAAAAAACACAACTCTTTCCCCAAATATGACGCATAATTGGACGGATAGTCATACCCACACTTCTCCGGAAAGCACCACGCCTGGTGTTTCCTTGTGGATATGGGGAGATGAAGGAAACTGGAATAATGAACTGAAGGACGGTTCTGTTTTATTTTAATTGCTCCATCCTCCATCTACCTGAAGTCTCAGGCTCTGTTCTCTTCTTTACAGGTGAACAGGGATATCGAGCACTGAGGTGAAAATTAAACATCACTTAACCCTCATTCTAGTCTGATTGAAAGAATCTCTTTCTTTCCTTCTCTCCCTCTCCCTCTCTCTCTCTCGCTCGCTATCACACACACACACACTGACACACAAAAGCACATATAAACACAAGGATACAGCACATTCACATGTGAACATACACAGCATCTTTCCAACTCCAGAGGTTTGTGCGGGTTTTAATCAAATAAAAAAAAAAATAAAAAAAATAACATCAATCAATCAACAGGCTTATGTCAGACACACTCACACGATCCCATACCCTTATAAAACAGTGAGCCACTTGAGTAAACACAGACTCAACTGACATCCACCATAAATAAGATAGGCCTACTTCTGAAGCAGAAAATAGAACAAAAACAATAAAAGTGTTCCGAGCCCAACACTGGAACTCATCCACCACTAGACCAGCAGCTGGATCTGCGTAATGAAAAGCGCCTTCCTGTGGCTAGACTAGCCGTTAATCTTAGGATACTGTGGTGTGGCGTTCTGGGTGCCTTTGCTGGTCATACATCTTTCACTGGCTCACAACATGCGAGAGTAACCATACAGTCCACAGCCATAAGAGTTGGAGAGGCCATAGTAGATTCTGCTCAAAGCTGGCATCCGTTATCAGGGCTTACAAAGCGTGAGAGTATGGCTCCTATACAGTTCACCTTAAAGCACATAAGAGAATGACCCACTAATAGGCCTTATAGAGATCAAATCTATGTATTCATAATAAACCCATGCACATGGTAAGCCCTATTCATAACAAACTACTTCACAATCTGTACCGACAAAAGTATCAGTAACATTATAAACATGAGCTTTTTCTGATACCAGGACATTGATATAGACACATAGGTGAACTACTGTCCACTGATTCAAAAAAACAAGCAAACTAATCAAGGATTCTGTTAGTACATTTCTGAGACATACTTGACTTTTCTTTTGGCATACTTCAGTACCTCTTCAAAACAAAGATCCAGACTCTCGACTTCTCACTTAAACTTTGCCTTGCTACTAGAGATAAGAGCTGCCTTATTGCAGCCATAAAACAAAAACAAATCATTGCACACACTTAGTCATCTTCTGTGCACTGTAAGAAAATCTGGCCTGCCTTAAGATGTTTTAGTGACCAGGTCGTGTGAAGTTCTCAGTGGAAGTGTATATTGCTGAATGTAAATAGCAGGCAAATAAGAAATTAAGACCTTTTCAAGTCTTTATTTTCAGCTAATTTATATTTATCTTGCCATTCACCATAACAAATTCCAAGGTGTAACTAGTTTGAACAGTACGTTACTGTAGCCTATGTCTTCTGTTTCTGAGTAGCTAGCCTAGATGGGCAATAAACAAGTCATCCTGGGGCATGACTGAGGGATGAGCTTCATTTTCAGATTTACTGTCGGTTTTCCCGCTGACACAGAGGGTGAGTCAAAGGATGACCATGGTGTACCACCAAGCTGATGATGTTTGGTAATAGTGCGTTTGCATTGTACACAACTCAACATACAGAGAGAGAGAGAGAGAGAGAGAGAGAGAGAGAGAGAGCTTATTTTTGGTGTAATGACTGCCCGCAGAATGCGGAATTGAATGCAGCGTGATCTGAGTAGAAAATTCCCTTATTGTTCCCAGTTCTCTACCCTGAAAATCTTAAATTGTCATAAACTACAATGGTCTGTATACATAATGTGACAGTGGCTCTGTTTTGCAAGTGGCAAAGATTCAACCAGAAAAAGGATCGTTTGTCAACCAAAGCTGCCCCACTTGGATTATCCAATATGCCACCATCAAAGGGAGATGTGCGGTCTTTACTTATCAAATAGACTGAATTTGAATAATGTAAATGTAACCAATTAGGTTAACATCATGAATTCGCTGTGCATGTGCAGAGTTAGGAAAATCAAGCAAGATGACAGCTAAGACAACCAGCCACATGCTGGCTACCACAACTGCATAATCAAAACATTCCGTTACTAGTAACAGTCGGCTCTCTATTCATTGCATTGACGAACAGACGTACCTAACAAGAGCAGTTTCACCTCCCGCGCAGCCTTCTCTCCGTCTTCTCGGAGGTTCTTGTCGATCATTTTGGATCGCTCGGCAGCCAGCTTGTCCTCGGCGCTCACCGTGCAGCCCATGGCTTCCCAAATTTGGAGCGCACACCTGAGCCTTGCGCAATTGAAAAGAAGGTACCAAACACTGAATAACACAGGCTTTCCTCTTCTTACCAGGCACCGATACGAGTTTCGAATTCACACCACGTAGCCAAAGCTACGAATAAAGTGAGAGTAGTAAAAGTAAGCTATTCAATTCCGGTGGCTGAATCTCTCACAAATCCACTTTGCAATGTAAATACAGACTACTAGCCAACAGTCCATATGCCACCTGACATTAACCAATTAACACGCAGATATAACCCATTCAGTTCATCCCAGTTGCCCAGACTGTTGACCTAGGGTTATTTTTCATTTCATCCAGTTAGGCCTACCATACAGGTAATAGCTAGACTTCTCGAAAGCGGTCGAGCTCGTGAGATGACAAGAACTTAACGATTTGCAGACACTCTATCTAGCGCGTCGAATGGAATCCAGCTGCGGACTGTCGGACATCGAGGTGTCAATGTTGATTAGAACCTCTGGCACGCTGTTGTTCTTTCCGTTAAGCGACACTGTCATCACCTTGAACACATGTTGTTTTGAGTAGGCTGGTTAGACGCGATTTGATTAAACGTAGCCTACTGTTCCGCGTTGCCACGCCCGCTGTCCTCTAAGAAGTTGGCTCATAAATGCTACAGTGCACTCTGTGTTGAAGATTCACAAGGCTTCATGACCAGTTAGCTGATAGTCACGCTTCCACAGAATCCTGGGAAATGTAGTATATTGTTAAACTTGGCAGGCTGGAGCCTACCACACAGGTGTCACATCTCATGCGGCCAAGGGTTTTGATTTGTAATTTTGTTAAACCATCGTCTAAACCTTCAATGTGAGCAACTTTGCGCGGTAACTGCGCATGTATAGGTTGAGTGGGTGTCAAGGTGCACTTGTCAACTGGTGTGATCTATTCAAATACAGGCTTTTACAAGTCATACTGATAATAGGAATGGGACTGTGCTTCCCTCTAGTGTTTGGCTCATGCTAAACACACGAGACGCGTTTGGCAATGGACTCAGCAATGAAGTTCCTCCAGCTACAGCTAGGCCTATATAATGTGGAAACACTTCGGTCATCTAGCCTTCATGCATGACGACGAAGTTACTGTTCACGTTGGTTGTTGATTGGCTGCTGTGAAGTCCCTGACCAAGAGCACAAGAAATGCAATGTTTTCCTGTGTAACTGAAATTGTAGGATGTCAGAGAATGGATTATCTCTCATTTTCACCGGTTCAAAGCAACCAATCACCGCGAATTCTGGGCGACCTTACAGTGTTGTCCACAACTTCTCCGAAAATGTGACTAATCATCATCAGTTGCCCGTGAAATTTCACCTACCACAACAGTCCCTCGCGTAGAATATTGAGATAGGTGCCACACTCAGACACCAGTCCTATACTTTCCTTCCTCTGCAGTTTTGATGTCAATACATTGAAGGCTAACGTTGATGATTTGCTTACTTACTTGGCGTTGCTAACCTACCTAGGCTATGAAAGTAAGTTGGTTTACTGACATTCGAGTAGGCTAGGCTATGCAACCCATTGGCAAACTTTTACATCTGGAGATGTCCTTGTTAGCGCATGTTAGCTTATAGTTCGTGTAGTGATTACCAAAATCATAGAAATGAAAACATTGCAAGACATTTATCTCTTCTATGTTCCAACAAATATTTCATTCTAGTTATTTTGTAAAATTTATTTTAACTAATGGCATATTAGAAAACATCCCGAATTGTATCCACATTCTAACGCAATATGCAAAAAGTTATTTCCACTAGTAGCCGAAAACAGTTAGGCCAGTCAATCTAGCCCAAAAAGACAAAAAAATTGCAACAGAAATGCAGGAGCTACAGATCCCTGCACACAAAAACAACCAGAAACAAGAACAATTATTTTTCCACCGCCGTCACTCTCCTGAACTGCAGATAAGTGGGGTCATCCCCACTCTGACCATTCACCTGCACATTACATACTTTATCATTCCAAATGCTACTTGCACACTACATTTGCACTCAACATCCCACTCCCATGTGTACTTGTATTGGTATTATGTCTTATTTGTATAGTTGTTTTGTATATTGTGTTGGTATCTGCCACAATGTATTTTGTTGACTCTATTGTAGGCCTACAGTATGTCTGTCTATTTGTTGAATGTATAGAGCACCTACCAAAGTCAAATTCCTTGTGTTAGTTTACTTGGCTAACACGGAGTCTGATTTATATATATATTTTTAGACCTTTTATATTTTTTTGTATTTTGATAATTTTATATTTTGTATTAAAGTTATAAATCCCATCAATTTTGCCTGTTAATTCCTGCCAATATATAATAATGTATTCCTGCTCATGCAGTTAAAGTAATAATAAAATTGGTATGCAAAGGTTGCAACGTTAGGGGAATGTTCTCTAAAGGTTGCAACGTTTAGGAAACTTTCCATGGGAACCAAAACCTACTCAAAAACTAACCTTCAGGGAACGTTTGGGAACCAAAAACTAACGTTCCCGTAACCAAAAACTAAGGGGAACCATAAATTGTTAGCTGGGTAGTTTTTATTGGTCTTTTTTTTGTTTGTTTGTTTGTTTTTGGTTTTTATCGGTCTTCATACTCTCCTGAATCATATACTAAAAGTCTTCCGCCGAAGATGGAGTGGAATTTTGTGCCCAACACTAAGTAATACAGGGAAAAAATAAATTAATAGCTATCACTATGAAACTTCTCCAGTTGATTAGTGACATCATACCAAAGAAAAAATGTATTACAAGTTTTTGAGATTTTATGTTTATATATGCAAATTAGGCATTTATTCATAAAATGTACCATAAAACACACACAATCTGAAAATTGGATGAAAAATGTATTGTTTCATTCTTGACACATTTGCTAAAAGACAAAATTAAAGAAGGGACTGTGGCTATGTTTCTACATTATCCCATACATTAGAAAATACTATTTTATCAAAAAATCTGTGTTCGTCATGTTTTTGGTATAAAAGGTTTTTGACCAACAAAAAAACACACACAAACACATACACACAGTAGGCTACAATTCCTGATCTGATGGGACTCTGACATTGGCAGCTCTATCTTACGTAACTATCGTAACTTGAAACAAAAGGTATGTTATTTCTTTATTTCTATCAAACATTATCAACTAGGCTTCTGTTTGGTTGACTATAGGCTGACAGGTTCAACTTTCAGCATCTTTACTCCTGTTAGCTGATGTTCAGTCCCTAAAGTAATTCACAAAAGAAAACATGCAAAAGATTGGAAGCAAAGCATGAGTTTGTTATATATTTTCTAGGATGAGATGGCTGAGTGTGTGTTTTGTGGGAACCAAACGTCTGATAAAGCACTGACAGTCAAATTAATTCAGAGGGGATGTGAAGGTATCCACAGAGCCAGTCAACAATGCAATGCTGACAACTGTAGTCTCTGGCCAAGTCGTTCTTGCAGAGTGCCGGTAGAATAGCACAAAATAAGAAATAGCAGCAAGCAGGGATAGTTGGTTGTAAGCGGAGGTCCTGCAGCCCCTTCATTTTCATACAAGTAGTATAGTAGTATAGTATACTCTTTTGATCCCGTGAGGGAAATTTGGTCTCTGCATTTATCCCAATTCGTGTAGTGAAACACACTAATCCCGAGCAGTGAGCAGTGAGGGGTTAGGTGCCTTGCTCAAGGGTACTTCAGCCGTTCCTACTGGTCGGGGGTTCGAACCGGCAACCCTTCGGTTACAAGTCCGAAGCACTAACCAGTAGGCCACGGCTGCCCAAATGTGTATGTGCAAATATGCCGGCAAACTTGGATGAGAATATTGATTGAACTTTTTTTGATGTTGCCACAGACTTATGGCCTACTGTACCTCCTGTTTTGTATTAAATTGCCTACTGGGCTTTCTCTCCTACATCTGTCTCTTGAGTTGTTTTGCCTACGTATTGTCTATTTACAGATTTCCGCTGAAATATGTATTCCCTTTCACTGTAATCTTTAAAGGGTGTTTTCTCAAAATTAGGTTTCCATACACTATGGAGGAGAAATATCCATTTCAGTAACACTATTATAAACTATTATAAACTATTCATTACAGATTTCTTCCTATCTATATGTTGTGTTTGATTAGGGAGGAGTTATTTTCTACATGTTAATGTAGAAAAGGTAAGTTAATTCTACATTCTAGGAGATATTTTCTACATTTTATACCAAAAACATCTGACTCTAAATAGTATTTTCTAATGTATGGGACGATGGAGAAAAATAGCCGCAGTCCCTTCTTTAATGTGTCTCAACATAATGAAACAATGTTCTTGTTTCATTATGTCACATGTTTCTGTTGCAATTTTTTTGTCTTTTTGGGCTAGATTGACTGGCCTATTAGATGCAAGCCTTCCAATCAACTCAGATATGTAATTAGGGTAGCCTACTCTCACTTAGTTACAAATAAAGTGCTTAGTTTTTTGTAATCCTTTAGTTTTATTATTATTTTTAATAAGAATATCAACATGATCAGTGTGATTTTTGTCTTACTATCCTAGTTTCAACTCAATTTTAAAAAAAAGAAAGAAAAATCACAACTGAATCAATGTACAATTTTCACTTCCTCCCGCAATGTCTTTGCAAAAATGCCTAAAAACACAGCAACTTCCATGACAATTTTTTGGAAGATTTGCCGCGAAATCAGGCATTTTAGGCCGCAACAATCTCAAAAAAGGCCCGTGAAATCCTGGAGGGAGTGACTGCTAATACATTGCACATATTTATATTTAATTTATATTGCTGTAAACCATACCACTTTCTTAACTGTATACTACTGTCTACACAGCACTATATGTCAAAGATCCTTGATTACTAGCTCCGCTTGAACCCTCTCTGCTATATGTCTTATACTGTTTATACTTCACCAACCGTCTATAGACCCTTTCAACAATAAAAACAAAGACAATGCTTGAACGTTCTATTTGGGTCCTAATCTACTTCCTCTGCATTAAGATAACATATGGAATGTTAAAAAGGATGTCTTGTGGGGCCAACTATGATGCTGATAATGGAACTCTCTTGAAAGGGTCAATACTGTGTACACATTGCACTATTCTGCTTTTTTCACTTCTGGTTAGACGCAAGCTGCATTTTGTCTCTGTAAAGTTAGGTTTTAGTAAAGCAAGGTTTAGTAGAATCCCTGTGTTCCATACAGTCTTGTGTGCAAGCAGATTCCTTCAAATGCGCAGCTGACTATCAAAATACCCATGCGGTGTTTAAAGTTGTGCTGCTTGCTGTTAAAGGGAATGACAGATGTCATTATCATTGGTGTAAAGGATTTTAACCCCAAAACACACCCATGACTGATTAAGAAACATCAAGAACAACCCTTTTACGCCTAGGACATGTTCCCTCTAATAGAATAATGACCCAGAACACAGCTAAAAACACCCAAGAATGGCCAGCAAGTCGCAAAAGAGTGGAGATGAACAACACAAAGGAACACGTTCGGGTTTTTAAAAACAAATACATTTGTTTTTATTGTCAAACTACAACTGCTATTTACACTATACAAGCTAAATATTCTTGAAATATAGAGGCAGTAGTTTTTATATACATGGGACATAATTTACGTATGCAACAGGAGGAACCCAAAGATCCATAAACAATGTTTGTATTCATTTAAAATATATATTTTTAAAAAATCAATTACTAAATGTTGTACATACACAAGATCAATGAGAACAACAAAAACAGAGAAACATTTTATGAACAGATTATATGCACTCTGAAAAGAAGTGAGGGGAAAAAGTGGGCACGCTTTAAATTAAAAAGAGAATTGGAAGGAAGGTAAGTTCATTTTTTGGCACCACTGAAGACAATCATCAGTAAAGGCAGGTCATAACTGCTTACAGCATGAGGTATAATGACTGAAGTTCCAAAAAAAAGTGTTGAGTTTTTATTACTGGGTTAACAAAGACAACAGCCACTGTGGAGTGGCCATACTGAACAGCAATGAGACATTTAATAGAACACAAATATACCAATATTTCATTGTACAGCAATCAAATATCCAATTGTGTTACACACTGACAGACCATTAACTGACATACATTTGAAAAAAATGATATCTTCTCCTGAATGTTACATGCAAATATTTTGTGAATGAAATCGCAGACACTGAAATTTGATTTTAGTACTGAGAGCTTTGTTAAACACCAGATACAAGGGAGCCTATCATGTAAAAGTAGAGTTGTTATGTGTAAGAGTAACTATACCTGTTGTACATTTAAACAGCTCTACACTGTTGTATAGTCAACTGTGTGAAAAGATGTCAACCGTACCACACATTTGCTCCCCCAATCTGAGCAGTCTAGATCCGAACCTGGGCAATAGGTGTGTGGAGTTGAACAACCATAAAAGTAGGACGCATCAATATACACAACTCAGTATCCACTGCTGGGACAGAACACATGTTTAGCGCTGCAATTAAAAAAAATATATATTCCTTAGCCAAAAATAATATTTGTCTGCCTGTCTACAGCCAAAAACTGAACTGGAATTGGGTGCGCATCACCTGCTCCAAGCAAATACTGGCTGGTGAGAGGTGGTTTTGCTTGTGGGCTGATGCCTCTCACAGGGGCCTCAGCAGTCTGGGAGCCCAAAGCAGGTCACCTGATCCTCACCCACCTGGCTACGCAACTCCACAGGTCTTCTATAATACTCTCAGGAGAGGCATCTTTTGCGATCTAGGTATAACACCCCACATCTTCTTACAGAGAAGGCCTTTATCTCACATGTGGTTTTTGGGTATCCTGAAGCCAAACCCTTTGACCAGCAAATAATACTGAAGGCTTTTAGGGTCAGTCGTAAAAGTTCTAGATTATGTCTGTTTTTCTGAGACTGTTGTCTTGCACCAAGTGATGCATGTCATGCTCTCTCTTGCCTCTACACAATATACACAACAGGCACTGAAATAGATTATAAAGTATATGATCATAAAGTGCTCTTTACACACTATCTGATGAAATACGTATAACCTGTCTTGATACATATTAAAATAAATAGATATTATGTTTTTGAGGTTTTCATTATTTCTGTTTTTGAATCTCTTGAATAATTTATTATGTAGAGATCAGGAGGGCAAGGGCCTGACTCGGTTTATGATGGTTTAATGCTTAGGCACATAATGCAGTAGGTCTAGGACATATTGACACTGTCACAACTGACACCTCTCTCCCTTTTCTGCAAAAAATAGCATTAACTGAGACACTATTCAGCTAAAAAAATCACATTAGTTTCGATTCTGTAATAATAAAATAATGTAACTTAAGCTTCTGTGTCTATATGTGTGTGCGTATATACATATAAGTACCTAACACGACATACTGTACATACACACGTTGAAACAATAATATGAGTTTCCCTACCAAAAAGAAGTGTACAAAATTCTACTTAAGTTTGTGCTGTGCATGGGTGCTGCACTAGCTGTGGTTTGTGCTCATGTACATCCACAGGTTTGATATGGGGCCAGGGCCGGTGGCTGCCACCAAGAGAATGGGGTTGATGAAATGGTGAATTGGTAGACAGTAAGCAGGGATGTAGTGGTAAAATAAGAGGTGGGTAAACTATGATTTCTGTGATCTTGGTGAGGTGGACTGCGCTATGCTGTATCGGATTTTTTAAAAAGCCATTCAGATCATGTTTGATGATGGTGGAGGTTATTGTCCAATGTTTATATCACCAGTGGTATTAAATGGTTCCTAGAGTGTTGATGAGTGATGAGTCTAATAAGAGGTGGATAAACTCTATTAATGAAATTTCCGAGGTGGATAAACTGTGTTTACTTGCGTTTAGCCTCCACTACATCCCTGACAGTATAGGATATATTAGTCTGAGTGTGAATACATCATTACTTCCCTCCTAGGGACAACCTGATGCTGTCAATGAGCTGCAGACCAGAAAAGCACTTTCCGAATTTTTCATCGTCCAGATCAGCATCATTCCCTACAGGGAAGTTTTGTTTTAATGTAGTGATTGGTGAATTTAAAGATGTGTGTGAGCAGCCCTGATTTAAAACATTAGGGAGATTAGAACTGACTTCTTTGTTGTTGTTTGTATTTCTTTGCTTGTTTTGCTATTCATTTCTTTGGCCAGACCTGATTACTGCCGTTTGGTAAGTTTATTTATCCAGGTCTGACAAAGAATTTAAAAGTGCAAGATCAACACTGATTATTCTATAACAGTATATAAAAGGCCTGCCCTAAGAGTGGATTAAGCCCTCTGGAGATTCTGAAAAAAAAATGACTGTTCTCTCTTTAACTGCTTTGGTGAAGAGAACATTCCGTGTGATCAGAGTAAAAACAAAATGCCCATGAAAAATGGGCATTTTGCCCCCAAAATGCCCCCTCAAACCCTTCATCACTGCTTCCATCCACTGACCTATCCCTAGCCCGGCCACTGCGCGTGCGCACACACACACACACACACACACACACACTCACACACGCACGCACACACACACACACACACACACACACACACACAGGCACACTCACACATTCTCAGAAGCACTCATACACTTCACGCACGCATACACTTCACGCACACACCAAATGAAGAGCCCCCTAGTGGCCGCCTCCCGCATTGCTGGTGCCTGTTGTCCAGTCAATTATGATGAAGCTCAAGCTCATGGACATGAAGAGGACACCTAGAGCAGCAAAAGCCATTGCCTAGACAACAGAAAAAGAGAGAACAGTTTGAGAAGACCATTCCATGCCAAAATTGTTTTAAACACTTCTAATTGTAATGTCCTTCTATTTGCAGGTGGGTATAGCATACTTTTAGAATGTTTAATACATAACTGAACAATACCGAGAGAGTGAGAGAGAGAGAGATATAGAGAGTGAGAGAGAGATAGAGAGTGAGAGAGAGGATATGTTATTCCTCACCACAATCTTAGGGGTGGAGTTCATGGGCTCTTTGTCTTTGGGAATGATGCGGATGTAGAAAACTGCAGGGAAGATGAAGATCAGGCATGGGGCAGAGGTGGCACCTGGAGAAGGAGAGAGAGGTGAAGACCATACTACATGAAGCCCTCATATGACAATGACTAAAACGACACATCTGCAGTGACCTGCAGTACTGCATCAGACATGCTGTACTGCCACACACTGGCACTCAGTCATGTGGAACAAGGGCAAAGGCATAACCGAGGCTTCTGACATAATTTAGTACACTTACAATAGTTGTTCTTAAAGGCACACAGTGGGAAAATTGATATCTATGCTTCTTTTGGTGTCAATATTCAATGCCACCTCACACCTACACCAAAAGAGTGGCAAAGAAGGCCCAATCTATTGTAGCTGACCCCCGCCATCCCTTGTCCTGCCAGTTTAAGCTACTCCCCAGGCTGTAGGTACTCCATGCCCAGATGCAGGTCCAATAGACTCAGAAACTCTTTTATCCCGACTTCCATTTCCATTTTAAACAATCTGCCAGAACTGTTTTAACTATATTTGTGTGATATGTATTGTTGTATTGTTATGTATTGTTGTGTGTCTTGTCCTTATGTCTGTCTGCTGGCTGTGCAATTAATTGCCCCTCGGGGACAATAAAGTTACCTTGACCTTGACCTTGACCTGCCATTTAGCATTAGTCAAAAACTGACTAAAAGGGTCACGAACCTAACCCATTCAGAGAGTACACAAATCCACAAAGCCAGCCTGACATGGGAGAGTGTGACCAGTGCTGGAAATGGCATGTATCATAGTACTTCTTGAACTCTGACCGCTTGTACCCTAATGCATGCACCATTTATCTGGGTGATGGCTGCACAAAAATATTGACTCAAAGTGTGTGTTGTTATCTATGCAAACAGGCTGGTCTTGGTCAAGGCTATAGGGAGGGAGTGAGCGAGAGTGGGTTGTCATTGGTGTGTGTCAGTGGCCCGGCAGAGACTCACCCTCTCGCCCCAGAGTGTAAACATGGCCATATGAACCTGCCACGCCAGACAAAACTTACAACGCACCACGCAACCGACCAACACTGACCAATACGCTGACATACAGTATTCTGACACACAGGTCATATGTGTTTCTTTGAGTGACACTGACTCATGACTTACCAATAATGCCGAAGATGCCCAGGATGTTGGGTGCAAAGATGACAAGCATGTTGATGAAGGTGAGGAGGATGAGAGCGATGCCGATGTGACGGAGCCAGTTGAAGGCACTCGTCGGGAAGACCATCTGCTGGATCGCTCTACGCACCTGTGAGCCAAAGAACCATGAATTAGGAAGATAAATATGAAAGGATGAATACAAGAAAGAAAGAGAGAGAGATCATTCATGAGAGAGGATAAGAGAGGAAAGAGACGGGTGGAGACGGCAAGAGAGAACACAGTCCAGCCACTCTGAATGGATTATATACATTAGGAAACTACATGACCTAATAAGCCTAACAGTCTGACATTAGCCAGGGACATCATTACTGCAGTGATGATCACAGTCACTGCCTCACCCCATTACATTACTGTCATCATTATCATCACCATCATCATCATCATCATCATGTCTACAGAGAATAAGGATTAGCACACCCATTTAGCCTTATGTGAAATAGGCGGTGGGCACACTCACCGGGAACAACACGATTGGCACAGTCAGAGTGACAGCAGTAAGCACAGCCAATCGGACGCACAGGATCAGCGTGTCAAAGGGGTCGATGCGGCTATAAGTGTGCAGCAGCTCTGGCTCTACTTTGTCTGTGGGTGTCAGGGAGAATATTTATATTTCATCATTATTTTAAATGAATTGAAATGTAAAAAAGAACTGAAAGAAAATACAAACTTCAGATCCACTATCAAATTCATAAAGAGACACTCCGCACATATAAGTAAGATAATCTTTCTTTTTTAACATCATCAGTAGAAATGCAAACCATACTTGTGTGCTATTTTCAAGTGTTGAGAAGTTCAAGCAACAATATGCAAGAGTTAGGGCAGCCGTGGCCCACTGGTTAGCACTCTGGACTTGTAACCGGAGGGTTGCTGGTTCGAGCCCCGACCAGTGGGCCGCGGCTGAAGTGCCCTTGAGCAAGGCACCTAACCCCTTACTGCTCCCCGAGCGCCACCGTTGTAGCAGGCAGCTCACTGCGCCGGGATTAGTGTGTGCTTCACCTCACTGTGTGTTCACTGTGTGCTGTTTGTGTTTCACTAATTCACCGATTGGGTTAAATCCAGAGACCAAATTTCCCTCACGGGATCAAAAAAGTATATATACTTAGTTTGCCACTTTTTGAGCTATTTGATCAGGGAACTAGTTTTGGGATCATCTTCAGCTTTGATGATATACAGTATGGTCATGTGAAGGACAGATCAACACGTGTCACATGTGGCCACTACAGTTTGAGCATGACCATGACTTTGCCCCCAAAAACATGATCAAATCCCTTGACTTCCCCTGTCTGGAACAGACTTTTCAAATTCCAGTGGGTACCCCGTCACTAAATATCAACTTAAAGTTAAAAGTTCACTGATGTTTAGCAGACGCTTTTATCAAAAGTGTCACATACTTGCAAAGGCGAGTTTGGGAATCAAACATGGGCCAATCAACTGTCAGGCACTAACACTTCTCCACCACCAACTCATTTCAGCACTGTCTATGGTAAGGCATTTAATCCTTTTATGATAAGACATGACACAGCATCTAGTCCCCAAGTCACTGACCCTGGATGGTGTATTTTTACTTGGATATTCTGGCAGACGCAAGACTGACTGTGGCGCCACGTGTACAAGTTAACTTCTAGGAACAGAGAATGAAGACTGACCGTAGAAGGTAAGGTAGCCAAAGAGCGCAGCCAGGAAGTACATAGTGTACATGATGAGGATGGAGATGTTGGACACGTGCTGCATCTTCTTCTGGGTGGGGCTGGGGTCAAAGGTGAGAGGGTAAATGTCAGGCTTTGGAAAGCACCGATTTGTAGGGTGCAGGGTATGTTGAGTTTGTAGGGACTTACAGGCAGGCTACACCAGACACGTAACTGAAGCGATCCGTTAGCGGAGCATCTGCTGCAACAATTACCTTCCACTAATGATCAATGGAACTAGCTACATCACACTTGGTAGCAGCATATACATAAAAAATAATTAGACCAGTCTTCTAGAACTATTTTTATGTTCCACGAACAGTACGCTTCAATTGCGCACCCGGTGAAGCCCAGCTGTTAGGGTGATGCTCACTTGCGCAGTTCTGTGTAGATGGGCAGCACCTCAGGGTGGCACACAAAAGCAAATGCTAGGATGGGGATTGTGTACGCTGTCTGTAGATACACAATTGAACAACATTAATTCACACACACACAAATAAATCAAATCTGCCCAATAATATATTTGCTTTTAGTTAAATTAAATCTGATGCATACATGCATGCATTGGTTACATGCATCAGAAGAAAAAAGTCACTGGAGAGGAAAAACTAAGGTTAGTGGCAATACGTATGAAATAATTTCTTTCTCACTACAAAAGAACTAAACCTGACTATTTCCACAATCTCTCCCTATGGTCACTGTGTAAGAAACCTGTGCCTGCTCATCAGTGTAGCTGGGTAGACCAAACCCTGCTCTAAATCACTGTGATGACCTTGGGTTTATTCAGCACATTTTGTACCCAACACATCTCACAGCTTCAAACCTAGTTTGCAGCCATCCACCTTAAAGGGAAGCTCACTGAGATTGCAAACCCAAAAAGTGTTATCACTAACATGATAAGAGGAAAGCCATGTGAGTTATATGGATGACCATAACAGTTGACTGTACAGTAACACTTTTGATTGTGATACATTCATGTGGCTTAAAATGTGTTGAATTACACTGAAGGCATGGTTGAGATTAAGGCTTTATAGCAGTCCTAAAGTGAACTTTTGCTTTTCTAGCACTTGTTGTTCATGCTTTTCTAGCACAGTCAACAATCTCAAAATGCCCTTGTATTTGATGTACAGTACTTGATGTACTGTATTTATTACTAGTAGTTACTACTTGTGGACTGCTTTGGTGTAAAGCAGCTGCTAAATGAATAGATGTAGAGGTAAAATTAGCACCCGCTCTGCCAGTTCTGGTCTGCTGAATGTTGCCATGGCAATACATGTAAATGCTAATGTATGGCGCATCTTTGTGTCATGGTAACGATCGACTCATTCTCCACGGTTCAGTTCAGCGTCTTGTTGTTGTGGAGACTTATTGATGTGCTACACTGTCACGGCGATGAGCCTCCCTGTACCTGCGAGTTGATCGTGAACAACCGCGGGCCGCAGTGGGAGTCGTCCTCCACATGCGCGTTGTGGTAGGCGTGGCCATGGTCAACCAATGAGACGTTGGAGATAACGTGCACATTTGTGGCATTGCTCGTGTAGTCCTCAAAGGGGCAGGGGATCTGGAACTTCTTGTAGATGACCTGCCACAAAAAAACAAAAAACAGAGGAGGGGACAGAGTAACAAAGAGAAGGAGGAGAGCAGGAGAGGAGAGGAGGAAAGGAAAACAGAATGAGTCCAGGAGCAGATGGACTGACCAGCACACCTAAATGAGAGGTAGTCACAATCACAAAGGATAAGCTGAGCTGGTCAGAAGACAGCTGCTGTGTGACCCATCTAACGCTATTAAAAGGCCATTTGTTATAATAGATGTCAAAGCGAATAAACACATATAGGGAGGCAGGACCGCAATAAACACCTCCGCAGATGGATGCAACCATAGCCAGGGAGTCTTATGAAACATTTTCCCACAGCGGCAGAGTGGCACTGTGCTCACTTTGAAGTCTGAGCCTGGCCCCCATGATCCTTTACCAGCCTATTCTGACAAGTCAAGGCCCTCCTACACGCCAGTCCCCACTATGATCTCCTGTGCGTGGGTGAAACGCTCAGAATATTTTGCCCAGGGCCTGAGTCCGGTCAGAGATAAGGGATTCGAGGGTAGGAGATTACAGCCAATAAATAAAAGCAGGAGCTGTGTCATAGTTTCTGCTAAGCACATGTAAAAATATGTGTACCCCATGTGTGTGTGTGAGTGTGAGTGTATATGTGAGTATGACTCTCTCTCTCTCTCTCTCTCTCTCTCTCTCTCTCTCCCTGTGTGTGTGTGTGGGGGGGGGGGGGGTGTGTATTTGAGTGTGTGTGTGTGTGTGTGTGTGTGTGTGTGTGAACATACCGCAGTCAGGAAGAAGACCATACAGCTGAGTGAGAAGCCACTGGTGTAGCCCAGGTAACCTGTAAAAAGGAGTGGAAAGCAAAGTGTAAATGAATAGGAAAACCACATGTTATTGTATTTAACTATTCAAAATGCTATTGACTTACCAAGCTGTTTCATGAAGGCCAGAGGAAGAATAATGCAGATAGTGACCAGCACCACGAGGTAATTGCCATTTAAATACCACTCTCTGAAACAAGACAGAAAAGAGGGGGATTCTTTAAAACTACTTCAACACCACTTCCTAATTTAATTTGACTATAAAAATGGTCGCTTTTTTCAAACACACTTCACCAGGATATTCCAGAGACTGTTAAGACCATGATATACTGTGATATAAATAAAGACTGATTTATGAAGCATCTTTACGGTGGAGGATGTATGTGACTGTGCTTCTACGTATATTTAGCCGAGCACCAGGCGTATGCATGGGTGGTGCATGCTGGCTCTGTGTGTGCGCATGCGAGTCGATGTGGGCATATTTAGCCTGCTGCTGAGTGATTTACGACCATGTCCCCATTAGGACCTCCAGCTAATCCCCGCGGAGGTCATGGAGACCCAGCAGCCGTCTCCATTCCCAGCCTGTATAAGTTCACCCCACGTCCTCCAACTCACGCTGGGGCTGGGCCTGAGCAAATGCTGCTGAGTCTGCCTGTGAACGCCTGGAGACCACGCAAGCCCGATTCACTGCTGATGCACTACACAGCTGTTACTAAATCCTGTCTCTTTCTCCAATGCAATGAGAACTGAGTTCAGCACATGGTCTCTCTAATGCCCATGTGTCTGCCTCACTGCCCATGTGACTCACCAGTGCCACCTCACCCTTTCTCATTCACCTTTGGAACATGGCTGCCTCACTGTTAGCATCCTGTTTCACATCAGTATGAGGTTTACAACAGCACAGGTGCTATTGAAATTATAAACAAGCGACTAGTAGCCCAGTGTATAGGCAATAGTGGCCTGAAATCTCCTAGGCAACCTCCTTATGGTCAGAGAGCTATGTCCTCCTTTGATTGGTCTGTGTCCTCGTGTCCGACGCCCATCAGGGCCTCAGGCCCTGTGAGTCCTGCCTGTACTCTCCTGCTGTATCTGGAGGCTCTTTGATGGAGGGAGAACCCCCCCCCCCCTCCCTTCTTCCAGCCACAGCAGACGTCTGTCATGCGACATGCTCTAACGCCACGGTTGTCAAACTGGGGTACGCATACCCCCAGGGGTACGTGGACTGATTTCAGGGGGTACGCGAAAAAATATCTAAGTCATATGCCTTTTCAAACGTTTCTCTATCCCACGTTGGTAACTTAACTTCCGCATTTGCACTGCACATTAAAAACGTATTTTCTCCGCATTAAATGAGAATTCCGGTGTGATATTGACCTAAAGTGTATTGAAACATGATACCGAGTGTGAACGTATGTCTCATAGCCCATCTCGGCTTGTCCCCTGCACTCCAAACTCTGGCGGTATTATGCTATTATACGATTTATACAGACAGTATCTTCACGAAGTTTAGCGTTTGCAGCCATCTTGAATTTAGTCACGATAAGTCGAGCAACGAGTAAGAATGAACAGGTATGATAAGGGATCAGATTCCAAAAATAATTCAGTGGAAATGCATGGATTCCAGTTGCTGCTACTGGAAGAAACTGGAATCCATGCATTTCCACTAAATTATTTTTGGAATCTGATCCCTTATCATACCTGTTCATTCTTACTCGTTGCTCGACTTATCGTAACTAAATTCAAGATGGCTGCAAACGCTAAACTTCGTGGATACTGTCTATATAAATCGTCTTGTAAGTACACTACCAGTGCTTTTTCAAAGTTCTCAATGTCTCGTTTTAAATGTCAGGGCCCTCGGAAGTCTACCAATGAAGTGTGGAGATACATTGAGCCTCGTAAATGGGTGTAAAACAGTGATTTGTTTGCATGGCTAGCCCGATGCCGAAGCACCACTATTGAAAAAGCTGTTGGTAGCATCGGCTAACTAGCGCCAGCCCTTAAAAGCGTGTCTATTCTCCGCACTTTGAGAGGAGATGGGAGCTGACCAAAAGGCTGTACTGTTTCACAGCGAGGCAAGGCTTTCCCGAGGTAAAGTGCGGTCGCGTGTTTGAGCTCCGAGTCGCCTCTTCTTGAAGGAAGAGCGCATGTTTGAATCTGCAAGCACGTTCACTAATGAACATTTCTTGACGAAGCTGGCCTATTTTAGCGTTATATTTGGAAAGCTCAATGAGTTAAATCTCCAGTTACAAGGCAAAGACAAGCACCTAGCAGATAAGATCACTGCATTCAACAAGAAGATTGTGTGTGAGATTAGGTGCAGATCTATTTAAAAGCATTATATTCAGCACATTTGTAGGCCTATCATATGTTGACTATTGATGTGATTTGTATCATGTTTAATGGCGTTTTACAAACGGAAGTTCGGGAGGAGCATGACGGAATTTGCAACGCCTCCTTCTTCAATCAGTCAGGCTATTTATTCGCAGCCTACCTGCTGAAGTTCCAGCATGCGTTACTTCGCTCGCAACCCACCACCTCCCCTCACGCCTCCCGTCTTCCATAGTTAAAGAATAAATGGGGTGTATGGCGGAATCCTCCTGCACGACTCCTGCCTGCGCAGTTGACTCCTGCACGATCCCGCTATTCACTTCAGGACCCTGGCCAGAGACTTCGCCAAACATGCTTTTCTATTACGCTATTATATCTTTTGCAAATTACGGAATGTGAACTAGTGAATGATCCTATTCACTATTCTCGACAAAATTGATAAAAATAAATATTAATAAAACAATTAAAAAAAATACTTGTTAACAATTGGTGGTGTTGGGGGTACTCCGGAAGATCATAATGTCTCAGGGGGTACATGCCTGTTAAAAGTTTGGGAACCACTGCTCTAACGTAAGCATGGACACACACTCTAGCAAGCAGCACTCTTTCTAACACACAAGGATACAAGGAAGTTTATTGTCACATGCATATAGTTACTGGATGTAAGAAATGCAGTGAAATTATGTCTGGTGTCAGCCTATTTGTGCATTTATGAGGGGGGGGGGGGGGGGGGGTAAAAGTAGAAGAGGGGTTTAGTATATTAAGTGGCAAGGGCTGCATAAGAAAGGTGGGGGAGGATTGGGATTGGGGGGGGGGGGCACCAACAAGGAGCACCCAAGAGCAACAGGGGCAAGGAAAAACTCACACAGACACACACACACACACACACAGACACACACACACACACACACACACACACACACACACACACACACGTGTGGACAGACTACATGCCCTGTGACTGACCCTTTTGTAAACAGTGTTGGGAGATTTCTCTATTAGGGACCACACTCATTAATCCTCCCCAGGCTTACGGTACTCTGTACCAAGCCTCAGACTAAACAGAGACAAGCCCACCTTGTAGCCCTAATCTATACCAGTTTCTGTTTCTGAAACATGTCTACAGACTATAGAAAACACATGCTTATATAAATGCACACATACTGTGTATGTCAACATCTGCAGTGGGTGAAATGTTCTAGGTATGCTATGTACATCTGGACGTATCTGGGGAGAAAGTGCAGTATATGCTGAATAAATCAGGAGGCTCTGTACTACTCTATGCTAATTTACACATAATGTGTAATGTCACACCATGCCTCAGGAGAGAGGCCATAGAGGCGTGCGGGTAATGTTCCTCGAGTCTGAGCTGATTGCATTGTACATGTGTGTGTTGTCAGGTCAAAATGGCTGGCTAGAAAAGATATGTTCCGATCCAGCTGTCACTTTATTTGCAGTCCACTTGAGTCACAAGACTGTCTCCATCACTGTTTGTGTACTGTTGTGCACTGTGTGTGTGTGTGTGTGTGTGTGTGTGTGTGTGACCTCAGATCTACCACAGGGCTCTCAAGACAGCGGTCACCATGTCACTGTGTGTATGTCTGGGTGTGTGCATGTGACAAATAAACAAACATACAGTATAAACACACACACACACACACACACACACACAGATACACAAAATCATATATGTTCACTCTCCAATACTGAAAAAAATATTCATGGAATAAGTAGTGTTAAATAGTGTTACACATATACAGTCACATTGCCAGGGAGGCACAATCACACAAGCAGGCATGAGAAGAACTGATTGGAGAGCCACATGGTACCACTCACAGGGTTTGTTTTTAGACACAGAGAGAAGGAGAGAAAGAGAGGAAGAGAACGGAAGAGAGAACAAGAGACAAGAGTCCTGTCCACCATGCCAAAGAAGAGCAATAGAAACACAACACACGTCCTCTGACGTCACAAAGTCGCCACGGCAACTGCCTTGTTTTGACAAAAGGTTGTTGGCAATGAAGGGAGAATGAAAGCTATGCGCTCGCCTGTCGACGGCAATCTCATCCATCCCCCACCACCACTCCCACAACACACACACACACAGACACACACAAACACACCCCTGCACACACACTTCTTGCAGTCTTTGTTCCACCAATCACATCAAGGTGTTCTGCAACCACCCTCCCTTCCCACATGGCCTCTTAGACATCGCGGAACGCTGAAGTCTGAAGGGTGAATGGGACTCCCTGGTGCTCGGTGTTCCAAAATACGTAAATAACAGCAGGTGGTGTGATTATGGTTTCATTCAGGAGCCTAAAGTAGGAGCGCTCTGACACTACAGTATGTAAAATGGCATTAGTCAGTGCTATCCTTTGCTCCTCTATGCTGCACTGGAGTAGATATTCACAGGCCAATCACAGACACATCAGCTAGGTGAACTAGGCTAGGCTCACTAACATATATGATGAACACATGTGGTGATCACTCTTGATGGGCCAACAAGACTACTCACGTAGATGTGTCTTCCGCCTTCAGGAAAGCCTGGATGACCAGTGGGAACTCAGACTTAACAATGTACAAGTAGCTGGACATGGCTGTTGGGACAAGAAAGAAACTGTCAGGGCAGAGAGAAGTAAATACATTTGGTCACGGCAACATTCTTGAGCATGGCAGTGGTAATGCCAAAGGCTCAGATTTCCCTGTGTACATCTGTGGTATTGTTTATTTTCATTATTGATCGTTGATATTGCATTGACATTATTGTTATCATTATTATTTTCCTTAATGTAGTCTTACCAACTTTTTAAAACTGTTTATTGTCCATTTCTAACAATTTTTTTGTTTTATTTTCTAAGTCGCTTTGGACAAAAGCATCTGCTAAATTCCATAACCATAACCATACATTGCACGGCTACAGTGTACTACTGTACAACTACAGCTGGTAACAGAGCTGTTGTACAAGTCTGTAGAATACCGTAAACACTTCAGGGGTGCGTTTCCCAAAACCATAGATGGTTAGTAATGGGAAATTGCATACTAACTACATGCTAACTTAGTTAGCAACTATGGTTTTGGGAAACGCGCCCCTGGTCAGGGATTATGCCACAGGGTAAAAGTGAAAGGCATAAAGAGATGGAAGACAGGGGAAGGTGATGTCATTGTGGCGGGAAAAGACCAGGGAAAGGGTAAACAATAAAGAAGAAATGGAGAGGGGGAACAAGAATCCTCTGTCCTGTTGATTGACCTGGGCCCAACACACTGAAGCCATTATGGTTCGTTAAAGGGTGATATTAGTGAAGTCAGGACAGAATGAAGCGCAGGTGAATCATGCTAATTCCCAGACTGCTCTTAACCACTAACATTACACCCATTCAGTCGGGTGATAAACATCAGCGTGGGGTGCCAGTGAGGAGGGGGAGCAAGTGGAAACCAGGTGGAGAGAAAGAGAAGGAATGGCAGTGAAAGGCAAAATATGAGGAGGAGAGGGAACATTCCAAGGAGAGGGTTTAATCCTCACCTCCAATGTTCTGCAGGGTGATGGCAATGCCAGCGGCCATCTTGCCAGGTGTACCAAAAGCCCTCTGGCCCAGTTGTTCATATGCCCGGATCCCTACAGGCAAACGGAAAACACAACAGTTGAATAAAACAGAAAGGAAGCACTTTTACTAAACACATATGGAAACTGCTTCCTGGAGGTTTATTCAGTACAATCACATACCCACAACTCCAGCAGACTTCAACAGCAAATGGACAGAGTACAATGAGAGTAAAGCCACTGCGGTCAGAAGGAACCTGGATATGAGTACACAGACGAGCACACGAGCACGCACACACGCACGCACGCACACACGCACACACGCACAGGAAAATTACATTAGACCTCATACATTAACACATTTAAGTTCAACAGTATACAACTAATACCAGGTATCCCTACAGTGCTGTGATCCCCCCAATCAGCACCATCTGTGATAGCGGTTACACTGGTCACACATGTCAGTGTCAATGTCATCTTCTGTTGGCCAGCAGGTTTTAGTAGTCAGTGAGTTCACAGGGTAATATCCATAAACTGAGAGTAAGTTTAGGCAAACTTTCCAGATCCTTCTTTTTAAAACATTTCCATTGCCTAAAGGTACAAAAGGTCCTGTTTACTCTTCTTTAGCAATTTTTTAAATACATAGGAACACACACGCAGCTCACTACAACCTGTGCTCATTACCTACTGACCCAACCAGTGGACTTGGGTGTAAAAGGGTGCATGGTGACCCTTTTCCCCTGGGCCTCAACTCTTTGAACCCTAACCAAGGATAAACCCACTGTTTTACAACCATAATCCCTATAGAACTGGACATGAGCCAGGGATAACAAAAAAAAACCTTTTGTTCCAATGTTATAAACCTTCAATAAGAAAAAATAGTAGAAAAAAGTAGCAGTAACCATGTAAGGATTCCTTTGTGATTGCCTACTGGAAATTCTGACCGATAAAATCATAAAACACGAAACCAGAATCTTACAATTTCAAAAATGTGTTTCTCTATGTCTTTGAGAAAACAGAGCAAGTGCTAAATGTTCTCAGTGGCTAAACTGACCTCTACCCCATAATGACCTCCCAAAAGGGGGTCCATGGGACCTGTCAACACTCAGATCGAGCCTGGGCCAGGGGGCACTTCCACCTGACTTGGCCACTGACTGCAGAATGGATTCTATGTCTATTGACTTGGTGCACCCAACATTCCATATGTTCACAGGTCACAGGGGTCATGGTTGGCCACCCTGCTTCCCCTGACCCCATGCTAAAGGGATGGTGCATAGGCTTGCAGCCAATCCCAGAGTGGAGGTGTGTATGACTGTATGGGGTGGTATCTGGAGATTCTGTAGGCGTACAATGGCTTGGACTTGGGCTCCAACAAGTAGGGGCCAACCCAGGAACTGGACTAGTGAAACTGTGCCTAATTTGTCCTGTAGTATATTTTTTTCCTGTAGTGTATTGCCGTGCTATATGTCTATTGTCCACCCAAGGAGCAAGGAACCCAGAATTCTGTGCAGGTCAAGTCCATGGACATTAAACCTGAAGCCATCTAGAGTCCCACAAACTGATGCCCTGATAGGGCCCATCTGAGAAATTAAGATTTATAGCTCGGTGCCTCTGAGTGGATGCCAAACAATGACACATCTGAGAGGGCTCCTCTGTGCTCCAGTGCCCTTAATATGTATTACATTTGCTATGTTGTATGGAAACTACACTCTTTGACCATAAGCCTGATAGTTGTTCAGCTGATGTTTGTAAGAAGACCCATCTCTACCTCATCTTTTGAGGACTATTCTGCCCCTTCTGGCTCTACTGCAGTGGGTATTACAAATAAGGCCCTGTTTACATCTCTTTTTAGAATGTGTCTTGGGTCATCCGATCACAAGTGGTCATCCAAGACACATCAGTGTTTACACAACGTGTACAGCCAGAGATGTTGCTGATCACTTGTACTTAGATACTGCTATTGCTGTCCGGCATGCATCAGAACAGAGTGTTTACACTGCAAAAGATATATGGTCAAATGAGTCTCAGACCACGTCCGCAAGTGGTTTGAGGGATTGGATCGAATTTGCACCACTGGTGATTGTTTACACTTGTATTTAGAACTGATCACTTTTGATAGGATCATCCAAGATGCATTCTACAAACAACTGTAAATGGAGTCTACCAGACATGGCAATGGCTACTGGCAAATAGTATTTACGATGGTTATTCGGATGGTTAAGATTACATTGTGTTGATCCAAGTCTTGTGCTCAAAGGTGAATGGAAAAAAACACGAGTAAGGAAGACCTTTCTGAAGTAATCTCACTCCACTTTTGGCTGACCTTATTGGACATGATGAAATCTCATTGCAAGCTAACCCCTCCCCACCCCTTTCTCTTAAAATAAAGTTGTCCACTTAGGCAGCCCATCGGACGTGAGTAAGGCACAGGCTGGTGACACGGCATGGGGTGATAGATTTGAGCTAATTTTGGTTCCGAGCTAATACTGGCCAGGGATATTTAAAGGCACCCTTAAGAGTTTTTTTTTACCTTAACATAACGTTTCCAAAAGCATTTTGATGGTCCATAACCTCATAACATGACAAACGGCACATCTGCCATTGTCTGAGCTTTAGATTAGATTAGATTAGATTAGATTAGATTCAACTTTATTGTCATTGTGCCGAGTATGAGTACAGAGACAACGAGCGGCCCTCTATAAGCGATTACCGACCTAGCAACTTTCTGTGTTCGGGTAGGAACACTGCCCCACCTCTGAAATCTAAATGAAAACAGCTGCTATGCTACAGGACACAATTCGAAGATCTATTTCTACAGACTGCTGTCGGTGCATTCCCTCTATATTATATTGGAGTTATGTTCATACTTTGTAACTTTATATTGGAGTTATGTTCATACTTTGTTTTGACTTTGTTTTTAGTTTGTTTATTACAGTATTGTGCTTCTCAACTGCAGGGGGACCCCAAGAGCAAATCTTCTTTAGTGCTGCTTTAAAGGTGTTTCGAGTCGTCTCAAGCTTGATGCAATATTGTCCTTCATCACAAACCTCAGTTCATATTGCATAGGTATGCATAGTAAAATCTGTTTCTGCATAATTCTAGCAGTGGACTGCACTGAGCAAACCCTTAAGCATGACAGTACCAGTTAAGATAAAAGGATGAAATACTTTCTTAGCAGCTCTCTGTGGAAGACAGGAGAAGCACTTAGCTCAGCTTAGAAGGAAAGAGCACTTCAGGAGATACTGTGCTAATTTAAAATTGCTCTGCTTTTGCAGGGAAACTTGGATAGAGGGCAAAATCTTCTGTATCTTATGTCATTTATGTAGAGATAAAGGCATAGCAGACTGAGAGCATTTTTTTATCCTCTTTGGTTTAGGAAGCCTGGAGCCTTAATAGCCTTATAGTCTTGTAGCTCCCCCACAGCCTCTGAGGCGTCTCCTTCATCACAAACCTCAGTTCAGTTCAGTGTGAGGTACAAGACCAGACCAAACACAACACTCTATCTATGTTTGGGGGGACAGATACAGAGGCATGGTATGATTGGCTGCGTAAGGGGCATGGCCATTTGTGTGCGTGGTCGTCCAGAGAGCTTGCCTTTCCTGGGGTGGATGTATGGGTGAGAGGTGCAGCGGGGGTAGGGGGGGAGGGGGGGTACACGAGTTTACCACATTCCCAAGCCTCAGGGGAACGTGTGCTGGAATAGGAGGCAGTCTCGGCTCCCAGTTTCCGGGTTCCTATTTCCGACAGGCAGGCCTCTCTAGTGGAACTCACTGTGACTATGGAACATGAATCCACTTGCAATTAAAACTTCTGTCTATACTAAGTGGTGAACAGGTGGGACATGGGACTTTAAAATGACATGTCCGTATTGCTGGATTATGGATTAGCAGACCCTTCCATAACAACACAGTTTGAATACCTCGCCATGGTAGAGACAAGACACACAAGTAATACAATGAATAGTGGACATTGATAATTACAAAAAAAAGTCTTACAGAAACAGCAGGATACCAGTGTTTGCCATGGCGTATGCCAGTCCGAGGATACCACTTCCCATGATGGCGTTGCCCAGATTGAATACAGACATGCCGAACGAGGTCTTCCCTTCAAACTGTCAAACATGAGGAAAGAGACATTAACGCCATGCAGGGTATCTAGTGTGGGACGCATGCATGCTTGAAGTAAGCAACTGGCCAGGTAATTTCAGCAGAGCAAGGGAACATGGGAAACCACAATGGCGTAAAAACAAACACTGAAGCATGACCTCATGTGGACAATTTGCAGTAATTGTTGCATTCTAGTGCGTGCGCGTGCACACACACACACGCACACATGCACACACGCGCGCGCGCGCGCGCACACACACACACACACACACACACACACACACACACACACACACACACACACACACACAGACAGACAGACAGACAGACAGACAGACAGACAGACAGACAGAGAGAGAGAAAGAGAAAGAGACTCTCATTCACATAAGCTCCCTCTATCCTATCCTACACACATTGTATCACACTTACGTCAGTGAAGCGTACAGGCTTCTTGCCATCACCGTTGGGCAAGAACTCCTCACTCTCTGCTGTTGCTCCCTCTGGGTCATCAAATCTGCAGAATCAAAACAAAAAAGAAAAAAAACAACAACAGTCAGTTGGCAAAGCACCAGTTTGTCTCTATTACCTGCCATGAGTCCAAGAGCATTCCGTTAGCTTCACATATGTTGTGTAACATCCATGCGGTTGGTTCACATACCTGCTGCTGTGAGTACCATTGCTGAGGGCGGCAGGAAGGGGAGGGAAAGATCCATCATGGCAACAAAAACATAAAGATGAAGTAGACGTGCAGTTAGTAAGGCCCACGTCAACATCACAGTCAAGGCCACTCCATTTGTAACATACAACAGGTCTGGTCAGGAATCCAGGCTTTCAAATCAGGCTGTCAAGAGATCTGAAGCTTTGCAGATCATTTACAGCACATCCACACATACAGGCTGTTTAGGCTGATAACTGATAAATATTTATAGGTAAATCATGGGTCAGAGCAAGGTGCATCTGTATTTATGGAAACACATCTGCGTTATTCTCGGCCAGGAGGCAGGCATGTCTGTTTTCCATGCAAGTTGGCACAGTACCACATCCCAATGTCGAAACTACACACACACACACACACACACACACACACACACACACACATCACAAGTGCTACAACTGCTTCCACTCATACTCACACGCCCAGCAAGCCTGAGTTCAACACTCCAAGCATCTTTGCACTATTGTCATTCCTATTTTGTGTTTTGATTTCCATTCTGGCAGACCCACAATCGAATTACACAACTTGCGTCTACCTAGAGTAATATCTTCACTCCAGCAACATACAGTATGTATTCAAGTCAAATAAGAAAGTCTTGGAACCTATAACTCCAGATGTATGAGAGAAGAATCATAACTGCTAAAGAGCAACAAGGAGAGTGTTGAATATCGATGGATAAAATGACAACAGAGCAAAGAGGTTAGTTCTTACTGCTCCTTCTCAAGCAAGGTCTTCACTGGTACACACATGTCTTCCGCCAGGTCATGACTCTTCCCATTGGGCAGGATGCTCATCTCTGATTGGGCAGGTTCCATGCTGGATAAAAGTTCTCCTAAAATGCTGATCCGGCAAAAGGCTAATCCAATCTCAGTGGTGTCTGGTGGAAGGAAATAGTTTAATTAATGAATAGTTTTAGTATGCAAATAGTTTAGTTAGTTAGTTAGTGTATGTGTGTCTGTGTATTTGTGTGTGTGTGGGCGAAGTAGGAATTTTAAGAATCCATGATCAATGTGATTAGTTAGGTTGCACCAATGATTTCAAACATAATGCAAAGACTACACCCATTACAATGCTAGGGTTGGAAACATTTCCCAATTGTGGGTACCCAGACTCTTTTCATGAACTGTCTGGTCTGGTCTGGTGAATTCTGGCTAATAGGCCTTTTGCCATTTGCCATTGTCTCTGATAAGACAAAGATCATGGTGTGCCGAACTAGTGTGCCCTGACACTCACTGTGTGTTGAGCACACAACGAACACTGACCCAGATCCTCAGGGGTCAGGCTGCGCTGGGCCCCACTCTCCGTGCCCCACTCCTGGGCTGAGTGGTCGCGGTAAAGTCCTGAACATGTTGAGTAGCTTTCCGTCAATACCTGCCAAGCTGACTTTCACTGTAAAGCATCACTCTCACTGGGAAAAAAAGATGTGAATGGCGTTGTGACTCAAGAGCCAGAGTCATAGGGATCTATAATGTGACGAGGGAAAACCACCTCTATGGGTTTTCTACCACCCCCAACCCCACCCTCCCTTCCCTGGGTCTAGAGGAGCACCTGCCTTTATATGGTGCGTCACTACTACCTACATCAAATGCCGCTGCTTCACCAACTCTAGTGATGACATCATCATCCAGGCTCAAGTCCAAAGCACTCAGAGCAGTTGAGCTATTGCAAATGACAAATGTTGCAAAGCTTCTCAAAGTCCAGTCAATCATGACGGAGCACACCCACCCACAGACTAAATCGATGTGACTAATCACACGTTGGTTAACACCGATGCAACACTAGTAAACAAATAGTTACTGTAGGTACCATATAATTGTCTAGGGTGATTGTATGGATGACATATTGGATTAAAGAATCTGAGAGAAACAGAGCAAGGAGAAGTGTTTTAAATACCGCAAGCTGAGAACATGTCACCATTGCTTACTGACAAACAGTTCCTCACAATCTTTTCTCCTTTCACCCTCACTCATGCTGGCATGTTTCTGCGCTTTGAAATACTATTAAAGGACAAAAACACATTCTTCTCATGTAAAAATGTCTGGGTCAAAAATGGTCAATGCAAGAATAACTTCTCAAATCAATGTTAAGATTAACAGAAATTACGTTTGACCTAAAATACTTTCCCATTTGCCTTATTCAGATTAAAGCCACAACTCAACTATGGAAAACATATTTGGCAGCCATCATACCTGACTGAAAACCTCTAGTTTGATCTCTAATGTGTTGTGGAACCCCTCTTAAAGATGTCTCCCACTGCCAAAGCCCAAATCTTATGCTGTTGAGCAGCAGTGGCAGCCATGCATAATGTGGATTAGCTGGTATTTATTTTTGTTTATGAATATAAATATAGCCCTTACTTAACTCAGCAACTAGGCCCAGCTCTATCAATGGCAGAGAGAGTCAATTCCACTGGTAAGAGAAACGGTCAAGCCAGGGTCACTGGAGGAGGAGGGGGGGTGGGGGGGGGGGGGGGGGGGCCTTACATGTATAGTGTTGCCGCCCATTTTGTCTAAAAAAAAAATCCATTACTTTTCGATAAACTTTTCAAGACCAAAATTGCTGACTTTATGTCACCGGTGACTTAGGTTACTTTCCAAGTAACTTACACAACGAGATTGGATAACATGTGCTTTCTCCCCCTCCATTCAATATGTATGAAGGAAGCGCTCAATTTTTCTTCTAACTTCTAACTACATATCCCTGGTATGACAAAATGACATTTCATGAGTTTTCCAAAACTTTGAATGACTTTACTGAATTCCTTGATTTCCCCAGGCCTGGAACATGGGATTTTATAATTCTGTGAGCCGTAATTTGAAAGATGGGCAAAGTGCAAAGTTTTGTGTCTGACTAATGTTAATTTAATAACTAAGTAAAATCAATTGGCTAATTTAACACCATGGGCAAGACTTGAAGCGCAAACATTGATGAGTCAGCTCAAAGCTCCCACATGCCACGTGACAACTAGTTCAGTTGTGAAACCTTTGGTTGTTGACAGACTTTGCCCTTTGCCAACCATTTAAATTAGGGCCCCATGACTTTTCCAGGTTTTCCATGACCGTAGGAACCGTACATATAACATGGAAATTACTTGCTAACATTGGGATTTGGAATTTCATAGTGATTTCCCATAACTGGACAGTAATTCTCGATCACATCAAACAAGGACCTCATGATGCCTGAACAAGAAGCTTTAGTCAATGTGTCCACTCTGAAGCTGGTCTTCATCTCTGAGGGAAACATGACTTTAACTCTAGAATAAAAGTGAATGGCTGCCCATAACTATTTGCAAGTAAACAGCATCGAAATTAACCACAAACAAAAATGGTGTTAACCATCCCAGTAGTCGAGAGTAGGCACCGCAATATGTTTATATAGTATCACGCCTGAAAAATCAATTCCATGACAAGGCATTTGATAGTACAGTTACACTTTACATGACAGTATCGACATAAGAGTGACATGACACTATCATGAACGTGTCATAAACAAGTCATAAACGTTAATGACATAACACTTCTGTTATTAAGTGGCATTCGCTTTTTGTCATAACAAGTTAGGGTAGGATTAGGGTTAGGTTTATGGTTAGGGTTAGGATTAGGGTTAGAGGTTAGGATTAGGGTTAAGGTTCATGTGTCATCATGACAGTGTCATGTGTTAATGTCAGTGTCATGTCACTCTTATGTCGATACTGTCAAGTAAAGTGTTACCGATAGTACTACCTCTAATTTAATGGTTAAACTTAACTGTTAATCCATGTAAAACAAATCAAACTCTTGCTATTCCTAACAAACAACATATTATATCTTTAGTATATACAGTAAGTATATAAATTTACAGAAATTTCAGGTTTCTGGAGAACAGTCATATTTACACATGCAACAGTGGCAGTTAACTTTTGGCAACTTTTGGCCTCCGTCTGGGTGGCCACACTCTGAGACCAGTGGGCACTAGACTTGTTCACAAGGAGCAGTCGAGATTAATGTGGCTTCAGAGTGAACTGAATACTAGCGTGCCAGAACATCAGTAATGAATGACAGCGGGCAGTTCTCATTACAATTCTTCTGCTTCCACTGCCTCCTGGTGGTCCCAGGCATGACAGGAAAGCTCTTTCTCTCCATCAGTTAGGCCCAAGAGGAGATTTGACAAGGTCTAAAAGGGTTAGGCCTACACTTGACCATGTTTCATGACTCAGCAAAAAGGGAAAGCTGTCTAGAAAGTTTCAAGACTTTGTTTTCATTTTATTTTCCAGTGGCAGATGCCCATAGGTTCTTCTTCAGACCTCTAATTCCCACCTCCAGACTGTTGGAATGGCCTCACATTGGACGAGGTAGCATAATGCAAAAACAACTCATATTCAAGCCTTCCATCATCATTGTAATAGTGTACAGTATCTACTGGATTTTGTCCTCTTTTATTGCCTCGCACTTTTAGTTATGCTATTTGACTATTTTGTTATTTTTATTATTTGACAGCACCTTAAAATGTAAATTAGGTTTCTCAGCCAAGTATACTTGCGTATACAAGGAATTTGCTCTCTGCATTTATCCCATCCCACACAGTGCGGTGAAGCACACACTAACCCGGAGCAGTGAGCTGCCTTACTACAGCGGCGCTCGAAGAGCAGTGAGGGGTTACAGTAGGTGCCTTGCTCAAGGGCACTTCAGCCGTACTGGTCGGGGATTAAACCGGCAACCCGGTTACCAGCCCGAAGCCTAGGCCACGACTGCCCTAAAGCACATTTTAAAACACATTTTCCCCAAATTCTTTGGTATTTAATGGTGAAGCCCAATAATATAAGTGATTAATTCATGTTAAACATTGGGCAACTGATAAATCAAACTCTTGGGAATGCCCCTATGACTACAAACTTGACTTAAAAGTAACCAATCACATATCACCTCTTATCTTTTCAGCTTCAGTTAATTGGATGTTCAAACTTTTCCCAGGTTTTGACACTTTAGTCACTTTTCAGTATAATTTAGATCCAATTTAATTTAGATTTAATCTAATTTAGCAACAATGCCATTTGCATTCTGAACTTCACATCTATAGTTACTGTAAGTCCCTTTCCCACTTGGTGTTCCAGCTAATACGGCAATGACAATATATAATTGCAGACGGGCAAAAAACTCCCACAGGACCTGCAGTATAAAGCAATCATATGGTAATTTCGGCAGGGCAGTTTAAATTGACGTTAAGTGTAGATGCATCTGTGACATTTGTATAGCCAGAGTTGTTGATGTTGATCACGATTTATCATACAGAGCTATGAGAAGGTGCTGAAAGTCCTGCTTGAATTCAATTATCCTGATAGAGCTAATTAAGTTAGTCTACAGACAATGTTCATCCTAATTACCATCATTATGGTGAGTGTTCTTATATGTTTCATTGTTGGTCTTACATCTCCGGTTTATCTAATTGGGGGCCTAGCAGCGAAGCCATTGGAGTCTATGGCAGCCCATAGAACGCCTGACTAAAAAGTGCTAAAATTTGGCAGAAAGCTTCGGGACACTCCACTGACCACTCACGCTCATTTGCGAATCTCTAAACCCAGCCGTCTAGCGCCACCAAAATGTGGCCGAAAATTGAACTGCTGGGTCGAAAGTTATGAAATTTGGCTATGAAATTCACTGATTCAGGACCGTCCCATGATCACTCTCACCAATTTACAGAACTCTATGTCTAACACTCTAGCGCCACCAATGGGTTGAAACTGGACTCGCATTCACGCATGTGACCATTGAACGGTGCGACCGATTTTCACAAATCAAGTTTATTTGCCCGTGACAGCCAATCAAATATGGCGATAAAGCTGCCAAACAGGAAGTGAACTCTTATCTCAGCAAGGCTTGGGGGCAGCCGTAGCCTACTGGTACAATCAAATACCGAGTCACTGTACCAAGTACCACTGAACCGAGTACAATCGGTACAATCAAGTACCGAGTCACTGTACCAAGTATGGCTTTAGTACATCAAAGTGTTGCTGAGATACGAGCTCACTTCCTGACAAAGATACGAGATACGAGCTCACTTTCTGACAAACTTGGTACAGTGACTCGGTACTTGATTGTCAGAACGTGCACAGAAATTGACGTAATTTGGCCTCTAGGGGCGCTGTAATGAAATAAATGAGCTTATATCTCAGCCATTCTTTATCCAATTGCCATCAAAGTTGCTGTGAGTGCTTGCCCATGCCGTGGCAATGCCATTCCTGCTAGTACTGCTAGGCCCCCACATTGCTGTTTGCAGCTATATTTATATAGTGTTTCTTGTCATTGTACAATCTAAAGTTAACATTCACCAATCATTTTCAAATGGAAGTATCACGTATAACCATGTGTATGATTATTATATAGATAAAGAAATCGGTACCAAAACAAGTGGATATCTTCCAATAAATGTAATAACACTGTCCAACTGTTTACCAAAGAGGCCGGTGTTTGTACCAGCAGTTGGCTTCTTTTATAGGATGGGGGTCAGATGGGTGGATGGGTGTCTCCTCTGTGGGTACACATTTAAACTGGAATAGGCCAAACTGACCAGGCTTTCCCAAATTTGTACTGATCTTTAAAATTGGTGAATGACTGGCCAAACCTCCCCTGACAAGACAGTCATGATTACTCAGCAGTATTGGGCAAATATTGGGAGCACGCTGGTACAGAGGAGTTTCACAAACATTGCCCAAGCTCTTCCCTGTCTAGAACATTGCAGTTGGCTAAATTTGTCAACATCATGTCCCAAATAGATTAAACAGCTCATCATTGAGTTCACTGAATCTCAGAGCAAGACTGGAGCTACGTAATGTTATTGAGGTAGGCAGGGCTGGTGACACACCCTTCTACAGTGAAACACCCAATACAAAGCAGCACAGATAAATTTTACATTGGGGCTTGAATAGAATTTGACTTACATTTACTTTTACCGGTATTTATTTAGCAGACACTTTTATCCAAAGCGACTCGCACATTACGTCAATTATATTAAAAGGGCCACTCTTCCCATGGCAACGCGGGGTTAAGTGCCTAGCTTAAGAGCAAGGGCCGGGTATTGAACCCACAACTTTTCTGGCTGCTGCATGCTAGCTAAATAATAAACAACTAGATGTACTGCAAAGTGGTACAAAACATAACGGCCGCTCAGTCCTGCACATTCTCTCCACAAAAATAAATAACGCTTGTCAATTTGTCTCCATCTCCTACTCCATCCACTACTCTTGCAACTTTTGTGTATGTACATAATTGTGTGCATAGTGTGTGTTTGTTTTTGTGTATATGTGTGCTTCTGTGTGTGTGTGTGTGAGTGTGGGGAGGGGGACTGAGTTGAACCTTTAATAATAAACTGAGTTGAACCTTTAATAATAAAGTGAACCATAATAAAGTGAAGCAATATTTCATAAGTGCCTGGCCAAATACCATGAGAACAAAGATGTCTAGTCCACAACAATCCACTTGATGTCATTGTCTAGTCCACAACAATCCACTTGATGTCATAAACTTTAATCTTACTTGCTGTGGGTGCCAGACTCCAGAGTGGCCCGCACTTTAACTCTGAAGTTGACTGAGAATAATCACTTAAAATACCAAAGATACCTCACTACAGTTTTTGAATTGTGGTGTGTTATGGGATGGGCCAACCACAGTCAATGATGTGGTTCCTCATTTGACTGTTTTTGACCGCACGGCAGCTGTTCAACTCCAGTTACACATGCACTTCAATTAGAACAAACCACAAGTAGCACATGAGGTCAGGGAGAAATCATATTCCCTCAGATAAAGATAGAGAATTAGATTAGTAGTTCTCATTCTCTTCCAAATCAGTGGACCCTATCCTGAGGCTGAAGTAACCCAATGATTGGAGATCAGCTAACATTGGATGCATCAACATTAACGGCACAAGTGTAACATACTGATCTTACCACTAGGACTTTCCTCCAGAAGGTAGCCCTGCCAAAGACACATCCTGAACTTGCCAAGAAATGCGTCCAGAAATATCAAGTGTGGTTTAGCAACATCTTCCCCTCATCTGTGTCCAACACGTGAGAGGGAACAGCGAAAGGTTACACCAGCGTAGACACCTTTTCACATTCACACCACCCCCTCACCCTGACAAAAGCACAAAGGACATCCTGGAGTGATTTTACTACACAAATCAATTGGCATCATTCAACAGTGTGCAAATGCCAGGGTGCTTCATAGCGACTGCAGAACGGGGGCCACTTGCCCTTTCTCATGGACGGCAAGGTGAGAGTAGGGAGTGGTCACCTGAGGTGAAGGGGAATATTGGGAAGGGGGGGGGAGCATGTTGCTCTCCCCTACATTCTCAACAGCCGGTAGGAGGCCAGACCACCCCAAAAAAAAACAAAAAAAACACCATGATAGGTTTTCACACCTTCCAGTTCCCACAGCTTTGGTGCTTGGCAATAGCCCTGGCAACCATGTGTTTTCATGCCTGGCTGGACACCTCGTAATCAGGCTGACCCCTCTCCAGTGCACTTCATCTGCCAGGACGGACATGGACGGACCCATCAGCACCACCACCACCCACCTGAGTGTCTGACAGGCTCACAGGACATGCATGACCCCGAAGGACAGTGTGGCCCCACCTGCCAACACCAACTCCCACCCCACCCCACCCCGAGAGCTACATCCATGCAGCACAATGAAATAGTCCGCTGGCAGCTGGCCATGTTCTGAGGGGAGCATGGAAATAACTTCTTGCATTCACAGAATAATAGAGGCAGCTTGGGCCAATTACTGAGCTTTTGTGCTGGATAGATTTATTGACGCCCATCACATATACTGGTAATCTTATATACTGAGCAAAAGTAGTTCTAGTTTTTAAAAAAACGTCAACAGAAATAGGCAGTTTCTAATCTAATATACATTGTGATAGACTTATCTCCAAAATGATCACCTTAGTTACACAATATTGAAGATGATGTCTTCATCCAAACCCATATAAAAACAAATACCTCTGAAATACTGTCATACATAACAGCATGTCTGACATCTCAGAAACATTATCTTAATGTCAGCTCTGTCTGATATTGTGCTCAGCACATTAGGATGCTCCTCTAATAAAGAGTCTAAGAGAAAGATGTGTTAAATAATGAAACACTGGCAGCTTATACAAAATACATGGCACCAATCAGACTGAATATAAATGAAAACGAGGAGAGGAATATAAATTGGATTACCACAGGACCCAGGAAGCCAGGCTAGTAATACTCTATTTCAGCTGGAAAAGAGGTCTCATCTGGACCTTTCTCACCACGCAAGGTTGAGGAGAACACTATCAGTGGCCAGTGATGAAATCCTCCTAAAGGACCAAACTGACCAATCCACTACCTTGTTTTTCACCCTTCCCAGGTCTTCAGCCACACGTCACTGAATTTTGCATGTTTGCTCAGAGCAAAGTCTTTGATGGGTAATACTGACCTAAACAAATTCACACACAAAACTTTTCTTAAGAGAGCACCCTCTGCTTCTTTGTAGATATACTTTTTAAAGAGTCTTCCTATACTTTACTGGAATATTTCACACACGGTTAAACTGCCCTGTTACTGTTACCATGTTATCTGTAAACAGAGCTTGTCAACATATTTTCTTAAGCATCTCAAAATAGTTCTGTTGAAATAATTTCATGTTACCATAGAGCTTTCCATCTTTGGGGGGAAAGAAGAAACCTTTGTGCTTAGATTATGGGTGTAAAGGTACACATATTAGTACCGTACCGTTGAGGTACAGGACATTAGGTTCAATACAGATGTGTACCGAATGCAGTCTTAAACAGTAATCAACAGTAGGCATTTTTGTGTGCATAGCCTACCATGATTCAAATTAAGAGTTCCCACACAAACATATTAGTGGTGGACCAGTTATCAGTTTAGTTATATAACCTTTTCAAAATACTATTCTTGTTTATCTGTGTTGAGCATCAACAATATTGTCTGTGAATACTCTGTACCGAAAATTAACCGAACCATATCGTGATTTTTGTGTATCATTACACCCCTGGCTCAGTTGAATCAATTAGGCCTTCATGCAGATCAACATTTGCACTGACAATATAACCTGATCTGACCATGGAATATTGACAAGCTGATCTGATAATTCACTTGACAAGTGGCTTTCTGAACCATTTTTCCTTGTTGAAATAGATAAGCCAAGGGGGCACTATACTCACACTAACTATAGACTTCAGCTATAAACACTTTATAACTGACAATGCCTGGAGCAGCTTTTACAGTCTGGACCATGGACCACTTGTTGCCTCACTCACTGTATGGACAGAGAGAATCCAGCTGTTTTGATTCTTTAATGATCCATGTTCACAGAGTGAAGGCTACTAGTAATTACAGTTCTGTGGCTTTGCCAATATGTACACAGATAATGGAGGAAGACATTCAAGAATGCTGTATTGGCTGTCATTGATGATGATAATAATAATAATAATAATAATAATAATAACATAAAAGATAATGATTATTAGCGTATTTCCTACCAAAATATTAGATTCATAAGCATTTCGGAAAATACGCTGACGTTTATGAGAAGGGCTTTTCTGTTTAACTCACTCCACGTGGTGAAGTGTCAAATTTCATTCGTAGCTAAATCATTGTAGACATAAACTGACATATCCTAACACTCGATCATACCACGATATGTATTATATGTTGACAACTGATTGGCATGATAAAATCATCGTCAAATACAGTGCTTCACTGCTGTTGCTGCGCGTAAGACGCGTAAACAGTTGTAAACGTACAGAATAACACACATTGAAATTACTAGGTTTTCTATGTTCTGTGGTTCTCAAACAAACGAAACGAAGAGATGACTGACAAGGTTTTGTTGCAGCAGTGGTACACATGGAAGTGATATTTGTTCTGAGCGTCTACCATAATTAGAGACATTGTGTTGAGACTCAGCATGGTATGGCGACCATATCCTCCTCATCAATAATCGAGGGCGGCTTTTCACCCCAGGAACATGCACGAAATTAGATATATAGCCCAATGTTGGCTTCAATTGATTCCTTACATATGCATTACGGAACTTCCCATGAAAACCATGAGACCATGATGATGATTCAAAACAGCAGTAGCTCTGTGTTGTGCCTTGGTGTATCTTACCAGAAAAGGGAGTAGAGGTGCACTTGTTTAAATAAATTCCTCAACAGTCAAAATGTCTTCACTCTTTAACTTTCTTTTCTCCTTTAACTCGACAATCCCCTTTAGCGTTCAGCCGTGTGCGTAATGTTGCTGACAACACAGCTTATGTCAACCGTCTGCCCTTTTCTCTCTTCTGAGATCTGAGAATTTGCCATACAGAGGTTCTGTCGCGCTCGAAGAAGCTATAGAAGGGGACTGTGCAGGTCCCGCCTCAAAAAGACGGCCTCCCAATCCTGTGTCTTTGTTCCAAAGCGCGCGTCTCCAAATGAGTTTCCTTAGTTTCATCGCCCATCCAAACAGATGATTTTTCTCCTTTTGTTGATTTTTGTTGATTGTTAATTGATCAATAAATCATTATGTATACCCAACTATCACTGGGGCACTAACAATATATCCACAGGCGTTTCTGCATATTTATCTGCAGTAATATTTGTTGAATTAATATTAAATAATCGTCAATATATATATATATATTTTTAAAACGCCTCAAAGATTTCAAATTTGTGCTTTATGCCAGCGACCTTTTAAGTGTTATGTGCCCAAGCAGAACTGGCAGATTTGTACTATTTTGACATAATCTTTCAATCAGCCAATAACAAAAGAGCTACTTTCCCATAGTGGTAGCCACAAGCCACTTAATCATCTGTATAGGCCTATGTTGGCCAAGTAAAATGTTAACTCTAAAATAACTCTAAAACATGAATCAGCTCATCTTCACAACTGTAATGAGGGAGGAGTCCTTAAGAGTCAGGATGTCTAGACATGATCTTATGTCCTTCTGACCTGACTCGGTTCCTCTGAAGGCTTAACCTGTGTTTATGGCAGAAAATTGAGATCCAGAAGCTATCCGGAAGTTATTATGTTGGGTCCTTTTGTGTGTGTGTGTTTGTGTTTATCTGTACATAATGTGTTGCACATCAGACCTAATGCCTTGGCTTTTCTTTGTTTGTTTGTTTGTTTGTTTGTTTGTTTGTTTGTTTGTTTGTTTGTTCGCACAGGTGAAAGATTGTCCAATGTGTGTCTTGTTGAATAGCTATCCCTCTTTCAAGGCTCATGGCTTCTCTCAGGTTTAATTTTAGCATTTAGCAGTGGGAGGAGAGAGGGGGTACACCAGAAGAAGGGGGAGGTATTTGGAAGGGGGGAGGGGTTGATAAACCCATTCAGTCATTGGTTTCTGTTGCAGCTGTTAGTGCTATTTGTGCCATGGAATGCCTGCCTGACATGGAGCACACAGTAGCTGTTGTAGCCTGAGCTACAACTCTACATTCACCAGACCCCATCCACCATCATGGTCTGCATTACCACCCCACAGTCTACTACACCGAAAAAGGAACCTGCCTTGTAACTTTCCCCATGCTCCCATCCTGCCAGCTATCCTGGATGTGTCCAAGACTGCCTACAGCAGCATGCTTTGGCCAGCTTAGCCTCATGGGCTTCTACGGCAAGGCTCCTCAGGCCATGCTGTCCGGTCAACTCAATCTCCTTGTTTAACCAGGGGTGTAGAGACTGAGAGAAAGAGAGAAGACAAAACTGGAGAAAGAGAAAGAAACATAAACAGAGAGAGAGGGAGAGGAGAGAGGCAGAGGGCAGAGTGCTCGGGTAGCAGGACCCTGTCAGATGGAATGCTGGGCTCCACTACACTGCACTAATGGCTTTAATTGAATGCTTCCGCAGTGGGTGAGGCTGGACCGCTGCTTCTACCCTTCCTGACTCTAAATGCCCAGTGTGTGTGAGTGTGTGCTCGTGGAGAGGATGTTTCCAGGAAAATGTTATTTCAATGACTGGTAAGAATTGGGGATAAATGCTCAGGTAAAATCACTTTGAACTGAGATCTGAAATCACAATTGAGGACATAATGGTTATGGTTATGGTATTTGGCATTTTATCACTACATTTGATTCAAATAAAATTGAAACACCTATAAGCATAACAGTAATAGTAATAACAACAAATAAAAGCAATAACAATATCAACAATGAAATTAATGAGTTTTCATATGAATAAAAAACATAAACATACAAACCATAACACTGCACCATAATTAATGGTACACTCTCCTCAAATGGAATCTTCTCAATTTTAAGTTGATTAGAAACCAGATGACTACAGAGGCAGCCAAACTGTATTTCCATTCTATGATTTTAGCCCACCTTTTATATTGCTTGACAACCTGGTCTCAGACAAATACAACTACAATGTCACTGATCTATAAAGTATACAAGCAAGCACTGAAAATGTTGGACAAAAAACCTTGCACTTATCACTGTGACATACAGAAATGACAGTTTTTTTTTCTCAAATTCCTGTTTTTCCTGTTTCTCATTTTTCAAAATAATTAATAATCTTGCACCACCACCCCTTAAGAAATGTTTTAATCAATGCAAAAATAACACAAGGACTCCGAGAGCATCAACAAGGGGGGACTGCTCAAGTCTGTTCAGACACGCTACCTTTAGTCAAACTGCCTTTTCAGTAAAAAATATTTTGTCAATGGAATAGTATTCCTGTTAACACAAAGCACTACATTCACTGCTTTTAAAGTAAGTTTCAAGAAATTGTTAAAAAGCAAACCAGCACTGTCAACCTTTTTACTCACCGTTTTTTATGTTTTAGTGTTTCATATTTATATTTTTTTTCCTTCTTTGTCCATCTCACAATTTAATGTCCACATGTTACTCTTAGTCCTAGGAATCTGTGTAAACTGTGATTGTGCTTAATGTACTGCATGTCTGTGATGTTAGCCTTTAATTTGTTCCTTGTAAGAACATTAACTTATGCCCAGGGACTACAGACATAAATTAGCCTTTGTGCTACAATCTGGTTCAGGTATACTGTGCATTGTCCCGTTAAATATATATGTTAAATAAACATATGAATAAATACATAACTCTGTAAGAAAATTAATCTATAAGTGCAAGGTGAACAGATGAGTATTTAAACACTTCTTGAAAGTCCCAAAACTATTACATGAAAGCAGAACACTAGGCAAGTCATTCCACCAATGAGGGGAAGACTCTTAGCATTAATGGAGGTTGACACAGCAGACATACTTAACAGAGGATCGTAGTAGGTGAGAGGGGACGTAGAGCGCAGTACATCACTCAGGCAGATTAGCACCATCACACCATATTTATAACATGGTGTGTGTGTGTGAGAGAGAGAGAGTATGCGTATCATATTATTTGTGTAGCAGCAGTACAGAAAATTAATGGCTAACCAACTAACATGCAAACTGGATGGACTGTACTTGTCATACTGTAAGTATGAAGGTGTAGTAGTCCAAACAAAAACATAATTCTTGGCACAGATCAGTAGCCCACTGGGAGCCAACAGTTAGGGGGCACAAAGTTTGTCAAATCAATGATGGTCTACAACTAGTGTGTTATTAAGCATTACATTACTCATCATAGTAGGAAAAAGTTGCAGCACTGTCACTGGAAAATAACATGTGGGAATAAGAGGACCAAATTAGAGTATCTTTTTGAAGAGCTTGGCACACAGTTTACAGGACAGTTAAGGTAAGCAGTAAGAAGACAAAGATGAGACATAGCCCTTATTACAGATCTTCACCCAGCCAATTAACTTGCACTCAGCCCAATGCTGCTTTAATTTTTCTGTTGTGGTTCCTGTTCCGAAATAGCGTTGGGGGTGGGGGCTGATAACTGTCTCTGACTCTGAAGATGAAAACATACACATGTTAACAGTAAGCCAGCTACAGTTACAGACAATACAGCCTTGTTTTGACACTAAACAAACTTTCACAAAATCAGACAAATCTGTTAATTTGTGAATGGATTTGTAACTTCCAGGCTTCCCAGCGGCACTGTGTTTGAATAGATCTCTCAGTCAGTTCAACTCTCCATACAGGTCTCTCCAGAGCATCTTCACTTGTCCTCTTCCCTGTGCTCATCACCGTGCAACTAAATGGTGCTGTTATGTGGTGTGAAAGATTAATGAGCAGTTGCCTGTCTGGATTTCAGACATGTGTCTTATGAATAAATCATGCTTTTGTATTTATTCAATTTCACACTGTTCAGAATGATCTTTTGTCCATACAACGGAGACCAATGAACTTTGGCCATTACTCTGGAGGGTGAAGCAACATGCCTTGCAAACAAGACAAATATACTTTCTAGTTCATGGATTAAAATAGCAATGGAAATTTGCCAGACACAGGTAAGGAACTGGGTATCAGACGTTGATTTCCTATATGTCAGTTTATAATGTTGACTTAAATTGCCATACATACACAATAAGGATGACACCATACTTTATTGTTAAAAAAAAGATTAAAAAGTGGTTAGTGTTCAAATAAACAAATGCAGTCAGTCGGAGACAGTCAGGGACACAACAGACACCTGAAATGCATCTCATCACCTGTCTTTCCTCTCATTCCCTGCACTGTGGCCTTCATCACCATGGTGATGAGCTTTTTACAACCAGCCAGTCCTAGGCTGAGGCAGATTTAGGAGCTGGAACCAAAGCCCGGAGCACCACCTATGTTGGCCATGACATTCACAGCTATATCCAGAGTTATATCTCTGACCTTTCATAAGAAGAGCAAAAACAAATTGATCCACTTTGTGGCGCTCCAAATCAAAGCCAATGACCACAGTGGACCTTGGCTATGGCTAATCCTATTAAAAAATGTGGGAATAAAACATGATATATGAACATTTTACAATGAGATTTCATACAACTAGGGATTCACCTGTCACACATTTTGACTGAACCAAACTGAACGATTGGTCAGGACTGAATAGAATTCATCTGGGATTTTCTTATTGATTCACCAAACCAATTGTTCCTCAAACAGTCGGGTGGTGGAACTAGTTATCCTTTTCCAGACTATGTTGACATATGCAGTGTCAATAAATACAGACATCCTGTCCAACCCTGTAAATAAACTTGTTTGTGACTTTTTTCTGAACAAGTTGTTCAAAACATATTCTAACTCTAAGAAAGTAACAATTATCAAGTCAGACAATGATTTAAAACTAACCATCAGATTGAAAAATGTGATATCTTTCATTTTTAATACATTTCTGCAATTGATCAATATTTTTCACTAACCTGTTTATATCATTCCAAAATACTGCTTGTTTGAGAGACAGTATACACCTGATGGACATGTAGAACAGTGACCTCTTCACCTACCTGAACATTGAATCTGTTAGGTTAGGAAACAGTTCAAACCCAAGGACAACCCTTTAGGAAGATAATGCAACATTTACGTGACAACATCTGTATTGTGTGTACAATAACAGCAATATTGTGTGTACAATAACAGCAATATAAATACATTGCTTATGCAACTAAATGAAAATATATGTTTTGGTAGATATTGTAAGACCATGGTTTCCTTTCACAGATGTGATTTCACCGCTGACATCATACTTCTCTCTCTGCAGATGACTTTGCAAAATGTTTAATTGAAAAAGATGCTAGGGTTAGTGCCCAGTTTGATGAGCCTTTAAAATGAGCATTGCCTTGTGTAAACATGCAGCATCATTGGACTCTTTCTCTCCTCTTAACGAGGAAGAAGTTTCTTTACTTCTTCAGCGAAGTCGTCCAACAATATGTGCTCTGGATCCCATTGTATCCAGTCTTCTCCAATCCATCAGACCTACTATTCTGTCGGCGGGGTCACGCATGTTACACAGAAGTTCCTTTATCTTTCAAACAAGCAAGGGTTACGCCTTTGCCCAAGAAACATTCAATTCAGCTGATGTGAAGAACTATGAACCTGTCTCCCTTCTTCCTTTCTTGTCAAAGATTCTTGAGAAATTGGTGTTCAAGCACGTCTCTGACTTCCTATCTCAGAAAAACCTACTAGACCCTAAGCTGTCTGGTTTCAAGAGTGTTCACTGTACCAAAACTGCTCCTTTGTCTGTGAATGAGCAGTGGCCTTAGCTACTCTCAATGTTTCGGTCATCAGTTTTACATTTACTTGACTTATCTGCAGCTTTTGCTACTGTATACCATGACATTCTCCTCTCTACATTATATGAGGAATTTCTGTGAAAGCTCTTAATATGTTTGCATCCTACTTCAAAGAACGTTCATTCAGTATGTCTTGGAAATGACATGTATCAAAGTCACATGACCTGAAAACAAGTATGCCTCAAGGATTAGTATTAAGGCCCCTTCTTTTCTCTACTTACACCACTTTATTGGATGAGATCCATCTACTCCCATGGATTTACCCATCACTACTATGCAGATGATACTCTTTACCCGTTTTTCCCACCTGAGGACTACCTTTTATGATCGTAATTCTGCATGCCTTAGGGATATTTCAGCCAGGATGAAAGATCAACACCTTCAGATTAACTTCTCTAAAACAGAGCTTTTGGTGTTCCCAGCTAATGCAGCTATTCCCGAACAGATTAGCATCCAGCTTGGCTCATCTTCACGAAGCTCAGCTAAATCAGCACATGGGTGTCACATTTGATGGCATTTTCAGAGCATGTAGCCTTAGTCACAAAGTCATGCTGGTATATCCAGTAACACTTTACTTGACAGTATTGACATAAGAATGACATGAACACATGACACTGTCATGACACATGAACCCTAACCCTAACCTCTAACCCTTCTTGTGCAGACCATGGTTCTTTCCAGCTTGGCTATTGTAATTCATTGTTCATTGGTTTAACCAGCCAAAGAGTACACAATTAACTCCTCTATTAACTGCTAACACATAAAAAAACACACACACACAGGCAGGCACGCAGACACAGGCAGACACACACACACACACACACACACACGCACACACGCACACACGCAGGCAGGCAGGCAGGCAGACACACACGCACACAGGCACGCACACAGGCAGGCACGCACACGCGCACACACACACACACACACACACACGCGCAGGCAGGCAGGCACACAGACTCACTCACACACACACACACACACACACACACACAGGCAGGCACACACACACACACAGGCACACAGACTCACACACACACATACACAGGCAGGCACACAGACTCACTCACACACACACAGGCAGGCACACACTCACACACACACACACACAGGCAGGCACACACACACACAGGCACACAGACTCACACACACACATACACACACAGGCAGGCAGGCAGGCACACACACACACACAGGCAGGCACACAGACTCACACACACACACACACACACACACACACACACATACACACACACAGGCAGGCACACAGACTCACACGCATACACACACACACACACACACACACAGGCTCACACGCATACACACACACACACACACACACACAGGCAGGCACACAGACTCACACGCATACACACACACACACACAGGCAGGCACACAGACTCACACGCTTACACACACACAATCACGTACATACTGTACACGCATGCACAAACACACCCACACAATCACGTACATACACGCATGCACAAACACACCCACACCCACGCATGCATATACACAAACGCACACATGTACACACTCATTTACATACACAAAAGTGGCAAGAGTAGGGGATGGAGTAGGAGATGGAGACCAATTGACAAGCGAGATTTATTTTTGCGGAGAGAATGTGCAGGACTGAGCGGTGGTCATATTATGTACCGCTTTGCGGTACATCTAGTGTTAACTATAGCCTATAGTGTTCATATACTGTAAGTCACTTTGGACGAAAGCATCTGACAAACACCATAACCATGTAATTTTGATCTTTCAATTTTATTCTGTGTCAGTACCAGGATTTGCAGTTAGTGTGAGGAATGAAAAAGAATGAGCCTGATTGGCCTTTAAACACCCATTATCCATCAGGATGCATTTGTTTCATCATTAAAAAGAACAGAGTGGTCACAGCTGAACAAGTGCCAGACATTCCAGACTGCTAAATCTCTGCCAAGGTGAAAGCCTGCAGTGCAGTGGCACCATGGCAGTTAGTTTGTAATATGGCAAATCTCTGTGAAAATTTAATCCATGAACTGTTGGGTCACTACATTCTTCACCTCTCTAGTGGTGCATCTCAATTTATGCAATCAGTCACATACTGAGTGGAACACATTGTTTTGGTTAGGGTCGAGTTGAATTCACTGTGTGAGAGAGTTCAGAAATGAAGTACAGTGGATCATGCTAAATGAAGAAAAGGTCTGGGAGAGATGAGAAGTAGTGTTGTTTAAAGACAGAAGAGTAGCTCTGTGTGTGTGTGCGCGCGCACGCGCATCACTGAACAAAAACTACCAAATTCAAAGACTCTGCCTTGCATACATGTGTATTTTTTGGTATGATTTCCAATGTTTTTTGTTTGTCTTTGTTTATTTTTTACTGTAAAATTTGTGTGTGTGTGTGCGCGCATTACTGAACAAAAACTACCAAAGTCAAAGACTCTGCATGTGTTTTTTTGTGTGATTTCCAGTGTTTTTTTTGTCTTAGTTGTTTTATTTATTTTTACTGTGAAATATGTGTGCATGCGTGTGTGTGTGTGTGCATGTGTGTGACAGAGAGACAGACAGATAGACAGACAGAGAATAAGTGAAGCAGGAGAAAAGAAAAGATGGGAAGACTGAGACCTTGAGATGTTGGTGCTAAAACATCCTTTCGCCTACCAACAGCCATTTAGTGACCCTGTCTACAAAAACGCTACACCTTGGGGAGATTGAGAAGGTCAGAAATAACAAACAGATGTCCAAAATTTCTCATGAAAATGGTGAAAGGTCAAAACACAAACATGTTGAACATGATTATATATATTAATGAGAGTGTCTTGTGGGACGAGAGTAGTCATTCCCTAAAGGGCTTTCCCACAAAAGACCAACATTACAACCTCAAAGAGGTTGTCGGTGGAGTACTTGCATTGTTGTAATTTGTCTGGCCCTTGGGCACCTTTGTGAAACCCAATGCCAAAATGCCAAATGCCCCAATAGGACATTTTAAGAACACACTAGTCTTATGCTAGTCCACACAATGTGTTGCAGTAGGCTTACCTGATTCCAGTTCTCTGTGAGAAATATATGAGAGGAAAAGTTCACGTTTATTTCAATCTGAGAGTATAAGGACTGAGCTTGGCATATGCTGAACCGTGGGATAAGAAAAAGCTTAACACATGCTTGATTAACTGGACATTTGTGCTTAACAATACCTGGAATGTTCTGCAAACTGCTCTTAGAGGAATGGCTGGGGAGCTCTTTGTAGAGGAGGATTATGAAACAGAGAAGGTAATTAGAGCCATCTGGGGCTCTGGGATGCTCCTGATGGGATACCTGGAAAAACAGTAACCAACTCTAGGCCCCCCCTTCACGTACTCTGTTCTCAGTAAACACACCACTCCCTCTGCAAGGACTACGAGGAGGCCTGGCACCCCACTGCTAACCAACATGGGCGACCGAAGAAGCTTTTGTAGTGGCCCGTTATGGCTCCCCTGGCCTGCTGGGACTCACCCGGGTCTCTGGGTGGACGAACCCGAGGCAGCATCTGGGCCAAACCCGAAGGCCTCAAGACACGCACAGGCATAGAGCAGGGTCAGCGCCGCTCCCATCACTATCACGTTCCACCTATTTGGTTTAATAAAAAGAGGAGAGGGGTGAGAAGATACGCACACAGGGGTTGGGGGGGGGGGGGGGTGTTCTCAAAAGCACTTCTGGCACAGGTTCTTGGTATTCCAGCCACATGTGAAACAAGGATGAGAAAAGGGCAAAAAAAAATAAACCATTCCACACGGGAATGTGACACGCGGTGTGTACTGGCTATTTAGTCAGGGCTTATGTAACGCACAGCAGATAGCAGGAGAACTCATTCACTCAAGATGCAAGACATTAAAAAAAGTTCAACATTTTGTCAAAATTGTGTGTGAGAGGTCACACTAATTTTTTGGATAGTTGCATTTTTAGTAATACAACGGATTGCCTGAAATATGAAATATGGGCAGTCGTGGCCTACTGGTTAGGGCTTCAGGTTACCGGAGGGTTGACGGTTCGATCCCCGACCACTCACTGCTCCCCGAGCGCCACTGTAGAAAGGCAGCTCACTGCTCCGGGTTAGTGTGTGCTTCACCTCACTGTGTGTTAACTGTGTGCTCTGTGTGTTCACTAATTCACGGATGGGATAAATGCAGAGATCAAATTCCTTGTATACGCAAGTATACTTTGCCGAGAAACCTGATTTACATTAAAAACCAGTGTTTGAAACTACCAACATGCCAGTGTTGATGGGCAACGGAGTGGAGGATTCTTTACATGATCCATCAGACATTTGAACAGACTGTCTCATACGTCATAGGATGACAAAATAATTTCCTTGTTATCTTCTCTCTCCAAGAAAATGACCCACAAAACGACACATTCCTGTCAGGGTCCCTCTTGGGTAAACATACACCGAAACACAAACACGTTTTCCTGCAGGCCTTGATCTGTAAACCCAGGGAGCAATGCTCCTCATCAAAGCAACTGAGCAAAAAACAAACAGAAGCATTGGAAATGAACAAACACTTAGTTTCCAAAATGTGGCTCACGTCAGGGGGGACATTCGTGTACACAACAGATGCACTTTGAGGGAGCAGTTTACAAATTTAAAATTCAATATAACTTTTCAGATAATTCTGCTTGGATTAACACTTTTTTGTTTAACAGTATCAAAGAATAAATGTTTAAATGCTAATTACACACAGACAATTATGGATATGCATTGTGATATTCATTGGGGACCCACAGTGATCAAACCAATAACTGCCATATGCCAGTACTGATACTGAACAACATAGCCTTATATTATTATGTATACGTATACCACAACAAAACAACAACGCCACCTACGCTTACAAAACAACAAGACAGATGCCATTATGACCACTCCATATGGGTTGTCAAGTGGACACCTTCCTTCATCAGTGTTTCATTGAATTAGGTCCAGAAAGTTCAACAGTATTGTCAGTACTGGCAGCCAAGACCCACCCGGGCCCATACTCAAGGATTAGGACACTCATATACGTCAACACCAGAACAACAACAGATACACCACAAGAGACATTTCAGAATGATTTGACATGCATATTTAAGGGTCTAAACGACACACTGCCTAATTACTTATTCCTTTGGCAGACACTTTCCTTCAAAGTGACTTACCTGTCAACTATTGCCAGGGCTAGTCTGATTATCTAAGTATGCGTCTTATTATGCTATGCTTATTATGCATGCGATCCAGGGTAAGGGGTGGGCGGGTTGGGGGATGTTAGGTATGGGAAGAGGTTGGGGGCTGGGAGTGCAGCCCAAGATCACAAACCTGGATTAGTGCAAGAGTCGAAGCTGGGCTATGAACCCTGGTCACCTTAGGCAACCAGTCCCAGACATCTTTTAACAGCCTTCTTCACATAACACAGGTCAATGTGTCTCCAAGTTGACTTTGAGCACCTCAGTCATAACCACTGGCTCTCTTTTTCAGCAGCCTCAGACAAATCCTTTTAAATCTCCACTGAGTGATTGTCCTTAAACCCAGAGGCATTTTGGTTGCTTTAGCTAGGATTTCGGTATATTCGCAGGTTTTTCTCAGGCCAAATTTTACCTGTCCAATCAGCAAACACAGGGAGTGGCTGAGAACGATGGCGTTGAGGTTGTGCGCTAGTTTGAGCATGACGTGTGTCACAACCAAATATTAGCGATTAGTTATGGCAGATCCAGAGTGGCTCTGGGCAGATCCAATAGTTTTAAACTTCAACAGAGTACTCGCTTTCAAGGAAGTTAACGCATGGCAATAGAAAGTGGCCAGAGTCTCTGTACATTATGAAATTAGGACCAGGCTAACAAACTAAACCCCTCAGGATGCAAATCCATAGCGGTCACACTGTCAAACATGAAATTGCCTTCCAAAATCCAATGACAATTTGCAGCTTCCATCTTCCCGTCCACTGATTGAGGTTCTAGAGCTCTTGAGCGTCAGAGTTGGGAGAACACCACAAGTGGCTTCGACAAGCATCCATAGCATACAATTCTTCCCAGCTTATCTTCCCCCTCACCTCTCAACATTATGCCAGTCCATCGATTGCCCTTGCTTTGCTGGAGAAGCTGCTGCTGCTTATCTAGTTTCCTTTTCTTCCAACGGTCACCTTACGCAAACCATGCTCTTCCACTCTGTGCCTGCCCAATAATACCCTTATACTGTAATGCACTTCGATACTGAACCACACCAGTCGGACAGCATCATTTAACTCCTACACCAAGCTGGTCATCGGTAACTCCAAAAAAAGGACATAATTGTCACTTCAAATCATAGCCAATGGCACTCCAAGTAATCTCCTAACTGCATTATTATTGATTCTCTCAAATTTCTCTATCCCTGAAATAGCAACTTCAATCAAAGGACACATTCTGCATGGTACAAACCCAAAGCACAACAATTTAACATGAAATAAGGTCTTAAAGGGAAACTTGGCAACTATCTCAACGTAATAAACCCGTTTAGAAATACTTTGGATGGTTAAATGACCTGTTCCAGTGAAAATGGTGACTTTCCCCGCTGCCCTAGCGTCCCCAGGCGGAAAACCAACCTTGCAACAGACTACCGTCCCGGAAAGGGAAGTGAGAAACAAGAAACTCGTTTTAAATCGTGTTTCTTACCTTGCAACATCCCCATTGTTCTTCCGAACTTATGCTAACCGTTTTGCTAGCTTGTAAACAAATCCATGTGCTTTTCACAGTTTGAAAAAGCATAATGCACAATTTCTCCAGCAGAAGGGGAAATAGATAAAGGGAAACTTGGCAGAATTAACATATTGCCTTACCCACCTTCAAGCTGTCTATGGTCATACAACATAGACTGGAGAATTCAATAGACCTCTCCAGAATAAGTCCCGCCTCCTAACTTCCGGTCGTCAAATGTCTATGGGAAATAACGTGGCGTTTTGAAAGATCGTACCTGTCAAACTCTGTAGGTGACAAAGTAGAAAAAGCTGCTGGGCAGATTGGCCTACACACTTCTGCCATCTAGTTTCCACTGGATTTTTTGATTGTCGGCACCGTTTAAGTAGTATAGTCTATAATATACTACTTAAACGGCACCGACAATCAAAAAAATCCAGTGGAGACTAGATTGCAGAAGTGTGTAGGCCAATCTGCCCACCAGCTTTTTCTACTTCACTACCTACAGATGTTTTACCGGTATGATATTTCGAAACGCCATGTTATTTCCCATAGACAATCGACGCCCGGAAGTTGGATGGATACGGAAGTTACGGAGGCGGGACTTATTCTGGAGAAGTCTATAGAAGGAATCTACGGAGCCCCGGATATGTCATGGGGAAAAAAAAAAAAAATTAACACAAGTGTCGCGCCGGGCTACCCGAGCAAGTACTCAAATATAGTCCTCTCTGTGACACATCACACCAGACAAGGTTAAATTTCACAGGTTTTATTGAACGGGTTGGCAGCCACACCCCCCAGCGTAATGCAGTGTCTAAGCAGGTGATACACAGCCGGGCCAGGCCAGTCACCAATATATCCCGCCCCGGCTAATCCCCCCACACAGAAGTGGCCGATACACAGATAGCCACACAGACACCAGGTTTAAGGAGGAGCAGGCAGGCAATACAACCTCACGATTTTGGCAGCCGAATAACAGGAAATTAACCACACAGATAACAAAGATAGTCAATGAGAAAAATAAGTAACATTAACACCGAATAAGAAAATGACATGCAGATAAAGTTGTCACAGCAGCCCACAGTTCATTTTATCACTTCACACAAATAGGTTCACACAGCACTGAACACTACTAATCACACCCAACACTCACTATGGAAGTTTCTTAATCAATGGTAGTCCATTCATAAGGGTATTGACTGTTTTGCCACTCATGTCACCCCAATAAGAGAGGCCCAGTACACAGCTGCCCAGCTAGATGGGCGCGTGCGCAACCCGCATAAAGAGAAAAAAAATTGGTCGGAGATTTCCCCTCGCCGACCAAAACACATAAATCCCACAAAGCACTCAGTCCCTCTAGGCCAATCACGAACCGGAGTTGGGAGAAGGTGCGGGGCACTCAGTCACTTTCTGTGATTCCCAGAGTTGAGCCCGCTGTGTCTTCCTATTCCGGCTGTGTCACGTCTTCTTCTCCTAGTCACTGCTAAACGAAGGAAAAACACTCAGTGTCCACTCAGTCATCTGCCAGCCCATTCACTGAGCGACAAATTATGATCACTTCCCTTAGCCATGCGCTGACTGGAACATCTCGCACTCCATGCCCACTTCAGTCGCGCTGCATGCAAACTCTCCCGTCCCAAAGCGCCGATCCTCTTCCTCACAGGCTGGAAAAGTGACAGCTACAGGCTAGACAGCGTCTCAGACAGCTACAGGCTAGACAGCGGCCCACTCATTCATCACAGGTGAGAAATATTACTCCCCTTTAGTAGGTGACAGCGCGCGTCTCTCTGTCTCTCCCCTCGCTGATCCAGACAGTCCCGAACTCCACAGCTCTCCGGAACGACAGACAAAACAATGCACAGCCTTTACAATCGCGGTAGTCCCGACACTGGCCCACTCACTCCCAACAGTAGGAATAGGTAGGTTACTTTCCTTTTGTCGGCATGTACGCATGCATTCATCCTGCAGACACCCATCGATCTGCTTGCTGCTGCATCTCGGACCGCGTACCCCCTCCGTTGCCAGTTGGAAAGCCACTTTCTCTCTGCCCTCCGTCTTCGTGGGCCTGTATAAAAGCACTTATCCCCGCCCATGTCCCAATCATTCAATTAACCCCAACACCAGTCCATTAGTCCGTGTAATCAGTGCAAAGTTCCTATCCCTCAATATCAGTATTCAGACGCTTTGTTCAGAGTTCAGCCCACCCCAGTCATAGCTTACACAGAAACATACATTTAACACCAAAGACATCACCACACAAAGGCTGATATGTGACAATAATAAGTTGTGGCCACGAAATAGCAGTTCGTTCCCACGAAAAAGGTAATTTGTGGCCTCGAAATATTAATTTGTTCCCACGAAATAGGTAGGCCTATAAGCTGTGCACTGGACAGCTTGATGAGCAAGTCAAGCGCAACTCCTCAAACAGAAACAGTCGCTGTCACACAATGGACAGGGATAGTATGGTAGAGTGCTATTTTAGGCTGGGAATGAAATACAGACATTTTGAAAAGCCTGGGATTGGAGGGATTCATTATTAGCGAGAGGCATCTCCACAGACTATTAAGAGCCAGGTCGCTGCACCGGCGTAGGTACGACTTGAACGTGTCTCTCTCGTTTGCGTTTTTTTATAAGGCGGCCGTGAACATTTCCATTAAAACATGCATCAGATAGCTGGAGGTGAATCTTCACACCCCCCCCCCCCCCTCCTCACTCTCACTTTTTCCCCATCCTCATCTCATCTCATCTCACGCCTTCTACCCACACACCCATCACTGTTCCATTTCTTTGTTATTATTTGCATACGCTGCGCGCTGATGAAATCATATCTCGGGCACTTCGATCTTTTGTAAAACGTCGCGTCGCAGAGGTGCGCTGACCCGAGGACCTGTGCCGAGATAGATGGACGGTCAGGAGCAACGCCGAGGCTGATGGAGAACCGGGACAAATCAAACACTTTTTAATGAAACGTAATTTAGCCTACAAAGACATAGTAAAACACTGAAAGTTAATATTTTGTCACTAGCAACCTACATCTGTCCTCTGTCAAATACAGTTGCATTTACAGCTCTGAACAAAACCGTTCAAGAGTTATTTAAGGAGAAGTCGAACGTGCGTTATAAATTATGTAAACTTCCAACAACTTCAATATTTGACAACATACCATGAATGGTACTTCAAGTATGTGTTATTTTAGATAGATTGCTGGGCTATATGTCTTGGTTCATGTCTATATGTCTATATGCTATATGTCTTGGTTCAACAACTCATCAACAACTGATGCGCGTATTTCGCGGTTATGGAAATAGCATGCACTATGCCATTAATATAGCTAGAATAATGCATGTTTCGAATTATATAATGTTTCTATAGTACAAAATGTTATTTCACTCTGTTTTTATGTGGTTAAAGCCACCACACATCCAAATAAGTGCCCTTCATATTTTTGATTGCCTAGCCTTTCACTGCCCCCACCTACCCACACACACACACACACAGTCACTGCTCCACTCCCCTCCCGCCCACACACACATCTTCACTGTCATCACTCACATAACTTACATTACTTGCAATAGTAAGTCCCTGCCCCCCCCCCCCCCCCCCCCCCAATACACAGCACATTGTCTCATGAGGAAGCTTCTCCAGAACACATATTGCACACTGCCCTCTCCCCACATACACAGCACACTATCCCATCTCCCCTGTCATCCCCCCAACACACACACCAAGACCCCTGGCAGTTGGGTTATCCCCTTGAGCCATGGATCTGCCCAAGGTTTCTTCCTTGGTAAGGGAGTTTTTCCTTGCCCCTGTTGCTCTTGGGTGCTCTTTGTTGGTGCCCCCCACCCAATCCCAATCCTCCCCCACCTTTTTTATGCAGCCCTTGCCACTTAATCTACTAAACCCCTCTTCTACTGCATTTTTTACCCCCCCCATTAATGCACAAATAGGCTGACACCAGACATAATTTCACTGCATTTCTTACTTCCAGTAACTATATGCATGTGACAATAAACTTCCTTGTATCCTTCATGACCCACAGGCCGTCAGTCTCCATAGGTTAACATGGCAAAACTCGACCCCCTACCTGATAGCCCTAAATATATTTGCATCTTTCTAAAACTGCTTTTCCATGTCTCACCTGCATTAAATATAGTATAAACACAGATACGTGTGCATTGAGGTGTTTCAATCGTCCCCCCATAGACATTTAGCATTATAGGCTGTTTTGCATCCATTACAAACAAACATGCAATGCGAACGTCTGGGATTGGGGAGAGCACTAAATGCTCTACTGAATAAGCATGAAGTCAAACCTTTAAATGAAAAACACTCTTTAATAATAAAAAAAAAATAAACCGCTAATGAAGTAAACTTGTGACCATCAGAAATCGTTTATCGCCTGTAACTCAGTGATAACAGGACGTAACAGGATGGCATTTGGCTGAGCAACGGAGGTTAATATGCTCTATGTTTTGTCCAAATGATGTCTGTCTATCATCGTTGCACTCGGAGAAAACCAGAATGTTTCATTCGTCCCCCGTTTCAATCGTCCCGGTTGTACCCTACTGCAAACCAGAGAATTGAGAGCTGGTGGGGAGTGATGAGAAAAGACACGACAGGCTTCTACTGGCGCTCGATTTGCTCACCCAGCTGTCCAGTGCACGTTAGACTATACATATTTCGTGGCCACAAATTACTATTTTGTGGGAACGAATTACTATTTCGTGGGAACGAATTAATATTTCGTGGCCACAAATTAGTACTTTGTGGGAACGAATTGCTTTTTGTGGCCACAACTTATTATTTTTTTCCCCCATGACATATCCGAGGCTCCGTAGGAATCACCTCACCATCAATGTAAAAAACTCTTGCACCATGGTAAAATCCAAGGGTGAAATGGTGCCAGCCATCCAGCCATGATGCATAACAGAATATCCTCAAAATATGCTGACTAAGATTAAAATCTTCTCAGGGACCTGAATGTAATAGAATACTATCGACAACAGATTGTGTGCATGGTAGTCCAAAAACACCCCATGGAGATCTTTGCATTCTGTCCTTGCTGCCTGACATTGTTGCCATATCATGATACTATGTTCCAAACATACATAGAATCCAGCGATTCCTGGTCTCTGTCTGCACAGAAATACCTAGCTATTTGCCTTGGAATTTAGAAACCAACCCTCCTTGCTGCCATACTAAAGAGGATCTATCCTTCAACTTTAAGAAGACAGGTCAACATTGGAATATGGTCATCATGTTCTCCTCCGGCATTAAAATACAACCACCAGCCTGAGAGAGCCACCAGCTGGAGGTGGATGCTGTTTGGCTGGTTCAACTGAGAGGAGCTCACAAAAGAGAAGGCTTACGCTAGTGCAGATGCTAGTCCAGCAATAGGAGATGGCTAATGTAGGTGCAGAAGCTCTGGAGAAAGAGGCAAGTTCCATGTTACATCTGAGATTGGACTGGCACAGGTACCTGCCACCACCCACCACACTTGTGTGGTGTGAAGTTCTAACCTCCGCAGACAGAGAACAAGGAGGAGAGGAGGAGGAAACTGCTTGGCTGGTTTAACCAGAGAGAGGGCTCAAGACAGAAGGCTAATACTACAGACAATAACAGTGGACCCGAGAAACCAGTGGAGAGCAGTGATCCTGCTGAGTCTCCTTCTAAAAAATGATGAGTTCAGATGGGCAAACACATCATCATTTAAGTATCATGACATCAGAACTCTCCCTTCATCAATATACTCTCATTTCCATTCCGTCTAGGTTGTAAGTCATGCCCTGGTTTAAAAGCAGATTTGTACAAAGCAGATGACCTGATGGTGACTTCACTGTTACAATTGTTTCAAGAGTTCAGCAAAGGGGGCTACAGCCATTTTAGTAAGATTTTAGATGGCTGAATATCATAAAAGACTGAATTTGAACACCTAGGCCTACATTTGGATGTTATTTGATGTGCATCATCTGAACAACAAGGTGGAAAGGTGGAATAATGATGATCCTATGACATTGAGGGGGGAAGTAGGTCTCATGTCCCTCCAGTCAATGGAACTCCTGTGGCAAGGAACACAAAACAGTGTCTGCCAATTAAGAGTGAGAGATAGCTGTGAATTGTTAAGGCAGAGGCAGGGGTTGGGTTTTATGTAATTGCCAAGTAGTGATGGCATACCGGTAATACTTGTAGAAAATACACTATTCCAGAAGGGTCTGAAAGGGACGCATTCTCAAAGCATGTGCCAAGTGCCTGATCTGGGCAGTGAGTGCAAGGAATCTTGTTTGTTCTTTTCTTATAGGGCTCACAGAAAGACAATATTGCATTTGGTTTTGGGGACTGCAGCAAGCATGAATTTCATTTTAAAGATGCGGTCATCGATTGCGCAGGAAGTTGCGTTTGTTATGTTAATGTTTACATTTAAAATTATTAGCAGACACTTTTATATATTTTTGGACTTCTTGCCTTTTATTGATAGAGGACAGCGAAGAGTGACAGGAAGCAAGTGGGAGAGAGAGATGGGGTGGGATGCCCCCACTTTGTTTCCTGTTTTCGGAGCCTGGGCTGCCTACACAGTGTACTCACGGAATAGGTAGCTAGCAGGTTGTGAGGAGATAATTGCTAATCCTCCCTTCCATGAGGTTTTTAGAACATAAGTTTTTACTGATATGTGTCATTTTGTAGTCCTCCTCTATAGTATATTTACAAACAATTTCTCAACACTGCAATGCTTGTGGATCATCCCAAACAAAAGAGCCACTCACCCCATGGCACCTTGTAGGCCTGTGACACTTCAGAGCCTTATAGGATATGAGGCCTTGGGCCTCTCAGTGAAGGAGTAGGATCATGTGTTTGTTGTGTTGGAGTGGACATTTCATGCTAACTTGATCAACATGTTTGGATGTTATAATGGGACATGGGAGATTTGATGACAGAAAAAGCCACTGAAACCAAAATAATAGAGTAATAATCCCAAGTAAATTTTCATGGCTAGCACTTCCTTGTCTTCACATTTAAAGCTTTGCCTTGTTATGCCTTGTAACAGCACGGTTTAAAACTTACTGAGAGGAAAATCATCTTCACTCTGTGGCTTGCTTGCAACTACATATAACTTGCAGTGTTTTTTTTTCCAGAAATGCAGAATTTAAGCGTCTCCTTCTCACAGAACCCTACTGACCATCTCACCGCAAGCGAGTCAGGGGAGAGGACCTCAAGAGCGCCGGGTTGTGTTAAGAGTACAGTCCGAACCACATCAAACCAGACTGAAACCCCATGTCCTTAATAGGCCCCTGTAGCTTTTAGTGGTCCACAGCCAACATTACCCGTAATTTCCAAAGTTTATGCCAACCCGTTCTCCACAAGTTCAGAAAATATAACAGATAACTAATAATGTGTACTAGTAACATTGTCAATCTGGAAGAGTTACTGCCTTAGCTAGTGGGTAAACCAGGTGTTACAGTAGGCCTTGAGAAATAAAGCTATGAGTTCCTCAAGACAACTTAAGAGATGTAATAGGCACCTAAAGTGGATATTAATTAAGACAAACTTAATGATGTGCATCCATTTTCTTGCACTGAGACAAACACGCCCATTTACTTTCAGCAGGTGACCATTTGTTTTTTTACTTCCAATAAGTTGAAACTTGTACACTTCTTCCTCTTATTGAAGAGGGCCATTTTGTGTCAAATCAGATAGAATTCAAGAAAATGGCTACGGTCTCAATTTTTGCTAAAAGTTTGTCTTCATAATGTTTAGATCCCAATACTACGACCTGTAAAATATTTTTGTCGAATTCCATGTTCACACATTTTTTCACCCTTGATTTTTATAATCACATTTATACTTATCTTAGAGGCCCTGTTTGGAAGTATTATTCCTAGCCTGCCCAAACTAAGTAGGATGGAAGACAAACATGTTCTCAGCATGACGGGACTATAGTTTGTACCCTGCCCATTGTTTTTACATAAGGCCCTAGATTTGTGCAAAACGAGTCATAATGAGTATTTATGACTCATTTTACAATAATGATTTTTTGGAAAAAAAGGACTAAAATGGTATGTGGGGTAGCTAGAAGGAACACAACAGGCATGAGTCAGGTTAAAAATGCCCACACATGCACCTGTGTCATGTTGTGAATGAGGAAGTTGACTTGTGTGTAGGTTGAAAGTGCACAGGAAGTAGGCCATCCAGTAAATAGGTCAGGGTACAGATCAGTTTGGGTATAGGGTACAGGGTACAGATCAGTTTGGGTACAGGGTACAGATCAGTTTGGGTATAGGGTACAGGGTACAGATCAGTTTGGGTACTGGGTACAGATCAGTTTGGGTACAGGGTACAGATCAGTTTGGGTATAGGGTACAGGGTACAGATCAGTTTGGGTATAGGGTACAGGGTACAGATCAGTTTGGGTATAGGGTACAGATCAGTTTGGGTATAGGGTACAGGGTACAGATCAGTTTGGGTATAGGGTACAGGGTACAGATCAGTTTGGGTATAGGGTACAGGGTACAGATCAGTTTGGGTATAGGGTACAGGGTACAGATCAGTTTGGGTATAGGGTACAGGGTACAGATCAGTTTGGGTACAGGGTACAGATCAGTTTGGGTATAGGGTACAGGGTACAGATCAGTTTGGGTACACGGTACAGATCAGTTTGGGTACAGATCAGTTTGGGTACAGGGTACAGATCAGTTTGGGTACAGGGTACAGATCAGTTTGGGTACAGGGTACAGATCAGGAATGGAGGAGGAGGAGGCCTCTAATTGCCTCTAATTTTCATCTACAAAAATATTTTGACACGAGTGTAGATTAGATAGATAGATATAGATACTTTATTGATCCCCAGGGGAAATTCAAGGATTAGACTGTTTTGGTATGCTTATGACCAAAACCACATCTGGCTCAAAGTTAAATAAGAATACATAGAAAAGCTAAAAAAAAAAAAAAAGCCATCACTTAACAGCTGTGTCACAAAATGAGAAACTGAGTGGGAAGCTGCTGAAATGAGCAATGCTGCTTCCCTCTGCTGGTGATTATGATCACACCGCTGGTTACAGCAAAACTCTGCTAAACATTGAAATGACAAAAATACTGGAGACCAGCAATGCTACAAATTAAAGAAACTAATTTTTTCTTTAGCTAAAAACAAACTAACACCAGATGAGAGCTGAGAAGACTATTTTATATTATTTTGACATTTTATGGTTCAATAGACGCCATGCAGAGCCACGACCAGTAGAAGTCAGCCAATATGGCCTGTAAACTACAGCTGGTGGAAGGCTCCCTATTGAAAGTAACATTTCATAGCTGACCAATGAAATAGGGCTTTTTAAAAAAAATAAGGCTTAGACTATTAAGGGTTAATCATTTGCTCCCAGGATCAATGTTGCACTCTTCCAAAGTTCTGGCTGGGCTATGTTGGTAATTTAATTTACACAAGGGGCAGTATGCGTGACATGTTGCACATTTTATCGACATAATATACTCGGACATCGGTCAAGCTCTAATGACCAGAGAAAAGTACATTAGAAGCATGAACCTCTGCTTTTCAGTATTTGTCATACAATACCAACAAATACAAAAAGATACATTTCTGTTAGTACATATACATAAAAAAATACTGCTTCTCTATGTGTGCTTAGCAGTGTAATACAACTCCTCTCTCATTGTGGATTGGGATTTGACCGTGATGGCTCAAGGGGCACAATCAAGTTTTTGACATTTTTGTGGTAGTAAAATAGACACTCACTCAGTCCCTGCTTTGGGCTGTTTCCAGAGTTAGGCACTGACGGAGCTGTGACCATTAGCTGGTGACTCAGTGGTCATGCTGCAATAGCCATGGGACAACGCTCTAAGGAGCTGTGGCTCTCCTTCTCTGCTTGCAAAGACCAGCACCTCAGGGTCTGGAGCGGCCGTGAGGAAAGGTGACAAACCTCCCACATTGCCCCACCACCAGGCCTCCCTCCTCAGGGCAAACCTTCTGCCTCTGGGCCCGCGGGCCAGCCGCTCCCTCAGGAGGTGCACGTTCCACAGGACGAAGTGGAACAGGGGCAGGCAGACCAGACTGAACCCCAGCGTGCAGAGGGTGGCGAGGACCGGGTTACCCCCGAAGTCCAGCACGCGGTACACGTACGGCTGCCCGTTCATGTTGGTGAAGCCCCCCAACCAGAAGACCAGGACAAAGAGCAGGTAGAGAACCCCGGCTGCCAGCAGGTAGACGTAATGGACCAGGTGCACAGGTGTGGCGGACAGGAAGAGCTCCAGGAGAACCTGAGCGCTGTTGACCACGTGGAGGTTGATGCTGAAGGGCCTGATTGGGTGGTGGGACACGGGGTAGTTGATGGACCAGTAGAGGACGGACACCGTGAGGGAGAAGGTGCTCACAACGACCTGCAGGAGCCACTGCAGGCGGAGCGAAAGAGCCAGTGGAGGAGGTGTGAGGCGAAGCAATGTCCACTGCTCAACCCAGAGACGGGAGGACTCCGTGTGGGGGGCCCCCTCTGAGGTGTCCAAACTGTCTGGAACGCAAAGGCGAACTAGCCAACATTATTTGAAGAGTTCAGATGCAAAACCCTCTAAATCCATTTTTCTTTTAAATGAGCATTTTCATTTTTTAATTATGCTTCAAGTAATATATCAGTTGATGGCTGAGAAATTACATTTGACAAATTCACATTTTGCATCCACAGCTTACACCCACCTACCCATCTTCTCATACCTGAGCTCTTCTTTTTAACCTCCCGTCTGCAGAAGCACCTGATGCAAACCAGCATGGCAATGAGGTTAACCAGTGCGATGAGGTAATATACTCCCAGAATGCAGTAGGTCAGGTGACACAACAGGATCAGCCATTTGGGGGAGGCAAATAGCAGGCCAGAATGGATGCACCAGGCCAGCGTGTAGACCAGCGCTGAGAGCCGGTACAGGAGCCAGACCCAAGGAGGGAGGTACCACTGAGGAGAGGAGCAGGGGTGAGGGAGAGAGGTGAGAGACAGGGTGTACCACTGAGGAGAGGAGCAGGGGTGAGGGGGGGAGACAGAGACAGTGAGAGAAACACTAATCGGGAGTCTAGCAGATTAATAGCTGTTGATCCCATTCCACCTCTGTATCCCTGCCAAATCGATCCTCTTGACACAAGTTAATAGGTTCTATTTTAAGTTGTTGACCAGAAGAGCATTCAAATATGCAACCATATAAAGTAGTAAGTATTAAGTCCCTTGCATTTCTTCATATATACTCACCCGAGGTTCAAGTAAGAGTTCAAGTGTAGCTGGAAAAAGAGGAAGCTTCTTCACCTGGAACTCTTTCCTAAAGCTTCGTGTCCAGCTGGCTCCCATCAGAGCTAGTGCCACTCTGGCCTTAAAGTGCTAGGCAATGCAGGACAAAAATTATGACTTTGTGCGGAGTTTTCCCAAGCTGCAGAGTGAGTACGGCTCTGCTATGTAGACACAAAGGCATCCATTCAAAAACAACTGTCGCAACAATGGAAAACACTAGAGAATATTTCAAATTAACTTTGTAAAAGGGTTTAAAGGATCATGGGTCACAGCACACTAACCTTTAGTGTGAACACCAGACTAATAGTTCTTCGTATGAAAAATGCGGAGACATCAACAAACTTTCCGAGTGAACGAGTGCAGACTCATAGCTGAAGTGTACAAGCCTTGCAGCCTACTGACAGTGACGACGCGGTTAATGCAGCCGTCGTGACTCCGTTCAGGACAAACATTACAGCACTTATGTAAACGGAGCACAACAACATAATTGTGTTATACCAAATGCATAATTGCTTACATGTGAACAGCTAGCATTCACACACATATTAGAAAAAGTTGTTTTCCCTGTGACCTATAGCCATTGATGGACTGACCACTGTAAATGAGAAATTGTAAATAAGGTACCTGTTCATGCCAATACCAATAAAATAAAAACAAGGATACTAGGTTGACCGGTTGTGTGAAGTGATACTGCAGAAATGTTAATCCAATAGCTAAATTAAAATACAAGGCAGACAGTACTCCGGTGCCAACAACAATAAACTGCAAAGCCTGAAGTGAAACAGTGTTGAGAATTTTGGGGTTATGGAAATACAACTACTATACAAACAAGATGCAAAACTATTTAGATCCAGATTTGAACTGCCTTTCCCTCAATAAGAAATGTATGGCTATACTGTATTAAGGCATGCAAAAAAAAAAAAAAAAAAAAAAAAAACTGACCAAGGCACATGGTAAAGTTACGTCTCTTTTATTCTCTGTACAAAAAAGAGACCATACCAGTATCATACAAACTCTACAATATGCCAATCATACCAACATAGGAGTTTCCCACGCCAAAACAAAAATTTTTTCACCCACATCATTTCCACATTTTAAGGGACAATCACACTCTGTACATATATACAACAAAATAATCTCAGGGACCCGTTAAACTATTGCATCATGAAGAGTTCGAGGCGTGGTCCTGTGTTTCATGAGACAGAATGGAGAGCTCATGGGAAGAACAATCAAGGTTCAAATAAGGTTCAGGAGGTTAAGTCATTCATTCAATCTCAGTGAAGCGTGCGAACATGGCTTTGCGCACCGCGTCCTTGTAGGAGGCCCCGTCTGCCACACCGTAGTGGCTGCCTTTGGTGCCAAGCCCTGCCCCCTTCATCCGCATCTGGGCCTGCAGAGGGCAGTGGAAACACATGCCACATTTGAGCCATAATGCAAATGGATTTCCAGGTCTTTTGTGTATGTATGCATGCAGCATATTGACAAAACCAACCATTGCTGTGTGAAATCTTATTGGGTTTTTCAGCCTTGTTGTACATGCACAAGACACACTTTGCCTGTGTGTGTGTGTGTGTGTGTGTGTGTGTGTGTGTGTGTGTGTGTGTGTGTGTGTGCGCGTGCGTGCGTGCGTGCGACATGCTCTCACCTCGATGGGGGCAGTGATTCCCTGGCGGTTTCTGCCCAGCCCACACCCTTCTTTCCAGCCCATGGCTTGCAGCATTTTGTTGCCAATGTTGTCGCTGTTCAGGCCATCCTTTGTGGGTTGCTCGTAGTTCCTGTGGCAGAACAAACCAAAACATTTTCAAACCTAGTAGAGGCCTCTAGGGTTCAACAACATGGCTTTAAGCTAATATTTAGGAACTACACACATTATTGCTTGCACGCAAACGCAAATGCGATAAAGGACAGTATCAGATTCAGAACTTACACCACAGGCTGAGGTGGGGTGAACTTCCTCTTCTTGGGGACTGGGGGTTCTGGGATACCGTATTTTTCTCTCCTCTCGGCTGCTCTGTCTCTGTATTTCATCTATTTATAGAAAGGTGGGGAGTTGTTCACATAATCACTTTTGACAGGAATAATAATAATAATAATGAAAAGCTTTGGTTCCAAAACCTTGACATACAAACCCATCACCACACACTTAAGCCTTTGTCTCAAAATGGATAAGGATACTAACCTCAGTTTCTTTCCTCTCCAGTTCCTCTAGCTCTTCTTCACTCAGCTTTGAGCGCCTGTGCACCTCCAGATTTTGCTGAAAGGAAAGAGGACACAGATGTGAAATAAATGTCAAAAGACACACAGCACTGCCAAGCATCTGTAAGCTGAGAGCTGTTAAAATCAGGATTAGAATGGAACATCATCTGTCCATTAGAATGGAGAGAATGGAACATCATCTGTCCACTGGAGTTGGTGGATTAGCTGTACAGCTCTAAAACACTAGCCCATAAAAGGGGACTCACATCATCTGGTGCAGATCAAGTAGGAAACATGAACACAGGAGAGTAGCTGATTGCAGGACTATCTGGATTTAGCAGGGAATGGATCAATGGAAGTGATCGGAGTACCTTGTGGAGATCAGAAAGCTGCTGGTGGCGGAGCAATGCCTCTTTGTTGGGGAACTGCCTCCTGCACAGCAGGCAGGCCAGCTTTTTCCAGTCGGTCAGCTTGTCTGAGCCGTCCTCGCCTCGGTCTGGCTCAGCCGCCTCCTCAGGCTCGCTGTCACCACTGTAGGCCGCCACCAGCCCAACCTACATGCAGACAAACACAGACAGAGGGCTTATATTCTTAACTGCTCCAAATCTTGTGTGGCAAAGCTTCATGTCTAAACTGTGACGCAAAGCTTCATGTCTAAACTGGAGTAAGACAGCAAATAAAAAAACATTTGGATCTACTTTGTATGACATCTTAATAGTCCTTCCCCAATATCATGTATTTATTTTCATCAGCTTCTCAAAAGGCTCTAAATGCCTACTGCATTCTGAACATAAACCCAGAGGGCTCTTAATGGTGAGCCAGAGAGCGGAAATACTGACCTTGGATGTGGTGGGAGGAGGCTGCTGCGGTTGTGGCTTTTCCTCCTCTGCGGCCCTGGCTGACTCACACACCAGTCGGTCCAGGGCTCCTGTTTGCTGCACAAAGAGAGCATACAGAGCACTCAAAAACCCACTCAAGTACAAACTCAAAACCACACTCGACTCACTTAACTCTGCTCTGGGAATGGCTCCTCGAGGAGCCCATCTTCAACTGTTACAAACTGAGATTCTGACATCATAAATTGTTTAAGTGGACAACCCCTCTGTGACACCGAATGAAATGAGGCTATGGGAATCGGCATGTTTGTTATGCTAGCTGCTCCGAACCAAGTAAATATGTAAGTGAATCCATGTCAGCTGTGAAGTTGGACATTTTAACATGGGAAGTCTATGCATATTGCTTGTTTTTGGAGCGACCCCCTATGGATACGCAAGGTACTGTGGATGTCATTAATCGGTTTCCAATGTTACTGCTTGTCTACTTCTACTGTTACTGCTACTCAATCCCAACCCTAGCAATCTCCCTCAGGCACCTCTCCCACCATGATCTTACCTTCTTTTCAAACAGTGTGAATCCGGCGTCGGCCGCTGCCGCCTCCTTCCTCTCCTCCTGGCTGATGGGCTGGAAGCTGCCCCTGAAATTATCCTTCTGTTTGTTTAAGCTCTTGGCCCAGCGCTCCATGTCCTTGGCAATCTGCAGGTACAATGACATTAAAAACAGAAGGTAAGGGCCTGCACACATGAATATGCTAGACAACACCGAGAGTTATGGGTACAACAATCATGTACTGACATCGAAAAAAACACTGTTCAGAGGATCACGGGTCACTTCACCTAACTAAGTGAGGCCTAGAAGTAAGACTATGATCGAACATGAACAAGTTATTCTATGAATAAAACATTTAAAATGTAATGGGATCTGGGAAAACCCATGACATGGTGAAATCTCACCAACTTATGATTCTGACACCATCCTACCAACGTTGATAGGGGACGTTATCCAGGATGTTGTTAGACTGGTATCAGAATCTTAAGGTTGAAACGGAGCAAAAAAAAAAAAAAAAAGGTTCTCCCCAGATCCAGTCACAAATAACAATAGATAGGGCCATCCTTAAAAATATTTTCGTTTGCCGTAACCCGACCGACCCTGTCAATTTAGAACCGACCCAAATATATATATTTTTTCCCCCCTTTTAGTCCGACCGACTTGCCAGTTGTAAACTTGCGTTAGGACCGACCGATTTTTTTTTTTTTAACTCTAAACAACCAATACAAATAAAATACTATTTATTTTAGTAGGCCTAAGTATTGAGTGAATATAAATTGACTACATACAAACGTAGGCTCTCAAATAAAACCCTGTGGCGTCATCTCCATCACACCATTGGTTTACGCATCTCACACTATGGCCTATACGCTTCGTTTCATTGACAAACATCTCGACAACACTTTTACTTGGCACAAAGTTCTGGAAGAACTGTGCCAGATCTTTTCCCATCCCTTCTCCCCTCTAGTCTAACGGTGACCGTGTTGAAGAATTGAAATTGGTTGTGGTCTATTCAGCATCTCTCAAAATATGGGTCCGCAACGTGGAGACTGCTGGTCCGCAGAGTCGTGGAGTGAAATTAGGCCCGGTGCTTCGTCTGATAATTTGCTGTGCAGTACATCAAGATACTACGGACCGACAAAAAAAGAAAACAAACGTTTCTGCTATCGATGTCATTAAACATGGAATCATACAATAAAGTGGTGGTATGAGCGTTCATTCAATGCAGAAACTGAAACTAATCGGTAACGTTGGTATCAAAGCTCCGCTTCAACCTGTTGAATGCTATTTAATTGTTTAACGACACCTAATAGAACGACGTTGATTTTTGGAACTTCCACAGAAACAGAGCAGAGACTGTATAATACACTGTATAGCACGGAGTATTGTATAGTCACATTTGAATATAACGTAGCCAAAAGCTATTGTAGCCTTCTTTCTATCTATTAAAGATCAACAGATCAGTGATTCACACCTATCTGCTTGCCAAAAAAGCTGGTATTGCGTTTCCTGAATCCTTACATTCAGGCATTCAAATTAAACTTCATTAAAAAAACATGTATTTTTTTTCTCCATTCCCTACCAGTGTATGATGCTTGCATGAGGGAAACATCCCAAAACGATAGCACCCATTGAGAAGTATTTATTTTCTTATGCAAGCATCATGCAACCATGCAAAAGCAATGAAACTAATTATATCTTACATTAGTAAAGCAGTCCTCTGATGTGCATGTCACAAAACATTTAAGTGAAAGTGCATGTATAACAATATAGGCATAATAATGATTGTGATAATAATAATGACAATTTGATTGGGTTGGGTATGTGTAGATGAGCCCTATGACCCCAAAGTCGGTCATGACTGGGCCTCAGGTCAAAGAAGTTTGAGAAAGGCTGGTCTACATAACCTGCATCAGATTGAGTGATGCGCCTGAAGGCACGGGTTAAGGACCCAGTCAGTTACATCACAATATGCACATTTGTTTAAATTCATACCTACGTAATCACCATGACCAAATTTGTACTGTTCTTTGAATCTTGAAAAAAATATTGACCTACCTACCGACCCATTTGTTTTTTTTTGGCTGTTACTGCAAACAAGAATATTTTTAAGGATGGCCTAGAAATCAAGACAGTACAACAACAAGGCAGCCTGTGGCTGTGAATCAGTACTTCAGTATTTCCATGTAACTAAAACACCCCTCACAAGCATGTTCAGACAGGCTACATATTTTGGCACTATGCTCCAGTAAACGGTCATAGTGACACAGCTTTGTGGAATGCCCACGTCACTGATCCTTTTTTGACATCAACCCTCCCTTTTCTCTTTTGTCGTTTTGTGGTAATAGCAGATAGTATCTGTGACCGTGAGCGGCACGCAGCGCGGGCTAACCTGCTGAGCAGTCTTGCTCTTGGGCTTGTCCTTCTTCTCCTTGGGTTCTTTGCCAGGGGTGCCAGACGCCGAGGCTGCTGCCTGGGCAGAGCCGTCCGCTGCCGGCACATAGCTCTGTTTGTCACTGTCCCAGTACAGGTACTGCTGTGTCTGAGAGTTGTAGTAGTACTGCAAGCAGGGTGGAAATCAATGTGAACAACACTGACAAGCCGTGGACTGGTTCACCAATCAAAGATTTTCCATACACCTAAATAAAATTTATATTTATATATTAAAAATGAACGAGAGGAAGACGTACCTGCGAGTTGGGATCATAATAAAGGCCACTCTGAGGGTCATAGTAATAACCCGAGGATTCATCATACTGGTAGGTGGACGTGTCGGGAGCTGGTGTGTGACAAGACAATAATGAACTCCACAAACACAAACACATTTGTTCATTAACTTGTTCATCTGGTAGGTGCTCATGGCTCTGATAACTCACCTGATTTGTCACCAGCAGATGTGTTGGTGGCTGCAGCTGCTGCCATGGCAGCAGAGGCCGCAGGCGTGGAGACACTGGCAGAGATGACCGGTTGGGGCTTACCCTCCACCTGAGGCACACCGAGCAATGACTACATGGTGCAAAGCAAGAAGAAAATAAATAAATAAAATATATATGCAAGCAGCAATGTGGGGGCCTAGCAGTACACTAGCAGGAATGGTGTTGCAATGGCATGACAACTACCAACTTTCATGGCAATTGGATAAAGAATGGCTGAGCTGATGGCTGAGCTCACTTCCTTTGTAACTTTGTTCGAGATGAGCTGCGTCTGACTTTGTCTGGCTTTCTATGTGAACGTGAACTTCAGAGGCTAGCTGGAAGGAGCTACAACAGACGACAGCTCATCCCGGACAGACCTGCTACAGTCTGCCTGACGGGATCTTTTACTGTCTATGGACGTGACTCGCGGGAGATATCGCGGAATGTTGTTTGCAATAAATACAGCAGAACTTTCATTCTTACTCATTAAAATGAGCATGATGACTGACAAAATAAATTCTTATGATGTAATTTAAATAAACCACTGTTGTCATACAGTTAACAGGCCTGCATTGTAGCACATAAATTCAATATCAAGTGTTGTCCCTATATGTGTGTATCTATTTAACCAACAGCAGAAAATAACAGAATATCCAAACGTTTTCAGTAGGCTAGCCTACCATTGTTGTAGAAATCACATATAATAAGGTATCCCTTCGATTTCGGTTCATTTTCACATATTCCAACATAAGGAAGCAGCATGACACCCGTCAAAATCGTCATGAGGAGATTCCTCCCAAATGGCCCCATCACGTCTTTGAACTGACGTCATGAGGGCGGGTTTCCGGTAGTGCAGACCGTGGAAGGCAACTGCAAGATCTGTCTGCAGGCTAAGACTCCCGCGATATTTTAAGGTCATGTGACATGGTTACACGGTGGTAAGTCCCTCCCTGGCTGAAAGAAGTCGGACAGGATTTCTAACCAGTAAGCATTGCGTCCATCCCAGTATGCATTGTGTTCAACCCTGCATGCATCACATCAAGTCAGATCTGCATCAAGTCGAACAAGCCTTTTGACTTTATACATCGAAGCCTTGCTGAGATATAAGCTCACTTCCTGTATTGCAGCCTAATGCCAATTTCCTATGGACTAGTTGCACGAAAGGCTCTCGGTGAGCTCATTTGTTTCCTGTGGAGCCAGGTGTGTTTGAACCTGTCGCTATTCTGAACACACAAATATCGAAACTAGCTATAACTAGCTTTTGTGAGGCTTGGTCTGAAGATCATCTGTGCCAAGTTTCGTGAAAATCGGACAAAATTTGTGACCCCTGAAAACGTTTTTAGTGTTTTCGATACAATCCAATATGGCGGCAGATCCAACATGGCGGAAATTGACGTCATTGGATGCGTTGAACTCGGCAACATCAAAATGGGCATACGGTTCAAAAGTTAATCGCATGAATGTAATGCCAACTTTGACCCATTGATGGCGCTAGAGTGCTTGAAGTGCAAACATGAAATGAACTGGGGACTGTCCCCAATCAGTGTAGCAAATTTCAAAACTTTTTACCAGACGCTTCTAAGTATATATACTTTTTTGATCCTGTGAGGGAAATTTGGTCTCTGCATTTATCCCAATCCATGAATTAGTGAAACACACACAACACACAGTGTTCACACAGTGAGGTGAAGCACACACTAATCCCGGCGCAGTGAGCTGCCTGCATCAACAGCGGCGCTCGGGGAGCAGTGAGGGGTTAGGTGCCTTGCTCAAGGGCACTTCAGCCGTGCCTACTGGTCGGGGTTCGAAACGGCAACCCTCCGGTTACAGGTCCGAAGTGCTAACCAGTAGGCCACGGCTGCCTCAATGGGCTGCCATAGACTCCCATGGCAGAAGAAAGTATAATAAGAAGAATACATAGAAACACAATGGGGTCCTGAAGCTTCGGTGCTAGGCCTCCAATAAGTAAGTAAGTAAGTTAAGTTAAGTTAAGTTAAGTTAAGTTAAGTAAGTGTGACCGACTGTAAAGAAGCTTCACAAGTTCACATGGCAGAGCACGTGGTCATTAATCACCATGTCAGTATGGAGATGATGATGGGAGTCGGACACCACATTAGCTACTACAGAGAGGTTAACGCGTCTCACCTGGCTGGCCTGACCGACAAGTAGTGGCTGCTGGTACACCTGAGCAGTCTGCGAAATCACCACCGAGGTTGCGGGGACCACTTTCACCCCTGGGGCAGCTGGGGGAACAACAGAACAACACTTAAATGCTGCATATTTGGAGCACTAGCGCATGGTTTACATCACTGAGAGTCTCAATGCCAGAATAAAAGGAGGACCCACCTCCCAGGATGCCGTTGCCCTGGCTGAGCTCTACTGCTCCGGCAGCCTGCTGGTAATAGGCCTGGTATTCCTGACACAACAGAACACAACACAACACACCATATATTAACACTACAATATCCAGACCACCAATTCTCTAGGCCATATCTGTTCATTTCTTATATCTTGATGGTAAATGGTGTAAAGGTGAGTATCATATGTAGAGAATGTTCTGTGGAGGTAGGTAGTCTCACCGGTGTAAAAGGCACATAACCCTCCTCCAGGTAGCTGTACTCAGAGCCTACATCCACCTGCTGAGGCTGGGGTGAGAGACAGACAGACAGACCATGTGAACACATAATCCTTATCAGTACTGTTCTACTAATACCCACAATGTATATACCGCATTTCATACACAAGGGTAATTCAATGTGCTTTATATAAACAAAAGCAGATAAAAGCATAAAAGGGCAATCAGGGCTCTACAGTGCGCCCATTTCACTCGCACATGCGAGTAAAAATGATGGCGTGCGAGTGCAAAAAAATATTTAGGCGCACTGGTGCGAATGACTTCTAACCATGTCAGTGTTTGTCTACAAAATACACCGCAATATCGAGAAACATTACTGGTGCAAACCATAGAATCACGTTGCGAATGCAGCATAAAAACTACACCTCCCATCAACGTTAGCAGTTTCGCACTAGTAGTCGCTTCTATCAAATCCAGGAGCGCGCAGAAAAAGCGGAAAGTTAGACTAGCCAGCCAAGATGCAAAGATTGAAGAAATTAGTTCTTCTATCCACCAAATTCATCGGATATAGGAGGAACAGGATGAGATTCTGAGAATGCAGTGAGAGAAGGAAAGGTAATCTAACATGCCTTTTAGCCCAGTTGACATATTGGCTGCAATATGCAAAATATAGCTGTAGCGAACAGGCACAAAAGTAGCCTCCCGTAAGACTTCCACACATGCTTGTTTGTTTACACCGAATACAAGCTGAAGTGCAAAATGAAAGTAGGCCTAACGTTTGCCTACTGCCCCCATCAATGCAGATATTTCAAATAAAAAATAAAAGAATAAAAAAATATATATCCTTTATTGGCCTATGTTGGGTTTTGTGGAAGAGAAAATGGACTGTTTTAGTAGTAGTATTAGGCAGTATGCAGTCAGCCATGGGCATATTTGGCATATTAGCTACAGATGGATTCACAAATAAATAAATTAGCCTACATTTGGCAGGACACTTGATATACAGGCTAAATGCAAATATGGCAATGTATTATATTATTTTACATTAACAAAATGTAGGAAAATAGAACAGACTGAAAATAAAGTAGGCACTGATCTTTAAAATCCTGCTTCCTGTAGCCTAAATGTTGCCAGTCATTCTTAATATTCGCAATTGGTGCACTGGCATGTTTAACTGTTAGCTGGAGTGTAATGTTAGATTATGTGTAAGTTAAGTACAGAACTGACTGTGCGCCCACATTTTTGTCTGTGCTCCTACATTTTTTAACTTGGGCGCACAAGTGCTCCTGGAAAAAAAATGTTAGTGTAGAGCCCTGGCAATAGTTAAAAAAAAAAAAAAAAAAAAAAAAAAAAAGCATAGAGAATATAATAATAAAAAAAGGGATGCTTTTAGAGGAACTGCTGGTTTGGGGAGGCCTACCTGACTGGATGACCACTGGGCTGCAGCGATGGCCGTGCTGGCCACAGAGAACGCACTGACACGGTTCCCATCCGGCAACAGCAGATCCCTAAAATGCCATCAGGTAAAAGAAAATTATCAAAGAATTCCCAAACTTGGTTATTTGCATGCCACATTTCATAAATACAGGAGACAGGTCGAAAACAAACAAACATACATATCTGAACAGACAACCGTAGAAAAACAACTGTTCACACATACTTGCGAGCACTCTTTGCATAGTCCACGCCTATGGTCTTGCCATCTAGCTTGAGTGGCGGCTGCAAACCCTGCAGAATTGTGAGCAGCTGGGAGGCCTCCTGAAGAAGCAAAATATGATGGGTAGAGTAAGGAGTAGTAGAATATGATGGGTAGAGTAAGTAGAATATGATGGGTAGTGTAAGGAGTAGTAGAATATGATGGGTAGAGTAAGGAGTAGTAGAATATGATGGGTAGAGTAAGGAGTAGTAGAATATGATGGGTAGAGTAAGGAGCTATGCTCTGTTCCCTCATGTATAAAACCACTATAGTTCATCAAGTCTAAACAAGTTTGTTTAGCTGTGCATAGGGTTGGTATCGTTTGGGTTTTATCCGATACCAGTGCTAAATAAATACTTTTAAAATGATGCCGGTGCCAAAACGGTGCTTGAACCGGTACTTTGTTTTTACAATAAAATGCCCAAACCAATGGGAACGGAATAGCTTTTTTTTATTGATAAGACGCATTTGAACATGAAATTGAACTATATATTTAGTTTATTATCAATATCTGTAGTTTCATTGCTTCTAGGCATAATTCTAATTGCAGATGGCTTGCCGTAACTTTAAATGTTGTTGTGCGGCCCGCCGGCCAATTTTCAAAACCCAATGTGGCCCTTGAGCCAAAAAGTTTGCCCACCCCTGAACTAGGCTATGCGCAAAACATTATGCTACCTCCCGTCAGAGAAGCTTAATTAGCGATATCGTGCGGTGATGGTTCCGTAGCCTCTTTGACAGCTCGGAAACATCAATGCAGCTGAGGTATACGTCACCTACATATTTATGTTTTTACAAGCAAACTTTCAGCATGAGCTTCAAATTCATTGTGATTCTATATGGGCCTCATGCATATATGAAAGATTAATGTCACTATGTAAGTTTGGAAGTTTAGAACATAACGTAAAACAAAGCTCTTACATTACAATTTTGCTGATAACATTTTAAATAGATGCCAGTTAGCGCATTAGCAAGTTTTTGTGTAAACTAAGCTGTTGGTGTTGTTTAAGAGCCTTTTGCTTGTGTGTAGTAATTTGCTAGATTTAGACAAGTGCTTGTGACATTGCTTTAAAGTAGGCTACTTGGCAATGGCATTGGCTCGAGCAAGCTGTCAAACACGGTCCACTAGCCTATGTGGTGCACCCCTCTGCTTTAAGCTTATCTTGAAGTGTTTATGTTAGCTAACTGTATATAGAATGTGGTGCTATCAAAGCAAGATGCTACAGAAGGTGTATGACATGCAGTGATGGTTCGTATAAAAAAAAAGCGCCAGAGACTTAAGTGGCATTGAAATGAGACACCGAAATTCACATTGTTATTCGATGTCGTTACTACCGTCTGCCTCAGCGCTGGTTACCTATTGGAACAGAGTTTCGGTGCCCAACCCTGGCTGTGCAGCTTGTGCAGCTATGTGCCAGGAAGCAGTCGATGCAAAGGTTTGCAGGAGGGCCTTTTTTTGCAAAAGAAATTATTTGAATGTAAATGGTAAAAGGTTAGAATGGGTGATGTACCAGGGGCGAAGAGAGCTGGACGAAAGCAAAGCCGCGGTTCTGGCCCGTCTGCTTGTCCTTGATGAGCCGGATGTTTCCTGCCGACAGGTTGGCATAGGGCGCCAGGGCGGTCATGATCCCCTCCACCGTGGACAAAGAACCAATGTTCCTCAGGATAATTGCTGACACGCACACACACACAAATTCACAATTCAGCACTCAACTTGAAAAAGGTCCTTTCCCAATGCAGTTAGGACACTTGACACACGTGTATACTTGAATGTGTGAGCAGTTATGCAAATATTAACCACACTGTTTGAGTATGATTATGCAAAACTTCAATGCATAATAACGTTAAAGGTGCAGTCAGGGATTTTCGGCGATTTCAAGTCCATAACATTTGTCACATTCAACAATCACAACCGCTAGCTGCCCATTCCGTGAGCACACTGTAATAAACTCCAGTCTCTGTAGGCAGCCCAGGCTCCGAAAACTGGAAACAAAGTGCGGGCTGCCTGTCCCCCAAAACAAAAACAAAACCATGCGTGGAGTTTCTCTGGGAATACTGAAGGTAGGGGTGAGCTACCTCTCTAGTGTGTTTCGTTTGGTCCTTGGATAAAATATAATGTAATTTATTTTGCACAATAGTGTCTGCTAATAAATCTAAATATAAACATAAACACAAACAACAATGTGACTTCCGGCACAATCCTTGACTGCACCTTTAACGCAATAAACAAAACATATGTATATACAGATAAAGGCAGCAAGATCGCTTACTGTCGCCATAATAATCTCCACTGGGCTGCGCATCCGTGGTGCCAGTGGTACTTGGGGTGTCAGCATCTGAGGACGCAAACAGAGACAAGACACCTCAACCTCACGGCAGCTTTACAACGCTGCTCTGTCAAACCAGAGGACATGGCCGCCTCAGTCAAGCACATTGCTGCTAATGCTAACAAATGACTGAGGCATCATCAGCTGGCTGCCTACTGAAATGAGTGTGGATCATAAATGGTAGTTAGCCTAAGCATTAGCAGTGAATGCTAGAGTGTTTTAGAATAGCCCTTTTCAGAGGATTGGTTAACATTTGTGTCAATAAAGATCAAGGCCCTGATGACAGAGAAATATGGGAACTGACAATGACACCAGGGCATGGCTGAGACTGACTTGACAGTAGTGGAGTGGAGGACATAGCGATGGGTGTGGCCTCCAAGTCGGACTCTACTTACCTGCTTTGGCAGCGCCACACCTGAAGCACTTCAGCCTTCTCCGGAAATTGTACAGGCCGCACTGCAAGTAACCGGTCAGAGCGTTTTTTTAATTGACAACAGCAGCTACTGGCTAACTCTCAGGTCTTCTCTCAGGAACACAGTACTTACCTTAGGTTCAATATAGGGGTGGGTGGGCAAGGTTACCTGGGAAAAGGCTAGTGGAACTGCAGGTTCAACCCTGCCTCATACCAGATCTCTCAGAGTAAGTTTGCCCACCCTTTTGTCCACACAAACCCCTACTTCTACCAAAGCAGTAACACCTGGCTACAACAATATTTATATAGTCCTGGAATACAACCTCACCTAAGCATCACCTGCAATACTATTTACTGTAAATAGCATTGGGAAATTCTGGAACATTTAGACTTGACATTACAAGATTTTTTTAACGGCAAATAACTGGATTTTAGCTAATCAGCACTGATGTAAAAACTGTTTTTCAATACTGGTACAAAGACCATACCCTTATCAATACACATTTTGATAATGTAGTGTAATTTTAACACTGCCTTTTCATTCAGGTTGTTGACCGAAGTAGCAATTTTACCAACCTGATTAACTACATTCTGACAGAGCTCACACCCACATAACTGCATGACTGATGAGATTAAGGACATGCCAGCCTACTGCATTTTGAAAACACACCTGTTATAAGTACAGACTGTACACTTGACTACCAGACTGCTTTCTTCCCTGTGGTTGTGTGTGTGAGTGACTGGGGTAGAGAGATGCATGTAGCCAACTTGGCAGTAGTTTCCACTTACTGAGTTGCAGAGCCAATCCTCAAACTTGTGGCGGGGGTTGCTGTACTGCATGGCCACGCTCTTCCCCTGGATGATCAGCAGTTTCTGTGGAGGGAAGTCAGAGGCCATGGTCATTCAGGATTCTTGGCATGTGCCTTCCAACTCTCAGCCCAAGAACAGCCACTACTAGGCAGGCAAGGCAGGGTTGGGGGGTGAGGGACCCCCTTGCTGGCTGAACTGTGTGTGTGTGTGTGTGTGTGTGCGTGTGTGCACGCATGTGTGCATGAGGTGCATGTGTTTACGGTGTTTGGGACCCGAGTGTCCGGAAGGAGCCGGAACAGAGTGTACAAAAAAGGGTACGTCCTAGACTCTCACTTTCCTGGGAGCTCACACAACCCCGTCAGGTCTATATAAGCACAAGCTATGAATGCATACAGAAAGGGCTAATTACAAAATTATCTTGCAAAAGTCTTTTTGAGTGACCCAAAGCTTAACATGAGACCATGAGAAACAGATTTTGTAGATTGGGGACATTTTCAAAATAGTGCATTTTGATAGATGCCCACTACTAAGAGAGGCTTTCCAAGTAGTCTAACACCCTAGAATAGTTCTGATAATGGTCTTGAAAGCCATGAGAAGAGACATTACTAATAGTAATGAGTCTTCATTTAACAAATTCCCCAGACAACACTTTTGTCATCATGCGTATTTGAAGGTTTTGGTTAGCTAGCAACTTATCCACTAACACTTCAGAGAAAAAGACTTCCCAAGAAACTTCCAAAAATCTTAACACAGTCCATTCTTTTCATGGGGTTTCAGTCTTTGATTCACTTTTTTCCCTTTCTTGACTTTTTTTTTGATAGTTGTATTTTTGATCCCCAAGGTATAACACTAGACTTGGTGATTAGGAAGCAACCTGATTGGTCTCCATCCATCTGGTAGCATCTTGCAAGTGATAAAACTCCACGAAGGCGAAACCTCGGCTTATACCTAGAGAAGGCATTCAGATATAGACGGGAGGCGTGTTAGTTCAAGAGCTCATTGGCATAACATTCAAACTGTCACAAACTGCTTCGTAAAACCCCTCCGAGCCTGATACAGGCCAAAACGGTGGAGGAGTAACGGATCAATCGTTTGCCATAGCAACAAAGTCTTGGTTATCCATTAGGAGAAAAAAAACTGTACACTGTCCAACTTCATGTTGTCTACAAAGGAAATCAAAGAGGTCAGTTCAACGCAAGCACACAGCTGTACATGCTTATTCTGATATTTATTGGTGAGGTATTTCTAAGGCACAGCAGTTCAAAGGACAGAAAGCTGTTTTTCTTTTGGCAATTTTTATTACTAAATAAACTTAATACATCTAATAAAAAACCCAAAGTTGAACTGACATCTGATTAAATGTGCAATTCCCACTCCCACACCTAACTCCATAAATGTGACTACTCTGACCATTAAGAAAAAGAACACCCTCTTCTTATAATGGGTCTGCTTGCATCGAACTACACACAGAAACTTACCTTTGGCAGAACCATAAATGGAGGACCATGTTTACAATGTCACGTGTTTCCCTTAGAGAATGAACTTAATTTGTACAAGGTGGTCCTGATATCTTTTTTGCTATGGCAAAACAGATTGGGAATGGAAGCAGATTGGCCCAGTGGACACAGGATTTGGGAGAGAAAGGAACCTCGCAGCGCCAAAGCCTCACCTGTTCTCTTCTTCATCAGGCGGATGTCCATGGGTTGGGGTCCCTCCAGCTGCTCAAGGGCGGACCGAATCTAACACCAACCAACAAAAAGAAATATTTACCAATTAAAATAACTACACTGGAGTGGAGCTGCATAACACCCAGCACCCAAAGGCCCCAAGTTAGAATGAACTCTATTCTTGTCTGAAGATGATCTTAAAGGCACCACCATGTTGAAAATCTAAGTGACTGTTAGGGAATGAGGAAACTTACATCTTGCTCAGTTACGTTGAGCGACAGGCCCCGCAGCATGATGGTTTTGCTCTCCTTCTCTTCGCCAGGCTCACCCCTGTAGTCCTGCTCACAGTAATCTCCATCCGAATGGTGGCCATCATCTGAGCCATCGCTGTTACGCCTTTTTCTCCCCCTCTGCAAACACAAGAGTACATTTACATTTATTTACATTCACTGATTTTAGTAGACGCTTTTATCCAAAGCAACATACAAAAATGAGGAATAACAATCAAGCTACAATACAGGACACTTTTGGTAATAATAGTCAAATAAACAAATTTCAGTGAGACTGACAGAGCACCAACCTCAGGACTGTCCCGACCCCACCATCTTTCTCCATCTCCATGACGGTCACTGCGACGGTCATCACCCCAGCGATGAGAGTCATAGCCCCTGTCCTGATCTCTGTCTCGTCGATCCCTCCAGCCACCCTCGTCCCGGGACTGCTCTGAGCCGTATCGCCCACTGCGTTCAGAGCGACTCACCCTGAAATAAATTATATTTTCATGATTTTATTCCATTAAACTGAAAGTTTAGTGAAAGGTTATGTAAAGGCACTGGAGACCATGTTGACTTAGCGCTCACCGTTTATCTCCTCCCATTCCTTGCAAATGGTAGGCAATGAATGAAAACTGAAGATGGAAGAGGAAGAGAAGCTGTTAAAAGCTGTAAAACTGACACCAAAAATGTATCTACTAGGGCTGAAACGATTCATCGAGTTACTCAAATAACTCGATTACAAAAATTACTCGAGGCAAAAACCCTGCCTCAAAGCCTCGTTAAATTCCTATGATGCACACTATACGCGCAGGGATCTGATTGTTCCACACGGACCGTTGTTCAGGAAGCACACCACTAGCGCGTGAATCGTGATACAGTCTGAATCTAGCTGGCGCGATTGTGGAGTCAAGATGTCCATAAATGACAGAGAATGTCTGAAGTTTTTAAGTAAAGTTTTGGGATCATTACATACTCAAAAAGGAAAAGAACAAGCATCTGAACCGAAAACATCCACTCCATGCTGTTTCATCAAGCGTCAATAAAGTAGGCTATCTATCTACGTAGCCTATAGCCTACATTGATGTTGGCTGATTTTAATCATTATTCACGTTCAATTGCAAGACAGTATGCCTAAAAAAGAACCCCTCACATGCATGCACCCTCATCTTCCCTCACGCACCGCATGCACACACACAGGTTGCTAGGTCACCATAGCAAATAGGCTCACACCAAAAATTATCTTTTAGTAGCTGAATGGTAAAATTATTTGTTAGTAGCCTAATGCCAAATGCTGCAGGTGTAGAAATCTACATAAAACAGATATTTACTTTGATGTCAGGTCTAGATTATAGCATGAAACTTGTTGTGCATATTAATACATTAAATTGCTTTCCCTCTTCTCCCTCCCAACACTTCACAACATAGTATGGACAGCTTTGTTTGCCCAGCTAAGTCATGCACAAGAGGTTGCAATTTTACAGAGAGCATTTTGAACATTATTTAATTGTTGGCACTGGCACTTATAAACACTAAATGGGTAAATTGCAATAAATGGGCTCAGTTTTGGAGCCAAATGTTGGAGTTAGAATAAAGACCTCTGTGCCAATTGCTTGATCATTTTACAGCAATGTCATTTTTGTTATGCATTATTTGTTTTGGTCGTTTAAAAATGCTAAAAAATCCGATTAATCGATCGATAAAGTGCTAGATTAATCGATTACAAAAAGAATCGATAGCTGCAGCCCTAGTATCTACCCAACTATTGCAAGCAGACACAAAAGTTAAACATTAAGGCTTGTCCAATTATTTATCAACAGTTCCTTTTTTTTTTATTATCATATTTTACTGAATGAAATGTGCATTACAATTGTATTTTTACAAAAAAGCCGACATTGTTAGCTAACACTACCTAAATAGCCTTAAATTTACATTTCCTGCTTCACAAGCACCTTCAACTCTCCAAAGCACTTTGGTAGCTACTGTAACGCTAGGCCTGCAGACGTTGATCATGCTAAATCCTTTGCCATTTGATTGAGATTGAGATTGAGATGGAGTGATTACAGTAGACTGAGAAGTTGAAATTCCGTGCGGAGGCCTCCAAGATGAGCAGTAGGCCAAACTAAACATTCGGTAATTGTCAACTGTTATATCAAACTTTAGATATATGTAGAAGCCGGTCTGTATGAACATATTTGTATCTTAACCTGTCTGACCAGCAGGAAAACAACTTTAACGTTAACGATGAAATGTTGGTAACGTTAGTCATGGCCTAGCGTTAGCTGCTACGTTTAAACTATATTGACGACGTTAACAGCGACTACTGCACTGGCACAAGATCTCGCTCGCTTATTTCTCCATTCTTGGTTAACGTGGCATTTAGGGAGATCATTCTCACAATAGCTAACCAAAACACCAACAAAGTTAACGTTAAGTTACCGCTATAAAGTTATAGGCTTAACGTTACAGCTGTCTGCTATCATACGAATGTTAGCTGCCTGAAACAGTAGAAGCGCTAGCTGTTAACGTTAATCATCAGAGATCATATTACCGATGTTTGTCCACGTTAGCACATTAAACAACAAGGTTTGAAATTTGTCATTACACTAAATCTGTGTATAAATACTGTTACACGTATATTATGTCCATATTAAAGGATATGGTAAACAGCTACTAAGCTTGTCTGGTCGCCAGTTAACAAGCTAACATAAAACATTAAAGTCGCGCGCAGGGCCCAGGCAATCAAGATGGAGACGTCCTGTTGTAACCACAAGCGCGTTCGGATTCTACCTTTCTCAATTTGCAAATGAACCATACGTTTCAGCATGTTATGACTTACCCTTATTTCAAATTATTATATGCAAATTCTGTTATGCTTCACTGTCGGACGCAACTTGAAGCCCTGCAAAAAGCCACGTCTAGGCTTACGCGTTTGCATGTAAATGCTTGATCCTAAAGCTAACGATAGTAGCCTACTAGCTAAGAGAGAAAATGGTTCACACTTCTCTTTCCCAGAGTTCTCTTGGTGAATGTCCCTCTTGCCGCATAGGTTGATGGGCAATGGAGTTCTTTGTTGCGTTGTTGCTAAAAAGTAATTTGGTCCCAGTCAAATCTACCACAGGGGTATTTCACAAAACCTAGATAAGGGATTAAGCTCGGATTTTTATGTTATCCTGGATGAATTTAGCCTTGATTTAGCCTAGAAATCTAGACGAGCCCCTAGCGGGCTAGTCTAGCAACTCTCCGTTGGCTTGTTGTGAGCTCCAGAAATCGAAACTCAATCAGGCCAATGAAATCATGTATAGAGTCGTTAGGTGGGCTTAACATAACGATTGATGGCAGAGTTGCAACGGTTTGGCTTGAATTCCCTGCTACTTGAAAACAAATAAGATGGATGTTGCTGTTGGCGAACAGTGTGACACGAGTTAAGCTTTTATTAAGTTGGCAAACGTTTGAACTAGCCAACTAGCTACACTGGTGGGAAACACATGGGACTCATAGCGTTGCCGCTGTCCTATTGCGTGCAGAGGGAATTTGAAAGACAACTGATTATCCCGCCCCTCGGACTGAGCACTGCGAACGGTGAGTGCCCAGACCCTACATTTTAATGTGGGTCTGGCTCGTCAGGCTAGCCTTGACTTGGTTCCACAAAAGAGATGGCACATAAGTTAGGCTACCATGGGGATTTATTCTCTGCACCTAGCCTGGTCCCGACCAGGCTAACAGCCAAGCTGTTAATTCTAATGGTAATTATGTCGTCTTATTGGTTCAGCTAGGTGTCATTCACATCAGACCTCCGTGATAATTTTTAAGGAGCTTTATTCCATTTATAAACTATTTGCTAAATGTATTTGCTCGCAAAACAAAACAGATTGTCTGCCTACTACCATATGGTTATTATTTTATATGGTTATTATTTTAATTGCGATAGCCTTTATAATTATTAACATAGGCCTAGGTACTCATTGTTTGCTTATTTTAATGATAGACGTTTGAGGAATAGCCTACTGTAGTTGATTGGAAGTGGAGGGGCAAGTTTTCGAAGGTATTTTCATCTATAATATTAAGGTAGGCTATATCATACTATGTGCATCTTTGCAGTGGCAAGCACTTTCTTAATGACGTTGCGTGCCGAGACAAGGAAGCACTCACACGTGGGTGCATAGCCTACGTAAATTTGCATTCAGTTGGTCTACCACGCCTACTCCTGCTGTTTTACAGAAATAGCCATGATTCCCTAACCTGACTCTCGCCAGATGAATTTCGTTCCGCCTAGCTCCACTCACATCCATCTGGGATCGCTTCCATTGGGAGTGATTTCGGCACCAGATTTTATGATAGAGCCAATCAGGACGCAGGGTGGGAGTTTCATAGATGTGACGTAGAGCGACTGTGAGTCTGTTTTTCCTTCAGCCTTCTGAAACACCTCTCCAATGGAGCAATCCCAGATGGATGAGTGGAGCTAGGCGGAACGAAATTCATCTGGCGAGAGTCAGGTTAATGATTCCCCATTCCAAAAAGGACAACTTTACTTCATTGTTAGTCTATATCAAAAGCGGTTGTTCACTTTGTGTGAATGACTCTATTTTCCGCGTCTTTTTTATTCCAACCGTGGGGACTTTGGAGCAGAAACGAGAACGTGCACACATCCTGAATTACTTACACCTGGCTTGACAGTCGCTTCTACCAAAGTCCTTTTAGGCAAGTCCCTCCACTCGGCGGCCATATGGCAACACTTTTTGGGCACTCATCGGGCATCCATCTCGGCAGAAATGCGCGTGCGCAAGGCTTCACTACACCAATCTACTGCAATCTTGCTCCAGCGGCGAGATCACAACACATGATTGGCACCATGTCTTCACAACACACCACATTATTGGCTCAATGTATTCACAACATAGCACATGATTGGCTCAATGTATTGACTTGTCAACGTTTTGCCGCGGAAGGGGTGTGATATGCATAGACAACTGCCATATTGGCGTTACAAACTAAGCCCATGCATTTCTGGATGTCTTAATTCTGCCTTTGTGAAATACCCCACAGTAAAACACATAGAACTTACTGTAGATGTTAGTACAGTGTTCATTTTAGGACATCCTGACAGCGGTTTTCCTGAGTCCCGACTCATTTTCATCTGATGTCTGATACCTGACTCTGATAACTTTTCATCTGAGACTTTTTCGTCTGACTCTGTTTTTTCTGACAGCATTTTTTCGGAGACCTGACTCCACTTTTTCTGACAGCGTTTTTTCTGAGACCTGACTCCTTTGAGATGTTTTTCTGAGGCCGTTTGGTTTGAAGCAGTTTTATCTGAGGATGACAGAGGTTTTTCTGACGCTGAGGCCGTTTTTTGTCTGAAGATGACAGAGGTTTTTCTGAAGCTGAGGCAGTTTTGTCTGAAGATGACAGATGTTTTTCTGAGTCTGATACCTGAGTCTGTTTTTTCTGATGCTGAGGCAGTTTTTTCTGTAGCCTGGCTAACGTCATACCCTCATCTCAAATGAGACGGGGTCTGGGAACTAGGCATTCATTTTCTCGTATTTGAAACGTGGTTTACGAATGCCCAGAGCCGTTTATTGGGCGGTACGAATGTCTATCAAATGCGTCTGTACGTAGCTCATAACGGCTTTGGTGTGTCGTCATCGTCTTGCTGCCCTCCCTCCGTTCTGTGATTGGTCCCCTAACTGAGGCGAAAATTTGCTCCATGGTATCCAGGCTGCCTAGCAGCGTGAATTACATCGATTGATTGATTGATTGATATTGGGGATGTCAAGGTTAACCCGATAATTAAGTAAGGGATAATGTAAGCTATAGAACGCTGGTCATTATTAGGAAAATAAGTCCTGACAGGGTGAACCGGCCTGTTCCGCCCTGAAGGGACTTATTTTCCCAATATGACCGGCGTTCTATACATTATCCCGCTTATTACACGGCTACTTGCCAAAACGAAATAATAAACTTCCCACGATATGACTTATGCCTACATAGCCTAGCCCTAGCCTATTTGTTGCCGTTCATCGTGGCATTTGCTGAGAAACATAGTTCGCAGCAACACACGTTGAACTTGAATCAAACATTCTTTAAAACACAGCTGATCAACTGTCTGCTTTCACTTTTGAATGAAGTTCCAGTTCTTGCGTAGTGATATGAAATACCTGAAGTAGAAGCACAAACTCCGTTGCCATTGACAGCGGTAATTATATGTTTGCAGCGGTAATTACATGAAAATATTTTACCGTAGAACTTTGGGAAAGCCCATTCAAGTCAATGGAGTGTTCTACTTGCCTTGTGAAGAGTCGTGTAATAAGGACCAATCATATAACGCCAAAGATTTTTTATTTTAGGCTACACCGTCACTTGTTCTGTTATCAACAATCCTCTTTGGCTGGTAAAAACAATAGTACAGAATAAAAACAGTAAAACATGCAAATAAAAAAAATAAAAGTAATAATGATAATAACAGAATAAAAAACAGAATAAAAATAGTCAAACATGCAAATGAAATAAAATAACATAAAAGAGCAAGGGAAGTCTCGGGAGGAAGTAAAAGCGAGAGAGAAGAGGTAGGTCTTCTCTCTGTGGGACAGGACTGTGTGGTGGGAGAGAGTTCCAGAGCCTTGGGGCAACTACAGAGAAGGCCCGGTCGCCTCTTGTTTCACAGTAAGTCTTGAATGAGGAACTGTGAGAAGCTGTTTAAGACCTGAATGATCTAGATGCAGAATGAGGGGATAGCATGTCTGAGATATAAGAAGGAGCTAGTCCATTTAAGCCTTAAGGCTTTAAAAACAAAGAGTAACGTTTTAAAATCTATTCTGCTTTACAGGTAGCCAGTGCAATTTAGCCAGGACAGGTGTAATGTGCTCTCTCTTCTTAGTGCCTGTTAAGAGTCTAGCAGCTGCATTTTGTACCATTTGCAATCTGGCAATGTTAGATTGGGTCACTCATGCTAGTGAGTTACACAGTGATTCAGCGATGAAATTCAGCGATTAATCATGATAAAAAAAAATGAAATTCAGTGATTAATCATGATTAAAAAAAATAACCATTTGACAGCCCTAATTGATATATAGGTAGACACACACACACACACATATTTCACATACATACTGTAAAAATCACTCACAGATATATAAAAAATGAAAGAGCATGTGAAGTGATTACAAAGGTCTGGACTGACCATGTGATGCATTGACCATGATAAGGTGCTATGGTAGAGTGTGTGCAATGGTGGTAGTGCAAAAGTAAACAGTACAGGGATTGAACAGTGCAATAACTTTGCTTGTTATTAAATATTAACTATGACAATGAAAAGACAAAAGTGTAAACATAATAGAATTGCTTAACAAACAAGAAAAAGAATATACTTTAAGAAAAATATGTAACAATAAGTTATAAGGTAGATATTATGACCACAGTCCAGATTGTGTAGAAGGGCTAATATAGCCAGTAAAACAGTCAGGTGGACAGCACACAAAATGATATGATGGAAAAGTCTATTTCTCCCCTCCCCTTTTGTGTGGCATTGAAAAGTATAAGTATATACTGTATACTCTTTTGATCCCGTGAGGGAAATTTGGTCTCTGCATTTATCCCAATCCATGAATTAGTGAAACACACACAGCACACAAACACACTAACCCAGAGCAGTGAGCTGCCTGCTACAGCGGCGCTCAGGGAGCAGTGAGGGGTTAGGTGCCTTGCTCAAGGGCACTTCAGCCGTGGATGTGGGCACGGGAGAGCAGTGCTCAACCACTTCCCCTGCCCACATTTTTCGGGGATCATCCGGCAACCCTTCGGTTACAAGCTTGAAGCCCTAACCAGTAGGCCACGGCTGCCCCCAGTTGGAAGTTGGATGGCCCAGGGGACAAAGGACCTCCTCAACCTGACCTGAAATCTGCCACTGAACACGCTCCTCTGTTTATTGAGCGTGCTGTGTAGTGGGTGGCAGTCATTGTCCATGATCGCCAGCATCCTGCTCATGGTCCGTTTCTCTGCAATTGTTGTGAGTGACTCCAGCTCAATGCAGAGCCAGCTTTCCTTACCAGCCTGTTCAGTCGGCCAGCGTCCCTCTTCTTAACCCGAAATATTGGTTGTAAATCTCACCCGCCCCCGCCCAACCCGCGGGTCAACCCACAGGTGCCGCCGGTTCATAAGCCGGCCCGCGCAACACTACTGTCAACCCTGTGTCTTTACATTTGACAAAAAACATGTAGACAGCCATTTGGTGTTTCCCAAAGTTGAGCATGCTTCCTTGATAGAATGCTTCCTTGCTTCTAAAAATGAGATTAGAGGCCTCCCTAGCGTTCTCGGACTCTACTTTGGAACAGACTAGCTAGTGTGAATGTGCACGTCACCACGGTTCCACCTGAGCACTTCCACTTTTAACTGTACGCTTCTGTTTCAGTAGAGGCACTGCTCCGATGTATGTCAACGCAGAGGATTATGGGTATTTTTGTTCACCTGAGGATTCACAGATGCATCCTTGAAAAATCTCAGAATGAAGGACGCGCATTTTGGACATTGGAACAGTGCTTGGCGTTCGATGACGTGGCGTCCTTGAAAAGGCGGCCGTTGAGTATACTGAATGCTTCCTTGACTTTGGGAAACGGCTATTGTCATGTTCAGAGCCCGTGCACCTGTACAAAGCTGTGTTAAATCAAGTAGCCTAACCCACAGCATTAGCTCGGCAGACATATACTATACTAATATACTAAAAGGCAGTTGAAATAGGGTAGTCTACCTTAAAACACCTACATGTAGGGCTCTATTTTAATGGTCTAAAACGGAAGTGTCTTTGCACAAAATGCAAGTCACTTTGTGGGTGGATCTTGGGCGCTGATGTTATTTTACCAGAGGGATAACTGACTGTTGCGCCCGACGCAAATCTAAAATGGGGTGGTCTGAAGTAGCTACATTAATCATGGGTGTGGTTTGGGTGTAACGTGCAATAAACCAATCAGAGCGTCATCTCACATTCCCTTTAACAACAGGCACACTTTTTCCATAGATGATTGCTATTATGGTGGCGTATTTGCCAGGCGCAGCAGGAGCGTTCACAGCGTTATAATCACTGTTCAGTTGGGAACAGTTAGCTATTGATTTTTCCTCTTGACAAAATGTAATACAGAATTGTCACAAAGACATACTTTCCGATGTTTTGGGATCATTCTCACTGAATCACGAGGTTATGAATGCATGGTGATATATTTGCAATGTACAATGTAATCTAACATTACCTCTCTATATAGACAATGCATATCTTCTGTCAGTTAATCTCTTATCTCCCGTGCTGCCGTCTTAGGCATTTGGGTTAAATGGCATCGGCATGCAATTCAACATCACGTCTCCTTAAGTCTAATATTTCCTAATTTATGTCATCAACACATCAGTGATTCGTGAAAATGTGTATGCTAGATTTATGCCTATTTTTTCACATGGACACCACACTGATTTCCCTTGAGTGGTCATATTTTTCTTTTAAATTATGTATGGTAAGTGTGCGTTGCGCAGCACAGGCAGCCAAGCAAGGGCTCCTTCAGGCAACTCAACAACGAGAAACAGTTTCCAAGTTGACCTAACTTTCAACTCTGCACAGTATCCCATTAACTGCATGACAGTAGGCTATTTACAATATTTTCTGTAAAGTAGAGTTTGTAAACACGTTATCATCAACTTAATGCACGCACAACATTTGTTTGAGCAGGAGAGAGAATAACAATGAATGGATGCAGCAACTACAGAAATTGTAGCCATACTTGCTGCTTTCTTGTACTATCTATGGTTGCTGATTAACAGCACATAAAAAGCTGATTTAAGCTAATTCACTAACTCAAGGCCATCATGTATATATATAACGTTTTTTTTTTATAATAACGAAAGGATGGAGGGAACATAGCAAAGCTTGGAGTTATTTCAGATGGGCTACGCGCTAGGGGCGCGTCTAGATTTCTAGGCTAATGGGCTACAACAAGGTAGGCAAAATTATGGTGCTTAAAACCTTAGCGCAGCTGGAATAATGCTTAGGCTGATGTTAAAGCGCGCGCCATGTTTAAAGCCATACACAACGTAAATTGGAACAAAACTAAAGGTAACTAGCCTTTATAGGGCTGTATAACGTTGTCCAAATTAATAGGTCGTAATTAGGCGTTGTTGTTGATAAAGATATTGCATGTAGATGTTATATATAAAAGATATTGCATGTAGATGTTATACTATAGGCTACTAAATTTTTAGGTCACCAATGCACGAACAAAACCGGGAAATGGACAAATATTATCAAGGCTTTGATGTGTGTGTAACGCATTCATAGACCTCTCCAGAATAAGTCCCGCCTCCGTAACTTCCGTATCCGTCCAACTTCCGGTCGTCAAATGTCTATGGGAAATAACATGGCGTTTCTAAAGATCGTACCTGTCAAACTCTGTAGGCTCTGGTGTCACGAACTCCATTTCGGTGAAGACAAACTATGAAACATTGCCGTTGCTAGGCAACCTTGACTGGGGGAGTCGCGGCGTCTGAAGCGTGCGTTAGCTTAGTGCTTCTTACTGATATATTTCTACTTTAACAGCACTGACAATAAAAAAACCCAGTGGAAACTAGATGGCAGAAGTGTGTAGGCCAATCGGCCCACCATTTTTTTCTACTTCGCCACCTACAGATGTTTTACCGGTATGATATTTCGAAACGCCATGTTATTTCCCATAGACATTCGACGCCCGGAAGTTTGATGGATACGGACTTTACGGAGGCGGGATTTATTCTGGAGAGGTCTATTCATGCAGGCCTGTGGTCATAGCCTGGAAACTGACTTTGCAGAGAGTCTGGCCTAGATCCATAGGCGTACGTTTATTTCTGGGTGGGAGGGCACAGTTTGAGGTTTACAATCATTGGAGTTCCTTTGAACCGCTTTGAACCAATCACTAACAACCGGCGTTTCGTCATACAGAGAAGTTTCTCTGCATCACGCCCATAACAAGCACGGGTGCATCTTATCAGCAAACAATCACACGTTTCATCAGCGTAACTCTTGCCAAAATGCATCATATAGTGTTTTGTGAATGTACCCAGGTGAAACTTTCATATAAATGCATAAGTACGTCCAAAGCGCCACTTTTAATCCTTTTGGGAATCCTATAGGGCCACTACTTTTTTGATACAATCGCGTCAAAATCGCTATTTTTAACACTACGAAGGCTTGACACAACATGAAACTTTGATCGAAGTATCATCAGTGTCTCTACACATGAACTAGAGCATTGAGAACATTGTTGGTGTAGCCTACATAGAGTTTACTAAAAGAGAGGTTTTGAACAACTCACTTTTCAAGTTTTTTCTGCTTGCTGCCATCTTGCCATCTTGCAAGGAGTGAGTTGTCCAAAATCTTTCTTTTTAGTAAACTATGTGTACACGAACAATGTTCTTAATGCTCGAGTTCATATGTAGGCTAGAGACACTGATGATGCTTCGACCAGTGTCAAGTTATGTCGAGCCTTCTTAGTGTTTGAAAAATAGCGATTTTGATGCGACCATGTAGCCTACTAAACTAAAGTTTGACTCGGGTACGTTCGTAGCCTATTTCAAGTGACAAAATCTATGACTAAAGTTTAGCTGACGATATAACATCCTATTCCACTGTGACTTTGTTCGTGACACTCCTGTTAATAGGCTAAACTATTATTCACATTTGCTCAAAGATTTCATAAGTATAAGCCCTTTTCGCTCGTTGATGTATTCCAAGCGATCTGCTTCGGGGGCGGGGACGTAGTAATTGAAACACCATGCCTGGGTACGTAATCGCTCTCAGGGACGCCCTCTGTTCGCTGGTTGGTCGGCTGCCCAACCTCCGAAGTAAACGAGCGCGAATCAACCTATTCCAGACGGAGTACTGTAGGGAAAAGAAATCGACCGGAAGTACGTAGGCAGGCCGAGGCCAGGCTACTGTGGTCATGCATGCGCCCTTAAAATAGCATCTGAATTTGCGCCACAGACTTTAGACTAGGATCCAGGGAGTTCCAGGGGGTTCCAGCGGAATTGTTTTCTGAAACTGCAAAATATCAACAGTGAACGTTTGCGCCGGAACACGCCCCGTCTTTTCGCTGAACCGCCCCCGTGGGCGCAATCAAATTCCCTAATTTACAGGCATGTACCCGTGGAGGGAAAATTCCAATATGCGCTGACTGCAAAATAGGAAAGACAAAAGCGCGAGTATACAAAGTCAATTGCGCTGGGACGCAAGAAAGAGCCCCTAGTGTTTGTGGTCTTATACCAAATATTAATCAACCTTTTGATTAAAAAAAAATCTTCCCCACTAGAGCCAACTAGAATGGCAATAAGTTAAATGAGTTGTGAACTTACTTTGAATCCGTCTGCCATGCTTAGATATGTGGCCCATGTGATAGCACATCCTGGCTGGCGAAAAACAACCATTTAAGACATCATTCAAGACTTAAGTTATGAAATAGTCTATTGTTGTGTTGTTTGTAAATCATTAAATGTTCTGTTATTTGTTTCATAATTATTTATGATTATTTAGACTATGGAAAAATGGAATGAAAAAATGATGATAGGCTACATGAGGCAACCTTTTGGCCAATGTGGTTGAGCAATGTTCTTGAATAGGCCTATTGTGAACCAGACATAGAACCAGTTCTGTGGTTGTCCAGCAACAGTGTTCAAAGAGTTTCTGTAGCATCTCCTTAAAAGCACAAACAATTATTTTAGTCTAGGCCTGCTCCATAAACCAGCACAAAGGGGTAGATAGTCTAGATTCTGGATTAATTTAGGCCTTCCCTCTTTTAATATTTGCCTTCAGTTGGAAAAGTGGTGACATGGTGTTTGGCTACTGAATACTCTTCCAATTTAATTTCAAAATAGTAACCTCCGATTAGTCATGAGGGAATGGCACATTTATTCTGAATCTTCATGCACATTAATTCAGCTTTTCATCAAACAGATACAATAATGGCAACTGTGTCCTAGCTGTTCAGCAGCAGGGAGTAGATATGGAAATTCACTGTTTGTTCAAGAAAACCGGCTAGCAAGCAGGTTGGTTCACAAAGTCAGTTAGGCTGGCTGTGGCAACTAACCCAAAGTTTGTGTTAAGCCTCGTTCCGTAACGTAAAGCCCACAGTTTCCCAAATCTCAGAGTTAACAGACTTTTACAAAACCCATTTTCTGATTTTCTGCTGTCATCAGGCCCAGAAACCTCAGACACTGCCATACTGTACATTGCCATTCCTTTACATTTACATTTATCCATTCAGCTGGTGCTTTCATCCAAAGTCACTTACAATGAAGAATAATTTCAAGCTACAGTGCACTAGGAGACCTTAGTTTTTATATTAAAAACTACCTTTAGACCCAATACAAAATAACAAGAGGATGATTTGCAAAGTGCAACGTTTAAGGTGTGTTTAAAGGGGTATAAAAGAGCAAACAGAAAAATAAAACAAATAAGTAAACCTCTGCACACTGATATACCGTAGAATTTACTCTGGTTTATTTCAAGCGAACAACATGCATGGAGCGTCATCAGGTTTGCTCAGGTATGGTCTAAGCATTCTCAGGTGTGCCGAAATGCGTACTGGTCACATGACATGACATATATGCGAGTCTTAGTCTTTTACAATTGCCATATTTTAAATAGTTTCAGCAACGTGAACACACTTCCCAGTATACAAAATATCCTAATACAAATTTAAATACAAATATACAAATATCTAAGAATACAGAATACAATCAAATACTGTATAAACATTGGCAGGTCAAAAATTAAGCAAGTACAGATACTATCTAAAATATTTTATATATCCATCTACTTAGCCTGTACCAATTTATACTTCTTTCTGAGCACACTGAAAAATAAAACAATTTAAAAATATAAAAAGGGTACAAGTGACTAAGCAAGCTGTGCAAGCTGGTTCCCAGACCAAAGATACCTATCAGACAAGACACAATACAGCTATGGTTACATATAACACAAGACAAACAGCTACACATTACACACAGAACAAGCAGATAAAAAAAGAAAGGATATTGAAAGAAAAACATATTGATAAGACCAGTACAGTCTAGATAATGTAAATATTGACGGTTTGGGAAAGGAACTAGATGTACCGCAGAGTGGTGCAAAATATGACCGCCGCACAGTCCTGCACATTCTCTCCGCAAAAATAAATCACACTTGTTAATCTGTCTCCATCTCCTACTCCATCCCCTACTTTTGTGTACATAAATGAGTGTGTGCATAGTGTGTGTTTGTTATTGTGTATATGTGTGCGTCTTTGTGTGGGTTCGCTTGTAGTGTGTGTGTGGGGGTAATGGGTGTGTGTGTGCGTATAAGTGCGTGTGTACAGTATATGTGCCTTTATGTGTGTGTGTGCGTGCGTGCCTGTGTGTGTTTATGATTAAGTTCATGTGTTCATAATGCAGTTTTGAACATGTCAGCCAAAATACAATTACAACGCCTCGTTTTTGCTTTTTTATTTTTTAACTAGATGGCGCTATACTCCAAATGAGTGGTTATGTAACAATACAATGCTAAAACCTTTAAGCCGGGTTCACATTGTACGTGGTATGCGCTGCGTTCCTGACTGGTTGACTGACTGGTAACACATCCAGAGGAGCTTACTGCAGACATTGAATGACTGCAGCCTCCTCAGGAAGTAAAGCTGACTCTGCCCTTTCCAATACAGCACATCTGTGTTAGCTGACCAGTCCAGTTTATTGTCCATGTGTACCCCCAGGTACTTATATGCTGACCACCTTCACACTGACCCCTTCAATGGAGACTGGTAGCATACAGTATGTGGCTTAGATCTCTTGAAGTCCACCACCAACTCCTTGGTCTTTGTGGCATTCAGCTGCAGATCTCCGATAAAAGCCCTACCTGACCAGCACACGTTTTTTCGTACCAGTGGAGTTTGTACTGCTACCAAAGATTCTAGAGTGCTACATGCCCCACTCTAAATCTTTGAACCTGCTTGCTGTCGACACAGGTGAAATGCACCGAAGATTCACTTAGCCGTGATCACATAACATTTTGAACCATGTTTTGAAAAAATAATTGCATTCATTCCTCCCAAGATGTAACTGTCATTGACAACTAAGACTTACAGTAAGCACCTAGACAAGACAAATTTCATTTAACTACAACTTGTCATTTTTCATCAAAATAGACCTCCAGTAAACACCTTTTGTACTGTTTTCTTCACCAAATAGGCTGTACAATAATTTCTCTAAATGTGCCTTAGATCCATAGCCTACTTGCAAATAGCAACACAGAACAGGCATCTCTTATGGATAATGAATGATTGCCTATTGAATAATTGTGCAAAGGAGTTTCACACAGGTGTATCAGAGATTCAGACTTGTGCAAGGAATCTCTACCACCTGTGAAAAGATGTTTTCCTTTTGTTTAGCAAGGTTTGGGGTCTTTGAATGACATCTGTGTTAACTGTTTTGCAAAAGGATGTGGGAAATGTGTGAACCCAATGTGTAACTGTGAACACATTCACAAGAGATGACTTCTGCTGCAAAGAAGGTGTTCATGAAGACCAAGTGGATCCCAGTTTCTTTAAGCTGGTCAAAGCAATCAAGAAAAACTGTAATTATAGACTAATATATTATAATATAATATTCAGTTCATTATTGAATGCTTAGCTAGAATGATGTTTTTCCCTATCATTCTATTTTCAAAGCAGGCATTGCAGGCATGTAATTGGACTACAGGTTTTCTAGGAATGACATGTTTGAACAGGCACTGTACTAGTCACTTCTAATTCTAAGGAATCCCAAACGTATCAGAGGACTGGCTAGGCATGCAGACTGTGTGATCAGGTTAAGATGATGTGTACCATAATGCTTAATACAATGCCATTGGTTGTTCAGAATCAGAAATTATGAATTTTATCTTCATAATCAGTTCATGTCTGCCTATGTGTTCTTCCACATATGAGATGACTGGTTTTATTTCATTCTGTTCCTGTACTGTATGTGTTTATCAGTGTGTGGTAACAGCATCACATGTCTGACCCCTTAAATAAGCCATGACAGATTTAAGCCTCAAAAGAACCTCCATCCTAAAAAGAACCTCCATAGTAGGGTTGGGCACCGAAACACGGTTGCACCGGTGCCGACGCAAACGGTAGTAACTGCATTGAATAACAACGTGGATTTCGGTGCCTCATTTCGGTGCTTAAATCAGGTTTTTTTTTTTGTACGAGGCATCACTGCATGTCATGCGCTATCTCTAACGTCTTGCTCTGATAGCACACATCCAGATACAGTTAGCTAACATAAACACTGGATGTATAAACCAGAGGGGTGCACCACTATAGGCGAGTGGACAGAGTTTGACAGCTTGCGGGAGGCCAAGTAGCTTTAAAGCGATATCACAAGCTCCTGTCAAAATCTAGCAGTGGGCCTAACTACACACAAGCAAAAGGCTATGAAACAACATCAACAGTACATCAACAGTACGTTACACAATATAAGTTGTAAGGTGAAAACTTTATTTCACGGTGTGTTCTAAACAACATAATGACATGATATTAATCTTTCATGTGCATGAGGCCCATATAACATCACAATGAATATGAAGATAAAAGTTAGCTGGCAAAAGCATAAATATGTAGGTTACATACCTGATGTCACTGAGCTGTCAAAGAGGCTACGGAACCATCTCTGTACTTTATCGCTAATTAAACTCAGCTGACTGGTATAGCGCATACCATGCTGTTAAAATGCCTATAGCGCTGGGAATCTAAACACTTCAACACTGACAGCCTAACATGTTCAAATTGCGTGTTATGGGGGAAGACATGAAATTTCTTGAAGCATTTGGGAACACACTAAATTAACTGGAAAGTAATTCAGGAAGAGTCCCTGTTAGATTAGCTGCTTGCAAATGCCGTTGTCCATGACCTGGCAGTTCTATGGCAAGCGGTTTTAACATACCTTATGGCAAACCGCCTACATCCATGGCAAGTTGTTTTAACATTTAAATGTAGACTATTATGCGTAGGAGCAATGAGATATTGATAGTAAATTGAATATAACAGTTCAATTTCCTGTTCAAATTTGTCTTATCAATAAAAAAAGCAATTCATGATTTAGACCATTTTAATTTAAATACAAAGTACCCAGACATCACACATACATCTGCCCGATGTCGGTTTCAGATCAGCATGGAATCCTCCCATATAATAATGTCGCAGGGGTATCGGCCTGAAGCTGCTTCCATGTATGTTGGCTTTTGATCGTTCCTACTATCCAAAGCAGATCCCGCTATCTTGTTTTTTTTACCCCAGCTTCCATCTATGTTGGCTTTTGATCGTTCCTACTACCAGACGCAGATCCCGCTCTATCTGTTCTTTTTCTGCGTGTGTAGCAGGCAGCCAGGCACGTCAGATCAGCCTCCTGGAGCAGCGATTTTCAGGTTGGTAAATTCACTCATGTAAATTGTCAGAAAATAGGCATTGTGTCAATTGTATGACTGTTTATGCCTGCTAGGCTAAGCCATAACTTGGTGTACATTACTTTATAAAGAGCTGTTTTGGGGTAATTACAACTTCGTTGTGAACTAATTCACGTTAGCTAGTTGAGCTAACACTGGAAAATATGTTAAACCTAGCTAGCGGCTATGGCGAAATGTTAACACTACAGCCTCCATGATTACCGGTACAAGGACAGCAATATGCTTGGGTGTAAGAATAGCAATTATTATTTGACCGTGAGACTTAACCCAGGAAAGGCTGTCGTTTTTGTATGGAGAGGAGTGGGAGCTAGGCTATTAGCTAACGTTACTGTCTTGGCTGAGCTAACCTGCTGGTCGTGTCATCATAACGCCTTTGCACAGAGGAAATGCACAGATAAATGCATCAGCCGAAGTTCCCAAAGCAAATGTAGGCTACGTTTCAGTCCCAACTTTCTCTAGTCACTTCCAGAGTTCGTGTTTTGGCCGGCGTTAGCGCGCTAGCCAAGTAACGGCATTAGCTCGCCTCTGCTTGATTGAAATATCAGCTGAGGTAATGCTAATGGGTTTGAAATCTATTTCTCCGAGCTCAGTAGTGGTTCTCTGCATCTATGAAAATTCCTTAACAGCAATCAGTAAGGGTAGACTTTAAAGATTAAAGTATTGCGGTGAATTAATTGTTGTTTTTGTCTCTTGCAGGAGAAGAACCTGATTTTTGGGGGAACATTTTCTAACAGTATTTTTTCATCATTCAGACTTTTTTAAACATTAAATAAAATGAATTAAAAATATTTCTGGCATCTTTCTTGTGTCTTTATAGATCTAATCATTTATAGCCTAGTGTAAAATGTGCAATCTCAAGTTCCGACCTAAATAAATAAAGGTTGTATAAGCCGGGGGTGGGCATAGCTTTGATGAGTCGTTGAAACATTGGCTCATTGTCGTCTTCGATGATTTGCCGACATCCCGGTGATGTCTTGCCAATGAGCAAACACTTCCTATGCGATGTCTTCTAGACTGTAACGGCATTCATCGGCCCGACATCGGTAAGATTTATGTGTGCCATCTGGGTACCGGATCAGGCACCGTTTTAAAAGTATCGATTTAGCACCGGTATCGGATAAAACCCAAACGATACCCAACCTCCATAGCCACTCCATAGCCATTGGGGGGGGGGGGGGGCGGCCCATTTTCAAAACCCAATGTGGCCCTTGACCCAAAAAGTTTGCCCACCCCTGGATTATACAGTCAAAACTGCTTAAGACTGGATGGATTTTGCAATGTTTCTCACAGTACAGATTCTTAACATTTGTAGAATCTCATTGCGCACTGGCGGAAATGTATAGTCATGACAGGCGTCATCCAGGCGCGCGGGAACCTATTTTTGACCAGGGGTGCTGAATAACAAAAAAAAATGGATGTCCGACGATTTCTCCCCTCCTGGACATGTTTCGGATTTTGACTGCTAAATACGTAATTTTAATGTGGTGTGCAGGTGATAGAGAGACGTTTTAGAAAAGTCCTGGGCAGCCACAAATTCCAATGTTCCGCGACAGCAATCCGAAGCCACCTCGCCCACCCTAACCCCACAGAAGCGCACTTGACATCATTAGCCTATTTCAGTATAGCTAAGGAAAACAGGGCCCAAATTATCTTTTTGTCTTTAAGGGGGTCTATGAAGGTATATTGGGTGCAAAAGTGGCGAGCACATTTAACTGCAGATTTTGCATGTGCACACTAAAGTCATAAATGTGTAACAGTAAAGTTGAAGTTGTTTTTTTAATATCTTGTTAACACAAAATAGGGGCTATGGGTTCACAAATCCTTTTTACAGGTACACAAATCCTATCCTGCGAGTCACAACTTTCAAGAGTCATGCACTCGACACTTTTGCTCCAATCGTTGCAGCGCAGTTGGTGCGAAACACATTTGCACATCCGTGTTTCATAATCTGAGAACATGCACAACATTCGTTTACAATATATAAATATCTTTTTTCCATAATGCCATTTTTTGTTTATTTGTTCTTTTCACTCTTGGCTTTGAACCCATGGCCTTCCCATCGCCAGACCTGTGCCTTAGCCACTTTACCACTGGGCACTCAAAGGTTATCATCCACTAGTTTTTTATTTGTCCCTCTATCCTTTCTTTCCCAGACACCAATTGGATGTCAATCACATCCATCACCTTACATCATCATTTTTTAACCAATCCCAAGTTCTCTTCTAGAACACCTGACTCCCACTTCCTTCTCCCAACTTCCCCTCCTACATATAGGACACCACACTGCAAACACAGACTAGCCCTGAAGAAGTATCAATGTTACGAAACGTCGGCTTTTATAACTTTTAATACAAAGACTCAACACAGTGCTGGAACTTTTAAAATTCGATCTTAGAAGTTCTTACCTAAGCTATTTGGCTTTTTTAATATTAAAACACTTTTAATTTTTTAAATCTGGAAGCTGTGGAGCTTCCCCTCAGAAACAAGGACAATATTCTCTCTACAAACCACCAAGGACTCTTCACCCTTCTCTATAAACTCATCCGGACAGGTTTTTCCAACCTTACACAAGGATTCATCACCACTGGCTGTGCAATAAAGTTTCTACTGGACTCCAAGGCTCACCTAACTGCTTAGGTGAGCCTTTTTACTTGGACTACTGCTTTTACCGAGGTAAGATTTCCCCACAGCTATCCCCTTTTAATCTTGTTTAAGCCTGTTTTGACTCTTTGTTTTCTTACATTTTAGCTATCCCCTTCACATTTTAGTCCTTCTCTTTTAATTAAAACTATTTTATTTCCCTTTTTATACAAGTCATTTTACCCACACTTTTTCTTTGCCCCTTCTATTTCTGTTCACCTGCTTACCTATAACTACACACATTTACTTTAATCTCATATACCCCCATGGTTTAGCCTAGCCTTACACTCACAGCCCTTTTCTTTTTCTTTTTTCTTTTTATTCCACCACTCACTTTAACTTCCTCCCGTCCCCACTCTTTAGCCCTCTTTACACCACACAAACACACTTTTTCTTTCCTTCTCTCCTAATCCCTACCCCACATACATCTACAATTCTCCTATTCTAATTATATCCTCCTTTTTTTAATCTATTTTAATTTTTTCTTTGTATTTTTACTGCATGTTTTGTCTCCATCCACCCATAACATATCATGTCTGCCACGGTTCCCCTTCCCAAACACTTAGCTAGACCCACTCATAGACATCCCCCCCTTAGACCCCAACCCCATCCTAGACCTACCGCACTCCTACCCACCCCCCCTCACACTTACAGAAATGCAATGCAACCCCACACAGAGAGGCTTTCCCTTACAATACCCTACCCACTCCTACCTTCACATAACACGTCCTCTCCTACCTATGCCCCCACCCAACACCAGATACATTCATACACATAGACCCCCTAGGCCCACACAGACACATATGCATCCACCTTAACCTCCACTAGACCCCCCTCTTCGCACACACCCCACTCCACCACCAGACATGTACACAAACACTCAGACATGAACCAGATCCCCTCACACGCCAACAAGCCAAACAATACTTTAAATTAATCCAAGTCACACATCACAAACAGATCACACACACAGCTCTGGATACACACACTTTCCCCACAGGCATGTACAGACAGGTCACCAAACTCACAGAATTCATCAAACCAGCCGCCCCCACACCCCAGACACTAGAACTACAAATTTTACACAACCACTACACCTCACAAATTTTAAATTTTACTACATCTTCAGCACCTTTTAACAACACAGCTTTTCAAATAGCGTGTGGCTGGGCCAGGAAGAGGTACCAGAAAAGATTCACCGACTCCACTCTTCCCACAGTTCACCTGGCCCTCAACCCCCCTACTCCCGCCCCTTTGCCTACACCCCCTCCTCCCCATACCCCCCCCATCTACTTTAACATGCCTTTCAGATTTTCCACCACTTTCATCCACAACTTCACCATCACACACAACCACAGACACGTTGGCTCAAACACTTCCCAACCCTACTTCCACTTCCCCTCCCACTTCCACCCTTCCAACCATACACAATCACAACACACCACCAGGATCCACCAACTTACAGACTCACACACATACAACACTGACAGCTGCCACACTCACTACACCACACTTTACACCTCCACGCACTCCTGCTAACACAACCACACACCTTTCCCCCTACATAATATCACAAGCACATACAGCAGAACCACTACCCCAGCGTCCCAAGTTGAGTCACAACACAGTTTCACCACACAGCACACATCCAACCTGAAGCAAACGCTACCCCCACCACCACACACTCACCCAGGCCAACACATACACAACCCCCCAACCATTTAGTAGTACACACCATTGATAATATAGTTTCCTTATCCCCACAGCATCCACCAGAGGAGGAGAGGGAGACTCCGGCGCCTCCACAGCTGGAGAGGGCGATGACGAAAGGGCGGACTCAAGTCAAACGATTTGTCACAACTGCAGCTGAGCCCTCTCCATCAAAAGCTGTGGGACCGCCGGAGACACCCAACCCTCCTATCCCTTCCACACCCCACACCTCACCACACACCATCTCCAACCTCCTCCTACAACCCACACTACCCACTACACACCTCTTCCACCCCACCTATCACCGTGCCCTCAGAAACAAACTGGAAGAATGGTCAATTTCAATACACAAACCACTAGTTTTCATAGGAGATTCCAATCTCAACAGGATTCCCCCCTTCACCCATCCCGATATACAAATTGACAGTTACCCCGGAGCCACCACCTACCACTTTGCCAAACTTTTACAGAAAACCACCCCCCTTCCCCAAGTGAAGTCGGTGGTCTTGTCAGTGGGCCTCAACAACAAGGACCACGACTCCAAAAAGACCAGCATCAGACAGTTCCTCATCCTCTACAAACATGCTTCTACAGTTTTCCCCGATGCAATCATACACATTCCACTTATTAATTTTTCACCCCGCCTCACTACCCAACAGAAGGCCAATCTCACTCACATTAACAACTTTATAACTTCCCACATCCCCACTATCCCCCCCAGACACCTTCCACACCACCCAAGATAACATACACTGGACACCCCATACAGCTCATACAATCTTTACACATTGATGCCAATATTTACATTTTCAATAACTCCACCCATAACCCTGGCCCCCCCAACTCCCACCCCCACCCCCCCTCCTGCACACTCACCCACTCCCACCCTCCCTCATGATTTAATCATGAACCTTTCCACCCTTTTCCAACCCACTTCCCCACAACGCTCTCTGTTGGAAAGGGGGCTTACATTCATTCCACACACCACTCGCATGGACCGGGAGGAACTCCAGAGGGACCTACACCTTTATCACTGCCGCCTTAAAATACTCCATCACTTTTCCTCAGAGGACACCTACACTCCCACCCCTTTCACTCTCCCCTCCACTTGGGAACCCCACACTTCACAATTAGATAAGAAATTAGTTAAGCACATTCACAGGGACAGGCAGGCACTCGATTCCTTTCTCAGACACCTCCCTCCCCCCACCACCAGTAACCTCACACTAGCAGAAAAACAGGCCATTTCACAACTCACAAACAATAAATTTATAGTCATCAAACCGGCGGACAAGGGTTCCAAAATTGTAATCATGGATACCCATCACTATCTCACTGAAGCACACAGACAGCTCAACAACACCCAGTTTTATTCACCCATAGCACAGTCCACCCAACCCGCAGCAGTCTGAAATCCGCCGGTTAGTCACCTCACTTTATCAACAACACTTCATTAACCATAAACAAAGTATATTTTTACAAGGACCAGACCACCCCCGACCACAACAATTCTATCTCCTCCCCAAAATTCACAAACCCCCACACACTTGGACAGTTCCCTCTCAGGTTCCTCCTGGTCGTCCCATTGTGTCAGACTGCAAGAGCACCACATACAACATTTCCATCTATATTGACTCCTATCTCAACCCCCTTTCCAACAGACACCCCTCCTACCTCAAGGATACATACCACTTCCTCACCAGGCTTCGACCCATGGCGGTCCCACACCACACTCACCTCTTCACTTTAGACGTAGATAGCCTTTACACCAATATCAACACCCCCGCCGGATTACAAGCAGTTCAAAACACCTTTCAAAAATACCCAGACCCTCACAGACCGGACACCATCCTCCTGCAACTTTTAGAAATCTGTCTCACTCACAATGATTTTAACTTTGACAATAAACTTTACCTACAAGTACACGGGACTGCCATGGGTCAACGCTTTGCACCTTCCTACGCCAACATCTACATGAGTGAGTGGGAGCAGGCTGCCCTGGCCAGGTGCCCCCTTCAACCCACTTTTTATTTTCGGTATCTGGATGACATCATTGGAGCTTGGCCACACCCCCTACAGGATTTCAACACTTTTTTAGACACCTTAAACTCACATCACCCATCCATCTCACTTAAGGCCACTATTGACCCTCACCAGATTAATTTTCTAGACACCACCATCTTTTTCACCCCTATTTCACCTACACATAAAACTTTTAGCTCCAAAGTTTATTTTAAACCCACGGACACTCACTCACTTTTGCACAAGCACAGCAATCACCCAAAACACACGTTTAGATCCATAGTTAAATCACAAATAATCCGCTTTCATCGCATCTGCTCCTTTCCCACAGACCTTCACTATGCCATACAACAACTCTTTCAAGCCCTCCGTAAGAGGCACTATTCTAAACGTTTCCTCCGCCACATTAAGCACTTGACTTTGGCCGGCCTTGCTCCCACTCACTCATACACCCCAAACACTTGCCCATCACCCACTCCCACACCAGACCTTCCTCTTAACCCCAACCCGGACCCCAAACCAGATCCTAATCCTAACCCTTTTCCTAACCTTAACCCTGACTCTAACCCCTACCCCTTTCCTAACCTTAACCCCAACCCTTTTCCTAACCTTAACCCTAACCCCAACCCTTTTCCTAACCCTAACCCCAACCCTCTTCCTAACCCCAACCCTGACCCACCCCATCTCCTGCCCCTTATTGGCACCTACTCACACGGCATACAACACCTTCACCACACACTGAAACAACACTATACTGATTTCCAAACAACACACCCCACCTTCCAACACCACACACTCATCTCCGCATATAGACGCAATAAAAACCTCAAAGACCTCCTCATACGCACCACCTTCACCCGTCACTTACAACCCCCACCCCCTAAGGAAAACCTACATTTCACCCCTCACTTATTCATCATCAATATCCATAGTCACTGTTCTGCACCCACTAACCCATTAAATTTAGACACTCCCAATTTAGTTTATGTTATCACCTGCACTCACTGTCGCATGCTGTACATCGGGGAAACTGGACATACACTACGCACATGCCTTAAACAACACCTGCACAACATACACAAAATACACTCAACACTTACCTCGTCACACACTTCCAGACGCACAACATCACACATTTGAGGGTCTGTGGCCTTGAAGGGAACCCAGGCTGAACAATTTTACAGAGGAAAAGAGCAGAGAGATTGTGGATTTTAAAACTTCAAACACTACACCCACAAGGTCTGAATGAAAAATTAAATTAAAGTTTTAAACCACTCTGTGTCTTTTTTATAGTTCCTCTCTTTTATCTCTCTTTTTAACTTTTATTTCATTTTATTTTATTTTATTTGACTTTTAGATGGGAATAGTGGGGTGAGAACAACTGGCCAGTGCACAATAGTCAAACCAACTACACACTAAAATAAATTTGAATTCTAATTTTCTAACCCTAACCCTATACCTAATTTGTTATGACAAAAACCAAATGACACTTAATGACAAAAGTGTTATGTCATAAACGTTTATGACTTGTTTATGACACGTTCATGACAGTGTCATGTCACTCTTATGTCGATACTGTCAAGTAAAGTGTAACCAAAGTTTATACTACACATAGCCTACAGTGTTAATGCGACAATGTCCAAAGTGTTTGTGCAAAGCTGATTTATATCAATGTAAAGTATGAAGAACAAATTGTGGCCCTTTCTTACTTTTAAAACCTTTATTGGTGCGTTGTGGATGTTACATAATGTGAATTGTGTGTGTGTGTGTTAGGGTGCTAACGGTGTGTGTGTATGTGTTTGTGTTTGTGTTTGTGTGTGCGTGTGCATGCGCACGTGCCTATGCGTGCCTATTGTGTGTTTATGTGTGTGCATTCATGTGGGTGGGTGTTTATGTGTGTGTTTGTGTGCATGTGTTTGTGCTTGCCTGTCTGTATGTGTTTGTGTGTGTGTGTGCACGTGCATGCATGTGTGCAAATCATAAATTAGTGGGTATGGTGTTTCAGTAATCCTGGAATCATTGACCAAAATTGATGACGGTAAAAGAAAAAAATATATATATTTTTTTTATATTTAAATTACTTGTTGTCCTGATTCTTCCTGTGGATCTTACTGGGCACTGAGGATGCAATCATTTCATTGCTAGTTTTTCATAATTACTATTTCAATTGTTTCATATCAAAATTCATTACTTCAGTATGTGTTTTATGTAGTTTGTGGAGGACTGGTTCAGACACGTCACATCCATAATGTGAAAACATCACATCCATAACGGCAGTTGTCCCTACATAATGCATTACAAAAATGACACATAGTTTCAAAAACACATGTTTTGTGTTCAAAGTCTCCTTCATGCTACATATATCATGGTTTTGGCAGTTTCCTTCAAAATTCACAGAATTTGTAGAAAACCTGTAATCTCATAAAAGTGTGTCTATTTCATGTCACATCCATAACCCTGATAAAATTCTTTGTATTCTTAGGATGTAAATGATTATATTAAATTTGAGGATTTGTCAGTATTCAGAGGACAGAGGTTACATTAAAGGTTATGCAAATTAATTCAATGATACTAATTGTGTCCATGCTCTAAGGCATTTTGTTTACCAATATGAGTCCAATTGTCACATCCATAACACTGGAACTGCCCTGTAATAAATATGATGAAAACAATGAAGGAATGGAACAAAGATGGACGGTGGAGGAATCAAGGACAAGAAATGACATGCGCTTGCTGACTCACTCATTACTATAAAGATATATCAATTACTGATAAAGCAGCATAACCTCAAGACAACATGAATGTTATCATGTGTAATAATTGTAAGGAGGCAACAAGTAACCATTGGATTGTTGCCATTTGTACACACTGACAGAATGTTTTCCATTTTCCAAGATTTATTCATTATGACAGGATTCAGGATTCCCGGGACACTGAAAGACCGGGTTGCACAAAACTTGGTCGGCCATGCCAACCCATCTCATATCCACTCATTTGAGGTATAGCAGCACCTATGAAAAAGCAAAAATTAGGTATAGAGTGGCGAAGTCCCGCCCCTTCCGTTTGCCTCCATGGGACCTATCTTTCAAAAAAATGTGAACGGCAGTCTATGGCGAAAAATAAATTATTTTCTGGTCCCGGTTGACTTGTACCTTGAATTACCCATATGATGTTTGTAAATTTTAAAGACAATTTTTCATGTAAAGACATTTGCCGTTTGTTTCGTAACTATTGAATTACAACATTGTGAAAGATCGTAATTCCAACGACTACAAACCCATCAGTCGCGCTAGTGACGTTAGCTTATTCACAGCCACACTAGATTGTACAAGCATACCAGCAACAGGTCTTAATTGGGCTTTCCTTGCCGAAGAAAATACCATGAGTCAGAGGATTAAACACATCAGGTAAGTTGTATTCGTCCATAGACTGTACATTACATACTGTTAAGTGACATAGCAGGCAGCAAGATGCAACCGTTAACTAGCATAACAGCTCTTAGCGTTTCATTACGTTGTGGTGACGTACATCGTTCGAGACGAGAGATGTAGTCCACTGAGTGGATTCGCACAAAACCAACATAACTTTTGAAGTCTATCGAACAACAGTACTTTCTTGACGTGAAAAATTTTCTTTTAAATTCACACACATCATATGTGAAATTCGTGGCACAATTCAAACTGGACTAAAAAATAATTGTTATCTCTCCATTAACTCCCGTTCATAATTTTTTGAAAGATAGGTCCCATGGACCGGAAGTAGAAGGGGCGGGACTTCGCCACTCTATTGTAATCGAAGGTATCTTTGGCTGACATGTTCAAAACTGCACAAAATTTGAAGCTTAGGATCATTATGGCACCCTCTGAATGCATGGCAAGGCACACATATACAGAGAAGCACACATATACACAAAAACAAACACACACTCATTTACATACACAAAAGTAGAGGATTGGGTAAGAGATGGGAGACACATTGACAAGCGTGATTTATTTATGTGGAGAGAATGTGATGAAGACTGCTGACTTGACAGTTGTCCAGAAGACACTCATTGACACAACAGAAGGTAATTTCTGAAAGGGCGGGCGAGTGTTGTATCGAAGCATATTCATGGAAAGTTGACTGGAAGGGAAAAGTGTGGCTGGAAAAGGTGTGCAAGCAACAGGGATGACTGAGGCCTAAGAGGATTGCAAAGGTGATTTAAGAACTTGGGGGAACTTTACAGAACTTTACAGAGTGGACTATGGCTGGATGCATTACATTACATTACATTACATTTGGCTGACGCATTTTTAGCCAAAGTGACAAAGTGAAGTTTTAAAGCAATTCTCAACAATTTTAGGACAATTTAAAAACGGTAGAGTACAGTAAGAATAAGTGCATCAGTGAGTGCTGTTTTTAACAGTTACGTGTCATTTCAAGACGGCTGGTAAGTGCTAGGATCAGCAAGATTTGTTGTAAGTGGTGCTATGGAGAGGAGATGTTCTCTAAAGAGCTGGGTCTTCAGGAGTTTTTTGAAAATGGAGAGGGATGTCCCTGCCCTTGTAGGAACTGGCAGTGTTCCACCAACAAGGAACAACAGATGAGAAAAGTTTGGATTGGCCTGAGCGTACCGGTGGTAGAGCTAGATGTCGTTCGCCTGAGGAGCGCAGCGGTCTAGAGGTAGCGTATGTCTGTATGAGGACAATCAAGTGGGCGGGAGCAGAACCGGAGACTACTTTGTAGGCAAGCGTTAGAGCCTTGAATTTGATGCGGGCCGCCATAGGTAGCCAGTGTAGCTGGATGAGCAGCGGGGTAACATGTGCCCTTTTGGGTTGGTTGTACACCAGGCGTGCCGCTGCGTTCTGGATCATCTGAAGGGGTTTCATAATGTTGATGTCTTGGTGTATGGTAGGTTTAGCTGGGAGGACCAGCAGTTCAGTCTTTGAGAGGTTCAGCTGGAGGTGGTGTGCCTTCATCCATGTAGCTATGTCTGAGAGGCAATCCGAGATCCGTGCTGAAACCAAGGGGTCATCAGGTGGAAAGGACAGATAGAGCTGTGTGTCGTCTGCATAGCAAGTGGTATGAGAAGCCATGCGAACGGATAATCTGTCCGCAAGGAGGTGGTGTAGATAGCAAAGAGAAGGGGGCCCAGCACTGAGCCCTGGGGGACCCCTGTGGTGAGATGGTGAGGTGCAGATAGCTGACCAAGCCATGATACGTTAAATGTGAGGTAGGATTCAAACCAGGAGAGAGCAGAACCGGAGATTCCCATGTTAGAGAGTATAGAGAGAAGGATGCAGTGATTAACCGTGTCAAAGGCAGCCGATAAGTCAAGCAGAATGAGTACTGATGACCGAGCGGTCGCCCTGGCTTTTTTTAAGGCTTCTGTTACAGACGGCAGAGCCGTTTCGGTAGAGTGGCCACTTTTGAACCCAGACTGATTTGGATCCAGAAGGTTGTTCTGTGAAAGGAAGTCAGAGACCTGTTTGGAGACTGCTCGATCAGTGCCTTTGGATAGGAAAGGCAGGAGTGAGACAGGGCGGTAGTTCTCGACTTGAGCAGGTTTGAGAGAAGCTTTCTTAATGTGACAGAGCAGTATAAGGGGAGGGGGAAAAGGTGTACTCCAATTAATAGTCCCGACTACGCCACCCCAGGGGAACCACTGTAATTACCCCCCAGGGAAAAACCAAGGTAACCTCACATAGAATACCCACACAGGTTCAAATGCACTACGCAACAGACGTGAATTCCAATAAAATGAAAGTTTATTTATGGTGAAGGGAAAGGGGAAGTGGAACTGCAGATCTCTTATGCTGGGGAAACCTAAAAGACTCACAATGGTTAAGGACAATACAAAAATATATATTTATTAAATATTGTTGTAAGACAAGTTCTTAAAAGTTGATCTTAGGGATCATACATTGGAGTCTAGGCATTGGAGACAAAACGTCCACAGAATTCAATAAATGCAGCTAGGCGGGAGCTTACCCAAGGGAGGCACGCTACGGATGATGGTGTTCCAAGATTCACACCAAACACACGTGTACACACACTCAGAGTGAGGTGAGTTTCTCTATAAGGCAGACTACGGTAAGCAGTACACTGAACCGCACAGCTCACCGCATAGCACAGCACAGCACAGCAACACACAGCACGGCACAGCCCAATAAAGCACAGCAAACATGCAGTGATAGGGTCCCACCACCAGGTGCCTAGCCTCCCCTTAGGAGCGCCCCGACCTGCCAAACAAACAAACAAACAGACAAAACAATTAAGGCACCAGAGGATAGCAGTAAATAAACCAAAGAGGACACAACCACAATACACTGATGACAGCAACACTAACACTGACACTGACAAAGCTTAAATCATGCAAAGCTACAGCATACACAATCACATGCAAACAAAACTGAGGGAGATACGTATCATGCCACAGCGCACGGGAAACACTGGCAACATGCAGTAGGTGTTATAATTAGGCAGCTTCATGCAGTAGATGTTATAATTAGGCAGCTTCACCAACAAAACCAAAAGAAAACCCAAAATAAAGACAGTCTACGAAAGCAGACGCAGACACTAACAATACGCGACTGGACAAAAGACGGAACAAACAAACAAAATAAACTCACGAAATAGTCACAAGTTACAAACAAGACAAAGAGACAAACACTAGACAGCAATCAATCAGACAAAACAGCAGCGCCTGTGAAGTCCGGCCTTCCAGTCAACAAGGCTACACGCACCTGCAAGATGCAGATCAGAGTTAAAATATACGATACATTTTTACAGATAGCTTCATAATAAAATGCTGCGCTACATACCCGCTCCAGATACGGTGAGGTCACAGATCCGCACTATAAACACAGTTAAAATCATTTTGTGTAGGCTAAACTTGCTGCGACAGTGTCGCGTAGACTAACATTAAGAAGCATACCTGAGCTGACAGGAAATAGGAATACCCTCAACAGGAGTGGTGGAGGAGGTAAACAGCAGTTACGAGGCTACAAGACAAAAGGTAAGCCAATAAAACATAAAGTGTGGAAAGCCAACACAACTCGCTAAGAAAAGAGACCTACCACGCTAGAGAGGGAACATTCTCAACGGAGGGGGAGCAAGAATTACAGCGCAGTCACTCACCGGTACTTCCAGGTTTTTTAAAGGTGTTACGGCAGCGGCTGCTAATCAGGGGGATTGGCAAGTAATTAGGCTGATAGTGACGTGACAAACATCAGCGTGAGCAATCTAACCCCACTACATTAAGTAGGCTAACGGTGTTACCCGAGCCATTTTGAATGCTGTTGGAAATGTGCCGGAGGTAAGCGAGGCATTGATCACATGTGTAATAGCTGGTGCGATGGTCGGGCTGATGGACTGAAGTAGGCTCGTAGGTATAGGGTCCAGCGAGCATGTGGTAGGACGGCTACATGTCAGGAGTCTAGATACTTCACTCTCGGAGAGAGGCGCGAATGCTGAAAAAGATGTTCCAGCAGCCCCTAGAGGTTGTAGGAGTGCGGTATCTGAGTCAGATGCGTTGTGTGGGCATGTAGAGAATTGACTGCTGATTGCCGCCACTTTGTTTGTAAAAAATGAGGCGAGGGTATCCGCAGTAAGGCTGGATGGAGGAGGAGGCAGCTGAGGGTTGAGTAGCGATTTGAAGGTTGAAAAAAGTTTTCGAGTGTCTGTAGCGCTGTTGATTTTGTCATTGTAGAAAGCCGTCTTAGCAGCAGTGATGCTGGCTGAGAAGGGGGTCAGGAGTGTAGTTTTTGAGGTCATCAGTTAGTTTGGATTTGTGCCATTTCCTCTCTGCGGCTCTGAGTTTGGTGCGCTGCGATCGGAGGGTATCATTTAGCCATGGATGAGAGTGTTTGGATCGAGCTGGCCTTGTGGTAAGAGGGCACAGCTCATCTAGACACGAGCTCAGTGTGGACCAGAGCGAGTCTGTGGCCTCATTAACCTCCAGAGAGGAGAAGGTGTTGAGTGGAGGTACTGTAGGCCGGAGGCAACTACAGAGGAAAAGTGCGTTGGAGACAGGTTACGGATGTTGCGGCGGAACGTGACCATTGGCTGAGGAACCGGAGGCTGTTAGGCTGACGTTGAACTGGATGAAGAAGTGGTCAGAAAGATGGAGAGGCGTCACCATGAGGGTGTCTGTGGTGCAGCTCCGAGTGAGGATCAAGTCAAGCTCTTTGCCAGCTTTGTGAGAAGGTGGGCTTTGAACTCGTTTGAGGTCAAAAGAGTGGATCAGGGCCAAAAGGTCCGCTGAGCCTGGGGCGTCTAAGTGGATGTTCATATCACCGAGAACGAGAAGCAGACAGTCATGCTCAGGGATGGAGGACAGCAGAGTGTCAAGTTCGTCCATAAAGTCGCCTAGTTGGCCTGGAGGGCGGTAGACGACCAGAGTTTTGCTAGGGCGATCACTGTGATGGCATGGAATTCGAATGAGACATATCAGAAAACTTCTAAAAAGAGAGTGTAGGAAGACTGAAAGAAAATGGCGTAAATACAAACTTCCGATCTACTATGAAATCCTATGAGATGCTCCGCACATATAACTCTGAAATATGCAAAGCAAGACAGTCTTTCTTTTCTAACATTATCAATAGAAGTTCAAATAACACTCGTATTCTATTTTCAACTGTTGATAAGTTAACAAATCCCCCCTCACAATTAGCGCCTGAACTTCTCTCAACTAATAAATGCAATGAGTTTTCATCTTTTTTTAAAGGTAAAATTGACAACATCAGACTCAACATATCTGCTCAATTACAAATTCAACAACCTGAACTTCCAGCAACAAACAGAGGGAAACTAAACTTGATGTCAGAGTTCAGCTTGATAGACTACGAAACACTTGAAAAAACGGTACAGAATCTCAGCTCTTCCACATGTGTCTTAGACACTCTGCCTACCAATTTCTTCAAAACTGTTTTTCACCTCATAGAGGCGGATGTCCTTCAAATTGTAAATGTATCACTGCTGTCTGGCACTTTTCCTAAGTCACTGAAAACAGCTGTTGTAAAGCCACTTCTCAAGAAGAATAACCTGGATGCCTCCATGCTAAACAATTACAGGCCCATATCCAATCTACCTTTTATTGGCAAAATTATTGAAAAAGTAATCTTTTATTTAAAAATTAACCACCTTCCTAACATCAAATGGGTATTTTGATTACTTTCAGTCTGGTTTTCGGGCAAATCACAGCACTGAAACAGCTCTCATTAAAGTTTCCAATGACATACGCCTCAACACAGATTCAGGTAAAACATCAGTCCTAGTGCTACTGGACTTTAGTGCAGCATTTGACACTGTTGATCACAATATTTTACTACACAGACTAGAACACTGGGTTGGATTTACAGGCATAGTTATCAGCTGGCTAAAATCATATCTACAAGAAAGGAGCTTCTTTGTTGCCATTGGAAACTGTACCTCAACACCAACGTCCTTGACCTGTGGTGTTCCCCAGGGGTCGATCTTGGGGCCACTATTATTCAACCTCTATATGCTCCCACTTGGACAAATCATTCAAAAATAATTTGATTTAATATCATAGCTATGCAGATGACACACAAATTTACTTAGCTCTATCACCAAACGACTATGGTCCTCTTGAATCTATGTGTCAGTGTATAGAACAAATCAACACCTGGATGTCTCAAAATTTTCTTCAGCTGAACAAAGAAAAAACTGAAGTAATTATATTTGGTAAAAAGGAGGAAAGACTTAGGGTTGCCACTCTCCTTGACACAAAAGGGTTGAAGGCAAAGGATACTGTTAAAAATCTTAAATTAAAATTAATTGACAGTGAGCTAAATTTCAACAGCCACATGAAAGCGATAACTAAATCAGCTTTTTACCACCTCAAAAATATTGCCAAACTCAGAGGGCTGATGTCAAAACATGACTTAGAAAAACTCATTCATGCATTTATCTCCAGCAGGGTTGATTACTGCAATGGACTGTTCACAGGCCTTCCTAAAAAGACTATTAAACAGCTTCAGGTGATACAAAATGCAGCATTAGTAGTATTAGGGCCACACATGAAGAATTTTTTTTTTTTTGCCATGGCGAGATTAAACTCGACATGTTGACTTTAAAGTCGACATGTCAACATTAAACTCGACATTTCGAGAATAAAGTTGAAATATCATATCTACTTTAATCTCGACGTGTCGACTTTAAAGTCGACATGCTGACATTAAACTCGCAATAGGCCCTACTGTTTAAACATAGCCTACACAGTTTAAGCTATGTAGCCTACACTAATACACAATATGTTACATGAAAAATGGGCTTCAAATAGCTGTTATTTCAGATAGATTGCAGATATTCAGATAGATTGCGTCTTGTCTGTTACTACTCATTGCCGTCATCGTGAAGTGCTGTCTCGCGGTTATGGAAATACCATGCATTATGCCGTTTAGGCTAAATAGCTAGAAAAATATATGTATCCAATGATATAATGTTTCTATACAAAATTTTATTTCACTCTGTTTTACGTGGGTAAGGCCACTGCACATCCAAATAACTGCCCTTCATGACCCACAGGCCGTCACTCTCCATAGGATAACATGGCAAAACTGCTTTTCCATGTCTCACCTGCAATACGTAGCCTATAGGAGGCTAGAAACACAGGTATAGCCTAAGCATATATACTATTTTGATCCCGGGAGAGAATATGTGTGCATGCACTTTATTTATGCACTAGGCTATGTGTGCATGTAGGCTACTAGCCTACATGGGGTGGTCGGGAGGACAGCTTCATTCGTCCCTCCATAGACATTCAGCAATAGGCTGTTTTGCATCCATTTCAAACAAGCAACGTGAAAGTCTAGGATTGGGGAGAGCGCCTAGTATGCAGTTGAACCTTTAGATGAAAAACAACACTTTAATAATGGGCCTACAATAAATAAATAAACCGCTAATGACGTTTAGGCTACTTTTGACCATCGCATTTATCGCCTGTAACTCCGTGATAGGACCTACTGTAACAGCAAAGTAGCCTATTTGGCTGAGCAACGTAGGTTAATATGTTCTATGTTTTGTCCACATGATATAGTCCTATAGAATCATTGTTGCACTAGTTGCATTGTTTCATTCGTCCTCCCTTTCAATCGTCTCGAGCGGTCCTTCTCTCTCCAAACTAACTTTATTCTCAAAATGTTGAGTTTAATGTCGACACGTCGAGATTAAAGTCGACATGATATTTCAACTTTATTCTCGAAATGTTGAGTTTAATGTCGACATGGCGATATTAAAGTTGATACGTCGAGATTAAAGTCAATCTTACATTTCAATTTTTTTCTCGAAAAGTCGAGTTTAATGTCGACATGGCGACTTTAAAATCGACATGTCGAGTTTAATCTCGTCATGGCCATTTTTTTTTTTCCTTCATCTGTGGCCCTAATACTCCGTCGTAGGCCCTATGCTACTCCATTTAATTGAGAACGTGTCTGAGTGTGCAGGAGAGGGAGAAAAAACGAGTGGCAGGTTCTAGCTGGCTTTTCATTGTTGATGATAGTTGATATCTCCTTTTTATTAAGTTAAGATTAAACTAAATGCGGCCGTGGTTGGGACAGACTTATGGGGGCGAGAATAGGAATGAAGCAAGGGATGAGGATATCGACAGAGAAATAGATAGATAGAGATCCCAAACATGAAATGAAGTGAAGTGCACTTTCTGTGTATATTTTGTGGTATGTATTCATGCCAACAATGTTAATACAATGACCAAATGCATTCAGTGACACTCATCTCATAAACTCATAATTCTCTTATTTTCACCGGGAAAAAAATGGCTAATAGAAATTCTGATTGGCTAGTAACTTTAGAAAGTTACCAGCCACATTGGCTGGTGATCAAAATTTTTTATTTAGAACCCTGCACCTCAGCAGTGCCACAGGCAGATTGCCTACATACCACGCCACAGTAATTTCTGCAAAAGGAGCCCGTCCAAGCATACATTACTATTTCAGATGAGTTGATTTCTTGCTGATGAGTCATAGTGAAATTTACTTGACTTAGTCTATACAATTTGAAGAAGTCAGCTGATGATTGTAGCAAGTTAACACAGCTGATGGTGTTGTCTTGCTACAGCAGTTGCCCAAGCCAGTAGGTCTTCAAAGTATCATGGTTAAGTTTTCAAACATTTCACTGACTGCTGGTCAGGCTCTCTGTGGCCACCTAGTATCTGTAGCCTAAATTGAGGAAGAGTTGCTGGTCTAAAAATAAATAAATAATAATTAAAAAAACGTGTAATGGGGAGGATTGAACCCATGTCGACTGCGTGAAAAAGCAATTTACAAGCATTAACCTGTTGCGCCACAGGAGAAGCACGAATGTGTGAATTGGGAAATAAAATATCAATAAAATATCAAACCCATGTTTACATGTCAGCAACATTAACGTTAATAGCCTATACGCCTAAGAGTTTTGACTCTCCCTGTGCGCAAATTTTGTGTAAAATATGGACACGTTATATACTTCTCCTGCCCATTGCAGTGTGGGTTTCAATGCCTGTGTTTCATGAACTGAATTCTTAAAAGAATAGGCTGGACAAAAGGATACACAATTAGGCAACACATTTTTTTGGCAATATAGCTGATTTATTTGCTCTACAGACACTTCAGGTAGGGGCGGCCACAGCCTAACCTCAGTGAAACGTTTGTAAAACTTAACCATGATACTTTGAAGGCCTACTAAATGGCTTGGGCAACGGTAGCATGATAACATGGTAGCCAGATAACATGAACAGCTATGTTAACTTGTTACAATTATCATAATGTTAGCTGACTTCTTTTAATCATACAAATGAAGTCAATTTCTGTGAGTGCCGTCAGCTGGCTCGTGGCGCAAGTTGATAGACGTCTGATTATCAAGCAAACAGGTCAATTTATTTGTGTTTCGATACCCACGTGAAGTTAATTTATGCTATTTAGGTGTTTGTTTTTTGGGTGGCATATTCATGGTCCAGTGCATGTAGTACTACATACAATTTTGACTTTTAAACATGTCATGCATATTTGTGTGTGTCTCTAGTATATGCTCCTTGTTGGTGCCCCCTGCCCAATCTCAATCCTCCCCCACCTTTCTTATGCAGCCCTTGCCACTTAATCTACTAAACCAGGGTTGCCAACTTTGGGTGTTTGGCTGGAGTGAGATTTTGTGAAGTCATAGTGCGTGTGCGTTAAATTTATCCCTAAACCTAATTTTAAAAATGTCTGTCGCCTGACTTTTTTGCTATGTACAGTATAATCCCTGATTTATGTTTTTTTTTTAAAAAACCCTAATAGAATGGAAAAGTTTCTTCAAAATGTACAATTAAATTATTGATTGCACTTGAAAACAACACCACTGTTTTAACCCCGTGGCATGGAAGGATTATGAGCCACTGGGCCCCTGGGCACAGACATGAAAAGGGCCCCCCTGCCCATCTGAAAAAGGTAGTAGCTCAGTAGAAAAAATTGAAAAATAACCCCTTAAATGATGACTTCTGGCGAGTTTTGTGGAAAGAAATGGACAGATTAAGACTTATGAATGTGTGTATGAGTGTACCTATGTATCAGGGATGGAAATAGCCTAAAATATTTTTTTCCACCTACCATTGTGGCTGGTGGATTCCAAAGTCTACCAGCCACTAGAAATACAGTATGAACATTTGATGAAAATCATGACCAAAATGATCACGGTTATTGGTATTATTGCAATATGATTAAAATGTGCTGACTATTTTTCTAAACCTACCATCAATGTTGGACAGAACTCATAATTGGCCTGCCCTTCATGCCCAGTAGCAACAAATCTAAAGGTCAACAGAACAGCTATATTGTCATAAAAGTGGTGTGGCTCCTTTAAGACCCAATCCACTGGTGTGAGTTCTGGAGCCATCCAACTTTATCTAACTCTATACTATCCTACATCATCTGATTTTAATATTATGTCTAGGCTATATTTAACATTTATTTTCTATTTGGCCTGTTATGAAATTATGCATTGACCAATATAAGCACACTTTTTTAAGACACATAAATACATGCATGCTTAGCATTTTGTGAAAACAAATCATTATGGCTACATCGACAAACTCTTAGCCATGAGCTGTAGGCTATATCCTCTGATTTTAATATTTACACATATAAAGCACAGCTCAGTTTTAAGACACTAAAAGCCCAAAATTGGAGACCATATAGAAATTTGCTACCATTTCAAAACCGGATTACTTTGGAACGGCTTATTTTACAGGGGATTGCATTACACCTTTGTGTTCGGTAAGGTCTGCTGTTTAGGCTATTCTGGTTTACGGTTTGTCATGTGTGGAACGAAAAGCTTGTGAGATATTCCACCTATATGAATTGAAATGAGCGCAGAGCTATAGCCTAATATGATTATTTCTTGACAGTTAATTTTCTCGCGAACCGTTTATCGCAGCAAATAGCGGCTATAGCACCTTATAAAAGATGAGAAAAGCGAATCAACAATCAGAGAAAACTGCGCTGAGAACGTTGTAGGCGGATATTAGACCTACCTGCTGTTGGTCTAGACATATGTATGCCTTAAACTCGTATCCTGTCATTTAGAAACAAGTCTAGTCTAGTCATCAACAAAAAATGAACGGATTGCAAAAAAAATTGGCGGGATTTGGCGTGACACCCACGCCAGATTACATTTATTTGTAATCTGTAACTACTAAACTACTTCGGTGCCTCAGGCCCTTTGCATAAACAATTGAGTCACCCTTAATGTGTATTGCATGTATCAGAGCTAATTCATCCTGGGCCAGAACATGTTGGTATGGGGCCCGCGTAGCGCTCTCGCACCTGGACCCACTATTGGTTTGACGTTACTGGATTTCAGGGAATACCATTTCTACCATCTCCTCCCAATTGCTTTGTCGGTCCGCCGCTTGCCCGGTTTAACCCATAGACATAATATACATAGACGCCGCATCGACCGCTGCTCCCTACTAGCGCTGACGAGATTTGGAGCCGCCATCTTGGACCGGTCATCCACTCCACTCAGTGTCATCTGTTTGGCCGGTGCAATGAGCTGTCAGCACACTTAATTAATCATATCTCACTGAATACCGAACAGATTTTCACGCGGTTTTTTTTGCTGCAAAGGTCATACATGTAGCTATGATACAGGCCACATTGTTCGAAAATACAAAATACAACCAATAGCACGGTAATGTTAAATCTTACTTGTGAAAAGTAAATCCCCCCCGAGTATGGTCCGCCGATTTGAGCAGGAACATGCTGCACAGTGCTGTCATCTTGTGTTTTCTGCTGCAACGCAATGAGGAGTATGACAGGTCCAAGATGGCGGCCGCATTTCTTGTTTCCAGCAGCCAATGCGGCGTCTATGTATATTATGTCTATGGTTTAACCCCTATACTTGCGTGAGGTCATGGATTACGGAAGGACATTAATGTAGAGAATGAAGCAGAGAGTCCGGGGGTCTGGATGCTGTATGGGCCATTTTGGACAAGTATAGGCTACGGTAGGTAGAAATAGTGCTTCCACGCTGTATTAAGTTGATCATTGATTACTGGGTGTGGGTGGTCATCATCTCAAGTCTCACGCATTGAGCGTGAGACACACGCATTTCAATGACTTCACACGCTCACACGCCACACATGGCATTTCTCACTCCGAAAAATTATTAACTTGCCCGCACAGAAATTTCTAAGGGCTATATTTTACAAACGTGTCACACAACGTTGCTGTCTGTGCGCTCATTCATCTCAGAGAGCTGATGTTGAGTTACTAACCTATCGGCCAATCAGAAAATAGGATTTCTCAACCAATCAGGAAATAGTTTTGTTTTGATGTGGGTCCGCAACGTGGTCCGCGGAGTCGTGGAGTGAAATTAGGCCCGGTGCTTCGTCTGATAATTTGCTGCGCAGTTGATCAAGATACCGCGGACCCGACAAAAAAAGAAAACAAACGTTTCTGCTATCGATGTCATTAAACATGGAGCCATACAATAAAGTGGTGGTATGAGTGTTCATTCAATGCAGGCGCCTGCGCGAGAGAAACTGAAACTAATCGATAACGTTGGTATCAGAGCTCCGCTTCAACCTGTTGAATGCTATTTAATTGTTTAACGACACTTGACAACAACGAGCTCTTACAGATCAGACTAATTTATAAAACAAATAGGTCTGGATGAGCATTACATGAGTTCACTTAGAGAGCTCTCTGATGGATAAGCCTGAGTAAAATATGAGATATATAAATTGAGCAAGTCTGAGTATTGTATAAGCCTTTGCTGAGATCTCTTTTGTAAATCAAAAAAGGACTAAACTGAGATGACTAGAATGAGAACGGTTCAAGCTTGTGAAGAGATCTCTTTTACAGAACTGATGGAGCCTAATCTGAGATTTACCAAAAAGATCTGAAATGAGAATTGCATGAGTTTACAGAGAGAGCTCTCTGGTGGATCAGCCTGAGTAAAATATGAGATGTATAAATTAGACAACACTGAGCATTATTTAAAATATTGATGAGATCTCATTTGTAGATTAAAGGGAGTCTACACTGAGATAACTTAATTCTTTTGCTCCAAAGACAAACCTGAGAAGCGGGAGACAAAAGCAATAATCTCATTTTTATATCACTGTGATCTCATTATTGTCTAGGAGAAACAATTGAGAAAGAGAGGAGCTCTCATTTTAACATTTTCTTTCCTCTGGGTTGATTTTTGGAACTTCCATAGAAACAGAGCAGAGACTGTATAATACACTGTATAGCACTGAGTATTGTATAGTCAAATTTGAATATAACGTGGCCAAAAGCTATTGTAGCCTTCTTTCTATCTGTTAAAGATCAACAGATCAGTGATTTACGCCTATCTGCTCGCCAAAAAAGCTGGTATTGTGTTTCCTGAATCCTTCAGGCATTCAAATTAAACTTAATTAAAAAACATGTATTTTTTTCTCCATTTCCTACCAATGTATGATGCTTGCATGAGGGAAACACACACCCAAAACAATAGCACCCATATAATTGTTGCTGTTTTGAGAAGTATTTCTTTTCTTATGCAAGCATCATGCAACCATGCAAAAGCAATGAAACTAATTATATCTTACATTAGTAAAGCAGTCCTCTGATGTGCATGTCACAAAACATTTAAGTGAAAGTGCATGTATAACAAAATAGGCATAATAATGATTGTGATAATGATAATGACTATTGATTTGGAGGGAGTGGGGTTGGGTACGTGTAGATGAGCCCTATGACCCCAACGTCTGCCATGACTGGGCCTCAGGTCAAAGAAGTATGAGAAAGGCTGGTCTACATAACCTGCATCAGATTGAGTGATGCGCCTGAAGGCACGGGTTAAGGACCCAGTCAGTTACATCACAATATGCACATTTGTTTAAATTCATACCTACGTAATCACCATGACCAAAATTGTACTTTTTTTTTTTTACTTTGAATCTTGAAAAAAAAAAAATATTGACCTACCTACCTACCTACCCTTTTTTTTTTTTGGCTGTTACTGCAAACAAGAATATTTTTAAGAATGGCCTCATGACTTTGACAATGGCTGAACCACAGTGCTTTAAATGGGAGCCCCCAGTATCAGTCATCAAGGCATCAAAATCTGCCACAAACACTTACAACACACAACATCACTCATAAACACACACACACACACACACACACACAGAACCACCACTGTTCAAAAGACCATTTTGGGGCTAAATGTGCTTTTTCTCATTTGGTTGTTTTCTGTTTGACAAAAACAAAGTCTCACTCCTTGCAAAATTCAAAACTTGAGAGCCCTGGCATACTTTAGCGCCGAGGCTTGTTGGACTGTTTTGTTGGTTCCTCTCCTGTTTTCCCGGTCTGTGTGCGCGCTTGAGTGTGTGTGTGTGGGCGTGAGTGTTTGTGTCTCCCGCTCCCTCTCTGTGTCATATTATGTGTCAGTTCCGATGTGTTTTGATTGGGGGGAGGTGTACGCATATAGCATAGCATACTATAGCCTATATGTTTTTATTTCGGCCTATGCGTAGAGTGTTTGTCTAGTTTTTTTTCGATAATTTGATAATGGATAATTGTTTTTTTACATTTTACACCCATGCAGTGCAGTGTGTTGCAAGTTCTGAAGTTAATAAACATTGCCCTGGTGTACACACCGCGTTGTTTTTTTAGTTTTTTTTTTTTAGTCAGAGCTATGTACGCAGGTTTTTGTTGTTGTTGGTCCGTAACCTCAACTCCCCGTTTTGAGTCGCCGGATCCCCCCTGCCTTTGCGCTCCGGCACCTCCCACTTTACAAATTAAGCACTATACACTCTACAAAATAAAGGTGCTTAAGAGGTTATTTTCATCACTATAGGTTCCACAGAGAACCAATGACTTGTGAAGTGAAAGGTTATTCACATTGGAAATGGTTCGTCAGAAAGACCATCATCCTACATGTTTGCCTTTTTCCTAAATTGCCTGGAGGGCACAACCTTTTAACCTTTAATAGCTGATAGGCTAATTTGGCACAGTCTTAGGATTTTATTTCAGGAAGGCTCTGGCCAAATAACAGTAGTCAGGACAACTAGCCTAATGCAGTTTTTTTCTGAAATCAATGCAGTAACATTATTTCATCAGGAAGCTTCTCCAACACACATCCCCAACATACTTACAGCACACTGTACCCCCCCCCCCCCCCATACACAGCACAATGTCTCATGAGGAAGCTACTCCAACACACATATTGCACACTGCCCTCTCCCCACATACACAGCACACTATCCCATCTCCCTTGTCATCCCCCCAACACACACACCAAGACCCCTGGCAGTTGGGTTAGCCCCTTGAGCCGTGGATCTGCCCAAGGTTTCTTCCTTGGTAAGGGAGTTTTTCCTTGCCCCTGTTGCTCTTGGGTGCTCCTTGTTGGTGCCGCCCCCCCCCCCCCCCCCCCCCATCCCAATCCTCCCCCCCATCCCAATCCTCCCCCACCTTTCTTATGCAGCCCTTGCCACTTAACCTACTAAACCCCTCTTTTACTGCACTTTTTAACGCCCCCCCCCCCCCCATAAATACACCAGACATAATTTCACTGCATTTCTTACATCTAGTAACTATATGCATGTGACAATAAACTTCATTGTATCCTTGTATCCTTGTAATATGCTCGTCTATATAACCAAATTATTGCATTTGTGCAATAAAGTGCAGTAGTTCAATGCCGTTTCTTTTGTGTCCAAAACATATTACTAGCATAGGACTACAAACGGCAAATACTTCCTCCAACTTTTGATACTCAAAAAACAGCAGTTTTGCCATTTGAAGTTGTCCAGTTATTTTTGTAAGGGCAGCTTCAGTGACTTACAGAGTTGTCCAGTCCAGTCCTTATTGTGTTTTAGGCTTATAACGAAATGAATAGCCTACAATTGAGTAATCAATGTACACAAAAAGAATTCCAACCTAAGTTACAGAGAACAACATCTATTATTCAGGTGTGCGGACAGACGCGGCTCGTTCACTTGGGCAGGAGGGGCAGAGCCCTACTAAAGATTCATCCACTAGAAAAGTAGATCCACAAAATATTTTTTTTAAATAAAATATTGTTTGTTTATTATTGTAATCAGTGGCAAAGTACTCAATCATGTTACATTTTTGTATGATTTGCAAAGAAATTTCGCAAAGATCTCGTTGATCATATCCGTAGTTGTTGTAGACCTACTGTAACGTTACATTTCATTTCTGGTAGGGCAGTGACGTCACTGCCCTGAAGAAATTGAACAGCGCCTGCTGTTTGTCTATGTAAATCTGTCGACCGATAATGGAACTGCAGCTAGAGCGCGGTTAGTAGAAGGTCGGGTGGGCAGATCATGCCACTGCCCACCCTATACGACGTCAGAACTTACTGCCTACTGTAGTAGCCTATGCCTACTGTATTAGTCCGCTCGAAGTTGAGGTCAGGCAGACAGCGTCGAGTGAACAGTGTGTGTGCAATAGTGTGGAGTTTCTCTTAAAGAACTTATTCGAAAGACTTGAGTTTGTAGTTAACTTAGCTATCAAAGACCTAGGACCTGATCAGCCCGACATTAACATCGTATACCAACAAACAAAGGACAAGAGTCGGTCATTTACAGTTTTTTCTGAATGCTTAAACACATTTTTTGTAACTATGGCTTTTTTTGCAAAACTCTACACACAAATGGCAAAACCACTCACTGAGTTCGCAAAACTAAAAGCACAAACACTGCTTTGCACTCAGTTTGCAATTTTGTAACACACACTTTGCACAACTGTAGGCACAATGGCTATTATTTACACTATTTTGCCAACTCTCTGGCACACTTTCTCATGTGAAAACTGTTTTAGATAATTAGTTCACTTTGCAATCAGCCTAAGCACTATAAATAAGCCACAGGTAATGTACAATGGGTACGATGGAGTGAGCAGGAAGAGTGAGAAGAGAAAAAACAGACAAAAAAACAGTCTACATGTGGGGATATTGTCATGTCAGGCCTGGATACGTCATTCCAGAATATATTTTTCCCGGTGCCTTGGACTAGGACATTGCATGTGATGTAGACCGAATTTTGAGAGAGACGACCCGATGTAGACTGATTTGTTTTGTCTCAGTGAAATGCTATTTTGTGTTTTGACTTGGAAAAACACACTTGTGTTTGTTTTGATGTGTGTAAATAAACACTAGTACTTGAAGTTGGGATCCCTGTATGTTTACAGAACTATGACAAAAGTATGACCTCAAACTGACATAGTCTACCTTGTGCACAGAGAAAGCAAAAGCCAGATGTGTTTTTTATTCATACCATCAGTGTGTTGTTGGCACATTGTGTGCTTACTATTGTGATGGCTTGTGTTTACTGTTAGATACGAAAACACCATTTTTACGAAGGTGTGAAGAGTTAAGCAAGGTGTGTTAGCTTTTGCAAGAGAACTACAATGTTTTGCTGATTGGGTGAGAGGTTTTGCCATTTGTGTGTAGAGTTTTGCAAAAAAAGCCATAGTTACAAAAAATGTGCTTAAGCAATCAGAAAAAACTGTAATCGGACATTTTCACGTTCGTGGTAGGCCATATGTCTGATAAGAAGCTCTGGTTGTCCTGAACGCAATAAAATGTTCTGTTTTCCCATGCCTGCATTTCCGATCTTCCGGGGGACAAGGGGATGTTTGGAGTAGGCTAGTGTAGGTGTGTGTGACATGAAACATTTTTCAGAGAAGGCAAAAAACATGAGGCTAGCATCTGAGTTGTGCAAATTAGCCATGCTGGGGAAAGCTAATATTGCAGCACAACTCGATGAGGTCTACACTGTAAGTGCGAAATCGTGTACGAGTTTGTTCACCTGAGAGTGACACTGAGATAAAGTAAGGCTGATTGCAAAGACATTTGATGGGGCTAGTGTCATGGGAGGAGCATCTGGTGGAGTGCGTAAGAAAGTGCAAGACGTGTAGCCTACCCTAATTGCTATGCACATCAATTGAACCTGGTGATGGAAAAGGCTGCGTCAGCAGCATCCTCAGTGCGTGTCTTCTTCTCGGATTTTTATAGTTTCTCCGCTTTTTTCACAAGATCTCCGAAAAGATTTAAAAGCTTATTTTGGAGTGTTTCGAAATAATGGAAACATCTGGAGATTTTAATACAATCTCAGTTAGAGAGGCTAAAGGGTTTTCTCGAATGCTCTTAGATCCCGAGTTTTTATTCCTTAGACCTGTTCTAAGATCATGCCCTGTGTAGATGTGCTCTATGCACAGCTGCAGAAAAGAGCAATCGATGCAGTGGAGGCACACAGGGTTACAGACACGTTTGTGGCCAACATGAGAACGATAGGCCTACGTGATGTCCCGTGCCTTTGTGCAAAACATATGTCCAGGATAAGCGCAGGACCGCTTGTAACTTTGCGCAAATTGCCTATGAAGTGTGTGACAATCATAGTTACCGCCACCGACAGATTTTCATTCACTGGCCATTTGTCTGCCGCCATCCTATTTGATAGTTCAAGCTTCCTCAAATTTTCCAAATCATTCCCCAAGGAGCTCTTGAAAAAAACTGCCCTTTTACGTGTATGTGTCACTTAATATTAATTTCTATACAAACCACGGTGGACACGCAAGCACTCATTCATACACACAGAATATTTACCTTTTTAATGAATAGCCTACTTTAAATTTACTCTTTAAAGTTGAGCTGGCTCTTGAACACAATCATTTCGTTACTTATAATTTCTTTTATGAGTAGGCTAGGCCTACATAAACAACTTAAACTTGACTATGAGAGCTGAGTGGTGTAAGGCGGCGTGAAGCCTAGCCTACACTTGGAGCTCTAGTGGAATTTTGTTTCGAATTCTCGGTTATTTGTTTCCCAATTGAGTTTTCCCCCAAAGTAGTTCTCCACTGATCAGGGCCCACTTCCCCGATAACGACGGAGACACGCTCAAGAGGATTTTACGATTCATCTTACGATCGTTCGTTTGGTTTTTCCGACTGTTTCCCGAACATGCTCGTAGCGTGAACGCGCATGCACTGCTCTTAAGATGCTCTTAAGGGGAGCTGTCCACGTTAATAGTTCTGAAATATCCTCTGATTTGACGGTGATGTCAGGTGACTGCACGTCACAGCTATAGGCCTACCATTTAAACTTCGGATCTACACATTAATTCACATCAATGCGAAAATAGAAACACTTTGACATCTGCATGTAAGCATCCCAAGTAGGTTATATACCACACAGAGACATAAATAATTCTAATTAGGCTATTTTAAGATTAGATTGTTCCACCATGCAATAATTTTTCGCGGTGCCACTTAAGAACACGTTTGAAGATAAGAAAGAAGTCGAGTAAGAAAGAGAGGAAATGATAGGCTTAGATTTTGATGCAGTAGGCTACAGACTAAACCACATGTTGCTTTCTCTGCTTTTTACCTCATAGGCCTAATGAAATATTCACTTAGCAAAGATAATGTCAAACTATTCTGGCAACGTCTCGTTTCATAACTTGATTGCATTTTTGTCCGCTTTTCATCACATTATTATGACCATTAAATGTAGGCTATTTTGCACGCTAAAATCTGATTCATCACAGGTAAACACAAAAAAGAATGGGAACGTAAATTGGATTATGTATTCTAACTTGTAATTCCTCTGTATGTCCTGTTGGTGACCTCAGTGAGAAGTACTGTTAAGACGCTCTTAGCCGGTAACGAGTAGGCTACTCTGGAGCACTCGTAGATCTACGAGTGTTTTCACGATGCTCTTAAGCTACGATGGTTTCGGGAAACAGTCGGCAAATCTTAAGACGTTCGTAAGAGGGACTTTACGACGCTCTTAGGCTTAAGATGCTTTCGGGGAAGTGGTAATTGTAATTCCTCTGTATGTCCTGTTGGTGACCTCAGTGAGAAGTACTGTTAAGACGCTCTTAGCCGGTAACGAGTAGGCTACTCTGGAGCACTCGTAGATCTACGAGTGTTTTCCCTGAGCTAATGAGCTGATTACCGGTACCTACATTGTAGCTTTTATTTGTCTGGAATCTCAACATTTTAAACTTCACTTCTTATGAATAAAATAACATTAAGTAGGCTAACATAGGTTAATAATGCATGAACAAAACGGTATTTTGACCGCAAGTGGTAACATTATGGAATTCCATTCCCCAGATTTCGCTCATAGCCTAGCCATAGAAAGAAAGAGTCGTAAAAATGAACAAAATCTCCGTGGACCGCCCTTGTGCGTCCAGCTGCCGGTGACCTGGAACTATGCCAATTTCCTAAACTTGATCAACAGACTCTGCCCCGCCTATTTGTCAACCCAGGAGCCGCTACTGTGTGCGGATACACGCTCACAGCTTCAGCTTCCGCAGAATTTAACAAGAATACCACCAAGCGTTGGTTATAATGACAGTTTCCTGCAGGAGATTGACGACGCCAAACAAGCCAGTTAAAAGCGTATCATACCGCACGTAGTTCAGAAACACATGGACCGTCTGCGCATTGTGCGCAATGTCCCAACTCGACGATTGTCCTCCTCTGGTTCAAAGGAAATAATGCACCAGTTTCTAGCCGAGGATTTATGGAGAAATTGAGCAGGTACAGACACAGTCTCTATGTTGTGAAGAACATGACAGGTAAGTCAATTAATATACCCGGTTGGAAAAAAATTTAACGGCTGAAGTGTTAAGCTACTGCGTTGTGGCAAACAAAAGGGAAACAATTTGACTTAAGCAGAAAAGTTACTGACATTGCGTTACAATATTTTTTTAAACTACGGGAAAGTAGTCTGATTAATTATGGACCCATAGCAGTTTGTAATAGCAATAACATTTTACTGGATAGAGCGAATGCATCAGGACCTTAGTTCGTTTCGATTTCCATACAATTTGCATAGCAGTGTCAAATGGGTTGCTATCAACGAATGTTTTATTAGCCTATGCCTATGAGACAATGTGGAATTTTTCCTCATTTCGAGGGTGAACAATCAGTATAATTTCGAATGAGTGTTCCACTTCCAGGTTCAACTGCATGTTTAGATCAGGTACAAAACATAATCATTTCAAACCAGCAAGTCTTCAGTTACTGTAGGCCTGCAGTAAAACTCTTCCTCATTCACTACGAAACAAACCCCCTTAATTTAACCCCTTATAAATGTCTTACTTTTGACCTTAAAACCCTTCTAGTAGGCCTAGTTTTTAAGTAGAAATGTGCATATATTAAGGTCGATTAAGGAGAACATCTTACTTTTACTTTTTTGAATTCCCCTTAATTTCGGCCATCTTAATCAAAGAATCCCTGAATTAACACATTCAAATAAAATTAAGATATCTTAAATTGTCCTTAATTACCTCCTTAATCACAACAAATAAAGTAAACCCCTGACTTGGCACCTTAAATGTAATAGATTACGGGTTTCACACTCACACCTTAAAATGGCATTTTAACCTGTTGAAGAGTATGGTCACAAATTATGTGATCAGACGCAGCTGGGCCCCTGGGAGTACGATCACAAATATGTGATTAGAAAGTTTTCTAAAAAAGTTCCATACTATGATGCAACAATTACCCTCAGGGACTCTTCACCAAAGATTCTAGAACAGCTCTAGAATCTTTGCTCTTCACTGAAACTATAGAATGTTTGCATAGAATTCTAGAAGGAGCCAGGAAAATAATCACTCTCTCGGGAACGGCATTGTCTTAAAGAATTCACTCCTCAACAGGTTAAAGTAAAATTAAGGGCCTGTGGCCGGTTGCACAAAGCACCTTAAGTTAAGTTTTTCCCTTAAAATCTGATTTAAGGGTCCCTTAAAATAAAAACGGTTGCACAAACACCCTTAACTTTTCTCCTTAAGGGTTCCTTAACATTTTCCCTGCGCGTCGGGGTCCGGTTCGCCCTGTCGGGACTTATTTTCCCAGTAATGACCGGCGTTCTATACATTATCCCTTACATATTAAAAATATATTAAAAAAAAACACTGCCGTGCATACACACTTGCCAATCACTATGAGACATGATAGGCCTATACACAAATTTACCTTAAAATACCCCTGAAAACATACCAAAACCACTTAATTTATATTAAGGGGCCTTTAATTTGTGAAACTGTGGCCAACCGTCTCTGAACACACGCTGCTGAACTTGAATTTAACATTCTTTAGAACACAGCTGATCAACCGTCTGCTTTCACGTTTGAATGAAGTTCCAGTCCTTGCGTAGTGATATGAAAGACGTATCAGAAGCACAAAACCCGTTGCCATTGACAGCGGTAATTATATGTTTGCAGCGGTAATTACATTAATTTATTTACCGCTAGAACTTTGGGAAATCCCATTCAAGTCAATGGAGCGTTCTACTAGCATTGTGAAGAGCCGTATAATAAATACAAATATATTTTAATATATTTTTATATTTTTTAAATATAATCCTGCCACATAGAGCATGGGTGTAAGGTTTCCCTAACTACTTTCCTAATCACTTTTCCCTCACAGAACATGTCAGTGACATTTCCTCCTCAGTCCTTTGGCAAACCACTCCACCAGACCTCCTCCTTGCTCAACACTTCTGGGTTACCTGAGCAGCAAACATGTTCAGCAGGATGCAACAGCGATCAGAACTTCAAGTGCATGGCCTATACAGTGACTTACTGCATAGTATTTCCCATTGCCTTTTTATGTAACTCAGTGGCACTCTTTGTCTTCCTGCGGCTCACCCGTAAATACTCGGCCAACAGTGTGTTCATGATTAACCTGGCGCTGTCGGACACGGTCTTCTCACTCACACTGCCCTTCCGCCTGGTCTACTACTTCCGAGACAGTGAGTGGGACTTCCCAGACTGGCTGTGCCGCATATGTGTCTTTGCCTTCTACATGAACCTGTACACCAGCGTGCTGTTCCTTACAGGACTCAGTGTGCTGCGCTACATCGCCATCGTGCATCCACTTCTAAACCGCAGCCTGGTGACAGTGAAACGGGGTGTATGTGTTTGCGTGGGGATCTGGGTTGGTGTGGCATTGCTCTCAAGCCCCTTCCTCATGACCGGAACCCTGGAGAGGGAGGGCAAGACCCGCTGCTTTGAGCCAGGAGCCATCACGTCCTGGTACCGCATCCTGGTCCTGAACTATGTCGCCCTGGTGCTGGGTTTCCTCCTGCCGTTCACCACCATCTTGGGCTGCTACGGCTCCATCATGTTCAAGCTGGTGAGCAGGAAGAAGAGGCCGAGCCGAAGCCGGCAGAACCGCCAGCGCGCCGTCTACCTGGTGACAGTGATCCTGAGCAGTCTCCTGCTGTGCTTCCTGCCGTACCACCTGCTGCGCTCGCTGCACCTCCACGCTGTGGTGCATCGCTGGAACTGTTGCATCACCGGGTGGCTTCTGCGCATGCTGGTGATCTCGCTCTGCCTGGCCGCGTCAAACAGCTGCCTCAACCCACTGATGTACTACTTTGCCGGAGAATCCTTCCGCACCACGGTGCGCACCACTGTCCGCTCCACCCTCAGGTCGACCTCCTTCAGCTCCATTGGTCAGAGTAGCTGGAAGAGCAGGAGGAAGCGATCACAGTACCCCTTGTCCCACATTGCTGAGGGACTGCCAGAGATTAGCCTCAGACCACAGGATTGAGATGGGCTGTGATGATGGGTTACAGATACAAGATACAAGATACAAGGAAGTTTATTGTCACATGCATATAGTTACTGGAAGTAAGAAATGCAGTGAAATTATGTCTGGTGTCAGCCTATTTGTGCATTTATGGGGGGGGGGGGGGTAAAAAGTTTAGTAGATTAAGTGGCAAGGGCTGCATAAGAAGGTGGGGGAGGATTGGGATTGGGGGGGGGGGGGGCACCAACAAGGAGCACCCAAGAGCAACAGGGGCAAGGAAAAACTCCCTTACCAAGGAAGAAACCTTGGGCAGATCCACGGCTCAAGGGGCTAACCCAACTGCCAGGGGTCTTGGTGTGTGTGTTGGGGGGATTACAAGGGAGGGGGGCAGAAAGGCTAGGCAATCAAGGACATGGGTAGATAGATGAAGGAGAAATCAAAAATAATAAATAAACAGTTCTATGGAGATGTGCAAAAGTTGGAGAAAGTCAGATATGTGTGTGTGTGTGTGTGTGTGTGTGTGTGTTGACGTGTGATGAAATAAGAAAATAAATAAAAGGTCTGTAGCATAGGGAGAGGGATGTAAAAGTGCTAAAAGTCATGTAGGTGTGTGTGTTATGGAACTCATGTTATAGAATTCATTTTATGGAAAAAGAGGCAATATAAGTCATGTTAAGGAACTCTTGGGAATAGATTGGTTACTGCAGCTGAAATTATACGTAATGTTGAAGCCTGAATGGTCATTTATGGTTTACAGTTTTTCTCAATCGTTTTGATGCTTGTGTCAACTCTTATATCACATTCTCAAAACAGTTAATACCCGTGTCTGAACAAAAGCACTCTGGCTTGCAAAAGGCTGTTACTCTATCAAAACATTTAAAACATGCAGCAAAAGCAAATCAATCATTACACGCTGGACAACAAAATGCAAAATATATTTCTCAAAATGAGCATTATTGCTATGTCTGTTCCATTTCTTTCTCATTTTTCTGGTATCAGAGAAAACTGTGAAAAGACAAAATGTAATGAATTACAGTGTAAAAATAATTTACTCATTCCTCCCAAGATGTAACTGTCATTGACATGTAAGACCTGCAGCAAACACCTAGGCAAGACAAATTTCATTGAACTAGTCATTTTTCATCGAAATAGACATACAGTAAACACCTTTTGTAGGCTACTGTTTTCTTCACCAAATAGGCAACAGTACTTTGTCTAAATGTGCATTAGATCCATACTTGCAAATAGCAACACAGTAGGCTACAGACATGGCATCTCTTTTGGATAATGAATGATTGCTGATTGAAGATGTGCAAAGGAGTTTCACACAGGTGTATCGGAGATTCAGACTTATGCAAGGACTATACCACCTGTGAAAAGATGTTTTCATTTTGTTTAGCACGGGAAAACCAATAGAGTTTGGGGTTTTTGAATGACATCTGTGTTAGCTGTTTTGCAAAAGGGTGTGAGAAATGTGTGAACACATTAACAAGAGATGACTTTTGCTGCAAAGAAAGTGTTCATGAAGACCAAGTGGATCCCAGTTTCCTTAAGCAGGTCAAAGCTATCGAGAAAAACTGTAATTAAATATGAAGTAGGCCTAGAACACTGTGAAGACCATGAAGGTGTAGCCTGCTGTTAGGGGGAATTTGTACTATTCATTTGGCCTGGCTACCAAACCAACTGTCATAAGAGAATTGATCTGGAATTTTTTGGTTCATGTCCAGTTTCCAAGAGGTGTAACCAGCGCTATAAAATTAAACTTAACTTGATACATTAAGCTCTTACCGAAGGATTTCAGAAGTACAACAAACACATCTTTTTTGTAAATGAAAACATGAAAATCATTTCCTCTGAAGTTCAAAATTGGGGGTCTAGGAACAGAAACAAATGTGCCTATCCAACATTTCCTGGAACACTATAAAGCATTGTTTATCATCATGTGTCACATTTAGACTGTGTGCTGGCTTGATGTCATATAGTAAAATGGTAACATAAAACATCATGTTTTATCTGGTGTTTATTCTACCTATTGTTTTTTTTGTGTTTTTTAAATCCAACATTTACTCCTTTACTGTAGCTCAGATATCTCAAGTAACACTTCCTCTTCAGGGTTAGGGATTTTACTATTTAGAATTTGTTTTGTTTATTTAGGAACATTTGGACGTGCAGGGCGTGATCACTTTATTTTTAGTAAGTTACATTTGGGAGAATAAGTATTTGGTAACTGGATTCAACTGAGCAGGAGGATGTTTGCGGATGATGTGTTTGAAATAGGACATCTGGCAACAAGCAAAGAATACACACAATATCACACATAAGTTCTTTGTATGCATAGTGATGGTAATTTTCCTAGTACCACAGTTATCTGGAAACTCAGTCAGGATGAAGGTCAATCAGGAAACAGGCTTTATTTTTTCAATGATGCGCATCAAGGGAGATTAACAAGCTTCACCCATATCTCTAACTAAAACTGAGAAATCCTAAACTTTAAGTACAGTACTCTCCAGAATTATTGGCACCTTGGGTAAAGTTGACTAAAAACAGTTATAAAAAATAATCTTTTGATGATTCATTGTACTCTCACAATGACAACAATAAGGAAAAATCCAGCCATGAAGGGAAGAAAATGTATTCTGAGAAAAAGGGAAATCTCATAAAGAAATAAATATTTTTTAACGAAAACACGTTGCTCACAATTATTGGCACCCCTAGAAAAATCTTATATACAAAACCTGAACATTTTCAAAGGAAATCTCTGACAAGACACTAAAGGTTGGTCATGATTGGATCATTCATCAGGTCAATGAACCAAAACAATTATCCAGATCAAAACAATTAATGGTTTACTGAACACAAAATCAAGCCTCGCCATTGCCATCTCAGTCCCCTGATCTAAACTCCATAGAAAAATAGTGGGGTGAGTCAAAGAGGAGAATGCACAAGTGTGGACCTAGGAATCTGGACGATCTGGGGAGACGAACGGTCTTAAATCTCTTGCTTTGTAGTGTCATAGGTGAATATTACAAGCTGTTTTAGTGGCAAAGGGAGGCTTAAGAAGGTATTATAAGCAGGGGTGCCAATAATTGTGAGCAACGTGTTTTTGTTAAAAAAAAATATTTATTTCTTTATGAGATTTTCCTTTTTCTCAAATAAATTTGCTTCCCTTCCAGGTTGGATTTTTCTTATTTTTTATTGTGAGATTACAATAAATCACCAACAGATTATGTTTTATACCCATTTTTAATCCACTTTAACAAAGGTGCCAATAATTCTGGAGGGTATTACAACAGAGGGGGGCATGGTCTGTTTTCATGATCATGATCCCCCAAAAGAAATACATACATGTATAATGCTGATCACAATTCAATAGAGCACCAAATCATTATGGATGAAACTGACCATGATTTGACTGCAACATACCAACGAAATCTGATGAAACTAACACTGCTATCATTAGAAATGAGTGTTTCATGCTTTGCACTTTATAAGGGGGGACTGTTTCTTTAGTTCAGAGGAAATGTGCTTACAATGAACCAATGTCTTGGACTGCTTTCAAGAGGCAAACCTTTTTGTTTACAACAACTGTCTCCGATATCCCCATGGAATTCATCATGAAACCAACCCAGCTGGAGAACCCTATAGGGTCCTAATAAACAAAATAATCTTTTGTAAACTGCACGCCCTGTGGTCTTAACTCAGCCCAACTCTATTTCGTCCAAGCAGTCTAGCAGTCAGTGATTTACTAGCAATTCTTTGACAGGTAACAAACATGTCTAAACATGAGCATGGAACAACCAGAGTTGTTATACTTGTAGTGCAAGGTGGCTCAGTAAACATCATTAAAATATCTCAGTGACACATACTTGAAATTAAAAACAACCATAACACTGAAGAGACAAAAGAAGGCAAGAACAGACTCCACCTAACATGGCCACTGTGGGAACGTCAGAGTTTTCTGTGAAGGAATAATGTATCATAAATAAATGTCCTTCATTAAAATACAGGGTGCATAATAGGAACCTCTATGTTAAATCCCCAATTTTTAAAGGCCAGTTATTTCATGGATCCAGGATACTATGCATCCTAATAAAGTTTGGAATTAAAATAGCCCCACATCATTACCTAGAGATATCATGGTTTTCTTTCAGTTAGCCTAATAGCTGGTTTGATTGGCATTGAGCTATTAGGCTAACTGAAATAAAAAACCATGATCTTGGTGAAGGGTGTGTGATGATGTGGGGCTATTTTAATTCCAAAGGCCAAGGGAACTTTATCAGGATGCATAGGAGTTCTTGCCCTCATTCACAGAGCAAGGACGGAAACATGCCTGTTTCCTTTAAACAAGGATGCACATACACAAGGCCTGAAACACAACCTTGTAATACTTAGCCAACTTGACATTGAACTCATAAAAAATAGAACACATTCTAAAAATAAGTCTCTTTTCTGAGTCAGTCAACCTGAGTGGGCGAGCCAAGATGTCATATCACAGGCATCTGCCTGAGTGGTCCCTGATGGCTGCAACACATTGTGCAACAAATACAGTGGAAATGGATTTGGAAATACAGTGGAAGTGGATTATGAACCAAACTCAAAACATTCGATGAAAAAGGTTTTCCATGAATCAATATAGAATGATAATAAGGCTTACAGTGGAACAAGTTCGACTTGGAGAGCAGGCAGCATCCGGGCAAGTGGACTGAGCTGTTGTTCTGTGTCTGTGGGAACCTCACAGTGCACTTTGTCATACTCAATGATCTTCAAATTCTAAGCCATTTCCCCCTCAAAACCCCCATGAGAGCAGTAGTTATATCAACACTTTGTGAAGCCAGCCTCAGAAATTAAAACATTTGATAAACAGGAAATACATTGTAAATTCACAATAGCAAAACGTTTGTACAGTCATTTGCAAGGCCTACCTGGCTGTGTGTACACAAAGCATATCCTTTACTTCCAGTTGTGAGGTGGACGACCCTTTTGACAGACAACACATGCACCAGGACATTTCAAACCTCTTTATTACATTTTAAATAACAGTACATTTTAATATAGTATCTATCTTGCATCCATCTCTCTGTTGTACACCGACAGACTGAAATAAAATACAAAAGGTGAGAGTATAGGGATCCAGAAGGATGCGGAGGTCTACAGGTTAATAATGGAGAGAAAAGGGGAATTCGTCTGTATCTGCAGTTTAACTTTTTTTTTCTTTTTTTTTAACCAATGGCAGCACACACAAATACATCACATTTATTGTACATTATCGCAGAGAAATAAAACAATTTAAAAAAAGTCACAACTATTAAAGAAAGTGCATCTGTTTACAGTGGGAAAAAAGAGAAATCTGCCATTCAGATGCCAACCCAAATCAAAGAAAGCCACATGAAATCCTTGTCTTTTTTCCTCTTATCAAAGAAAAAAAACAAAAAAAAAACAATCTAACCCCCCATTTTCATAATTTTGCTCCATTTTCAAATAGAAAAGTGTCTGAGCTGACAGGTGTTGGAGGGGAGGGGGGTATGTGGGTCAGGAATTAGTTTAAGTAGAACTTTGAAAAAGATCTTTATTGAGACCCAGTCATTGTTTTCCTTTAAAAAAAAAAGTAACAAAAACATTTTCTTCTGATCAGGACATGTATACTTAGAGTGTGTAAAAGGCTCCCTCCCCCCTCACTCAGGTGCATAGCTTTGCCAGGAGAAGGAAAGTGTGTACGCAGAAGCCAACCCATTCGACATTATGCTGTGACTGATTCAAGGGTTAATACATTATCCCAAATGAACATCAGATGTACGACAACCGTATGCACCTTTTCTTTGAAGCAATTGTACAGCATGCGACTATAAGTTCAACTCATGGCAGATTCAAAACAGGAAAAGAACATTTACGCTTAACTTAAAATTTTCAGTATCATTATTTTCAGACATTGATTTGTACAACATTTCATTCACATAAGAGGAACTGCATTTCCAAGCACAGGAAGGGCCATCTCTTGTTAAACCATCATTCTGAAAATAGGCGAGGGTGTAAAAGGGAGAGAAAATAACAGAAAGAAACAAAGAAACAAGACAAATCTAAACCCACACTAGAGCGTTCCCAGTTTTTCATCCATAACCACGCCCCCCCCCCCCAACAAAATCTATCAGAAAGGGAATTCATAACATAATATTTTACGCTACATCACCCAATGAATTGGAAAAAAAAAAAAGACTTTAAAAATAATTTTGATGACTTTTAGTTATAATGCGTGTTTCAAATGTGATAAAACATGTGCTTGGTTAGTAACGCTTGCAACGTTAGTCAAGTTTCTTTATTGTGCAAACAAAGCGGTGACAAGACAGGAAAGGAAACAGCTTGAATACAACGCTGTGTTTGCGTGCAAGTCTGATACTCATATTTACAGGAGGTCATTTCTGAATCCACTACGAGAGTACCTCAAGACTTGGAAACAGTGAAAAACTTTAAAAGATATGGCATTTTGCTCGGTATTCATAAATGAGATTCTTTTTTAACCACTCTGATTAAAATCAACTAATGCACACATTTTAAAAAAGCTAAGGCTGTATTTCATAATCATCAGCGATGGTTGGAGAGATGACGACCCACAGGAGCTTTACATGACGAGCCGGTCAGATTGACCTCTTTTTTTCTTCCTTTCTTTTTTGGCCAGACTCAGAGGATCATGATTGACAGGTGAGAGGAGCATGTTTATGAACTTTGCACACACTCGTAAATGCACCATAGATACATGATTGGCATTCTTTGAAAGCTGCTCGTGCACTCTCTTTTCAAGCTTCAGCATTAATATTACGTTGTGTTTTTTTTCCTTTTTTTTTTCTTTGTTTGTTTCATCTTTCTCATACAATTTAATTGGATTAAAAGAAATGCTAGTCTTCAACATATCTAAAGAGAAGAAATATGACAAAAAAATTACTACTATAAATCATACGTCTGAGAAATGAGCTTTTCACAAAAAAGTTAAATAATTTGTACAATTACACTCCAACATTTGCTTTCTAGACACATGATAGCCAAGCATGGGATAGGGGTGAAATTGAATGGTCCGTAAAAGGAATGCACAGTTATTCAAACTGATACCACAGGAATTCTTCCTTCTCACGTAAGCTGGGTGATCAAACAAATTGTGCTCTTCTTTGTGTAGGAAAGGCATCGGTTTCCCTTACAAGTTTCTGTTGTTGTTGCTGCTGTTGTGTTCGAGTCAGTTCTTGTTTTTTTTTCTCCTTTTTTTTTTTTTTTTTTTTTTTTTTTTCGGTGTTCGAGAAGATGCTGTGAAATTGAACATTCTAAAGTTGGAATGGTCTTCCAGTCAACTTTGGAGTTTAAATGACATCTGAAGGGAGGAAAAGAGAAGGCACAATAAGTAAGTACTGGTACGCCAGGGTATCTGCACATTTTCCAAGTGCAAATTTAAAGACCTTTTCAAGACATCTAAATGAAAAAATTAAGACTATACCACAGCAAAAAGATACATACGACAACTTAAAACTGTTTTATGCAATAGTTTTTTCTACTAATTTTAACCCCCACCCCATTTTGGATGTCTACAGAAGTTGCCAAATATATTTTGGCGAAAGAAAAATAAGTGTGTGAGAATTACCTTCACAGCTATAAATGCCCAATTTTAGGGTCTGGGCTGCTTGCTTTTGAAGCTGGCTGTACATATCTGGTTGTGCTTACTGGCTGAGGCTGACTGTTCTTCGCCTGTGTCTGTAGTAGCCTAGGCTACTTGCCAAAGACATGTGCACTGGACTGGATTCCCTTCAATATTTTTTTCAAAGTTAGACTAAGCTATTTAAATATTTTAATAGGCCTACTTTATATAATTTACTATGTGCATCTATTGTCCCATATGCAGCACAGCAAATTAAAGTTAATCCACTACTTTACATTTTGCATACCAGTTGTATCTAAACCAAATCAAAGCTTTGACTGAATCATTGTAAAACGGACCATTGACTTGTTTTAAATTAAGAGGTCCTCCTGGCATCCTGCTGAAAACTGCTGGTTTCATCTCAAACACGCACGTATTATGAACGCACGTTTTTTTTAAATGTAGCCAGTCGCCGACATTCAAAAAATATGCGGTTATATTTCACAACTTTTGCAAAGTAGGCTAGGCCTACTGGGAAATGCTGGCAATAAAGCTGCTGACAGATATTACAGGTATTATAACTTAGACAGATATTTTCTTTCCTAGGCTAGGCCAGCAACACACGGTGGAAAGATCAACTTAACATGTACAGTATTTCCTCCTGACTGCGAAAACGTTTGTCTTCTTTTTATGTCAGTCCGTGGTTCCTACATAAATTGCGCAGCAAATTATCAGACGAGTGACAGAAGCACTGCGCATATTTTGACCAGCAGTCTTCGCGTCCATAGTTTGTGAAACGTTGCTGCGTCGGAGCAAAGATTCTTGATGCCCACCGCAACTCCAAAAAGGAGGACAAATGAGCGTCCGGTTTGAGGCTGCACCGGACGCCGGACAGGGCTTTTAAAATCTATATGTCCGGCCTAAATTCGAACGTATGGCCAACCTGTCGCTAACTGGCTTACCAACTCTTTCTCCCGCTCACGTAGGCTACCTGCGTATCTCTCAGGCATGAAAACGTCAGGCATATTTGTTCATAGCCTACTGTACCGTTTTCACACCTTTAACCACACCGTGAAAAACATCTTCACTCTGCAACCACTACACTTCCTACCGTAGCCTCATAGTCACTTATACAATTGCTTTTTAAATACACGAAACCTGATGGAGACATTTCACTCGCTCTCTTGCACTCGCTCACTCGCTGGCGGTCCCATACGCAAATTTAATACCTCCCTTTCGAAAATTCAAGACATCCCAGACAATTTAAGACTTTTTTAGGCCTTAAAAACCGAAAGCTGTATTTAAGACTTTTTAAGGATCCGCGGGAACCCTGGTACGCACATACATCCAGCAACACCTGTTTTTTCTCCCTACTTCATCGAGATACTATTTAAATACCCTGTTGCAACAATAATGCTGGTATTATGATGTGAACAGGTACCGTCGCACCCTTCAGCAGGTACCATTACACCCTCTGTTGTAAAATGAACCTTCTAAAACTGATAGTTCCGGTCCTTGATTATGATTGCAGTTCTGGAAGATTCAGCCAGTTTCACTGGATTAAAACAAACTTTTTAAGTGGCATCAGTAGCATTGCATATAGCCATGTGGCATCATTTCTACCTAATAAATTGCTTTTAAATGTAGGCTACAGCTGTTAAAACGGGTTTTACCTGCTAGAAAGAAATACAATCCCAGTGGATATTTCACGTCTTATCAAAGGCTGGCGGCCGTTAAGAGTGAAGATTTTTTGTCTTAAAGCCAAGACATGTCTCTGTATTTAAGGGTTTTAACCGCAGGCTGTGAAGTTAAATGCAGATTTCTTTCAGAGAAAAACCATGCTAAAATAAAATTATGTAGTCATGAATCTGATCATGTTAGTATGACTATACTGTATGTTGTATAGTATGTGATTCCTACAGTGTAATTTTTTTTTTTAAAAATACTAACGTCATAGAAACGTAAACATATTTAAATTGATTAAGAAAGCCACCGCTATGGTCACCAATATGGTTTGATTGATTTGTTTTGATCCAGTGAAATTTCTACCTCAATGCCACGTCATGGCTTCGGCACTCCCCAGCTGAAGAATTAAATCAAATGCGTCATACAGAAATTGTAAGCACATTTTGCTTGGAAGTGTGGGGTGTATAATTAACATCACTAACATAATGCATGTCTGTGGTGACGACTAAACTAAACAATAGGTCTTATCCTTTGTGTTATTAAAAGATCTCTTAGCTCAACACAAGCTAATATGATGAATATCTTACTACTCTACGTGGTTGTACAAATTGCCCCTTCGGGATAAATAGTGTTTGGAATTAAATTGATGAGTGCAACCAATCTTTTTGGCTGTAGTTAAGGAGTGGGCAAGGGGAGGCCGAACCTTACTATCACTGCCGCGCCGTGGGTGGTGCGCCTGGTGGCCTCAGTTCCAGATCTTCAGGAAGCTGTCCCAGGAGCCGGTGGCCACCGCCATGCCGTCGTCGGTCACGCCCAGGCAGCTCACACGGTTGTCATGGCCGGCTAGCACACCTGTGGAGAGGCACAAGACCATATGCTCAACAACCAACTCGTTGCAGACATGAACAGGTGTGTGCTTGTGTGTATATCTAAAATTCAGAGCAGTGATGGAAGCAATTGTTAAAAGTACAACCCTCAATAAAAGCTAGCACAAGCCTAAGAACCAACCAGAGAAAACCAGTATCAACTGGAATAGTTTGTGAACACCAACTCGAAAATGGGCATTGAGAAAACTGCGGTAAACATGGTGCCCAGGTCACTTATATGTGTAGCAGTCTTCTCATTCATTACATTAGGATGACAACTGACAGATTCTGTGCTAGGGACCCTTCTTGCAAAATAACACCTCCAATTATCCGCCTGCCATCCCTGACACAGACACAACAAAATGGTTATCGTGGTTTTGCGTAAATATACACGCCACTTCAAAAATAGTGAACTGGCGTGTTATCTGCACGCATTTTGAGCTATCTGCGTGTATGTCAATGCCGCGTAAACATACACGCCACTTATCGTCTCACTTCCACGTGTATGTCAACGCCAAGTATATGGCGTCCTCTAGGGTTAGGGTTATGGCATTGATAAACACGCCAAAAATGCTACTATGCGTTACATAACACGCTAGTGGCCAATGGCGTGTCATACATACGCAGTTCATCATATCAGTCTGGACACAAACACACACGATAGCCAACTATACTCGTCATTCCCACCTTATGACCCTATGGTTTAGCATGGATCTCAGCTCGTTTCTCAGATGCCTCCATGTAGATGAATGACCACCGCCTTCCCACTAAACCTCTGAGACTGAACTTATCACACCGGCAAATCCATCTATCCAACACAATGTCAACGTAACTCATGGTACGGTACCATCATCATCATACATTGCCCACAACGATAATGATAACAATGATATTGTAATTAGGTCATGAAACAGACAGTACTTCTGAAAATAATAATCTGTGATGCTTAATATCTGTGTAACAGAACGGAACTGAAAAAACACAATAAAAACTTCATATTCAACTCTGTACAAGGAGGTGGAGGACAGAAGAGTTAGTAGTGAATAGATTACTTAATTTATTTTTTTATTTATTTTTTTGGTATTTGATGTATTAACATTTGGAATCATAATCAAAAAAAAAAATAATAATTATTCACTGACTCACACCACCCCTAATCAATGTAAAAATCACCTCTTCATCTCACATCCCAATTAAAGTTGTGAGAAACCTGGGAGTCACGCCTGGTGACCAGCTAACCTTCTCTAAGCATTTTGCCCAAGTCTCTCAGCTGTGCTTCTTTACACTAGGCTATACCAGCATGGTAGAGAAAACAGAGTGGTGACACTCCCATAAGAGACTGTGGAAAAAGATGCCAGCGCTTTTCCATGCTAGTTTCCGGGTTTTGGAACCGAACACTGTCAATCACTTGGTTAGTAGCCGATCTCTTGGTCAATAGTATACGCCATCCAGCATCAGAAATACATCCCACCCTCCTGCAAAACAGCCATTCTCCATTCTATGCTGCCAGTCTCCATTGAAGGGGTCAATGTGAAGGTGGTCAGCACATACAAGTTCCTGGGGATACACATGGACAATAAACTGGACTGATCAGCCGACACTGATGCACTGTATCGGAAAGGGCAGAGCCGGCTTTACTTCCTGAGGAGGCTGTGGTCATTCAATGTCTGCAGTAAGCTCCTCTGGATGTTTTACCAGTCTGTCATTGCCAGTGTCCTGTTTTATGCTGTGGTGTGCTGGGAAGGCAGCATTAAGGAGGACACTGGGCGACTGAACAGGCTGGTAACACGTCATTGGACAATGACCGCCACCCACTACACCGCACGCTCAATAAACAGAGAAGCATGTTCAGTGGAAGACTTCTGTCACCGTCATGCTCAACAACAAACAGGTGGAGGAGGTCCATTGTCCCCACGGTCATCCAACTCTTCTTCAACGCCACACAAAAGGGGAGGGGGAGAAATGGACTTTTCAGCATGAGCCTGTCTCTCTCAGTCCCTACCATCCCATCACTCTGTCTGCTGTCCATCTGACTGTTTTACAGGATATTTCAGCCCTTCTACACAATCTGGACTGTGGTCGTAACATCGACACCTTACAGCTTCTTCCCTGTTACATATTGTTCTTAAAGAATATTCTTTTTCTTGTTTGTTAAGCAATTATATTATGTCTACAGTCTTGTCTTTTCAGTCATCGTTAATATTTAATAACAAGCAAAGTTATTGCACTATTCTATCCCTGCACTGTGCACTTTTGCACTAGCACCATTGCACACACTCTACCATAGCACCTCATCATTTTTGACATTTCTGTGAGTGATTTTTATGTGAGATTTTTGTATATATGCGTTTCTTGTGTTATGGTTGTGTAAGCTACTGGATGCCTAAAATTTCCCTCGGGATGAATAAAGTCTCTCTATCTATCTCTATCTGCACAGATTTTTTGGAACTGTTGATCGCGTGGCGGTGACATCAAAGAGTGTCACAACTCTCTCTTTCAGAAAAAAACAGGCCCTACCTGACTAACACACAACCCAGCTCAGGCACTGACTGGCTATGTAGTACACAACCCAGCTCAGGCACTGACTGGTTATGCATATCCCTGCCTCCGCTATGGAAATGCTCTTCTTATGGGCCTCCTACATCTAGATTTTGGTCAACCACATCACTCCACTGCTCATTAACCTCCACTGACAACCAGAGATGGAAAGTCTAGCTTGAGAAAGTAAAAGACCTACCATGTATTGATTTTACCCATGTACCTAAAAACAAGGTGATTTCACTAATTAGCTCAACTACCTGGCTGAAGAGTTGAGCCAATAAGAATCAGCTGGTTTTACTGAATGGTTGGAACAAATATGTGGTAGGATTAGAGCAGACATCAGACCAGGGACACATCTCTTTCAAGATCACCTTCTACACCCCTAATGCACTTAACACACACACTTACTTCTTGTATCTGACCATTTGTAAACTTTGAGGTTGTTAAGAACTAGCAGACTACTTTGTGTTCACTTTCTAAATGTCCTCTATCTTACCGTAGCTTCATTGTTATCACTCAATTGCAAACTGCTTTGGGTAACAGTGCCAAATGAATAAATATTTAAATGATGATCAGAAATACACTAAAAGAAAATGCTTGGACATGTCTATTCTTAAGTGCAGAGCCAGTATAACAAAGTTGTAGAAATAAACAAACACTTACAATATTCTTCAAAATGACCAAAAACAATCTTAAGTATTATAAATCAAGTTTTCCATCAAGTCTCAAAGCCTATGTATATTAAAAAGTCATCTTGGGCTACACAAAGCAACAGACAGATCACAATAAAACTTCATAAGTTTACACACTCCATGTGACGGATAACAATGAAACTTCATAAGTTCACACACTCCATGTGGAGATATGTGCATTACTTAATTGTGTGTGTTTTAAGTACACACACATAATTTTCCAACCCAAGGACTTTTAAATCAAATAGGACTGCTATATACAAACTCAACTCGTAAATGTGGAACAAAGTTGAAGTGTGTGTGTATGTGTGTGTGTTCGTTCAAGTACATGTTTCGTTAACATTAGGTGTTTAGAAAAGCAGGTGTATGTCAACTTACCGGCACGGTCTGCCTTGAGGGTGTCCCAGACATTGCAGTTGAAGTCATCGTATCCAGCCAACAGGAGGCGGCCGCTCTTGGAGAAAGCCACAGACGTTATGCCGCAGATGATGTTGTCATGGGAGTAGACCATCAGCTCCTGATCGGCACGCAGGTCAAACAGCCTGCAGGTGGCATCGTCCGAGCCGGTGGCGAATGCATTGCCGTTGGGGAAAAACTGCAAAGCAGACAAGCACATGAATTAATATTACAACCTTGGTAACACCAACACCACCGGCTGGCTATCAGTACCACCAGCCCTCTATTAGAAAATCGATTCTGTTCAGTATCGCAATATTTTGTGCACACAATTAAATTAATACAGTAGTGCAAAGTATCTCATTATTTAATTATCTATTTCACTTTTATTTGAGTCTGGTTTATTCAGGGTTTATTCTCAGGGCCCAAATTTCAGCGCGGGATTGCAAGTTCCGCAACTTTAGCCATCATAATGCGAGAAATTCCCACACACATTTTACAGCGCTATCTGATAACGTTAATCTAATAATGGAGCGGCATGAATACCGGACCGGACTAAGGATGTCCCGATCCGATATTTGGATCGGATCGGCCGCCGATATTAGCAAAAAATGTGGGATCGGCCTGCACGGGAAAATCCCGATCCGGACTCCCGATCCAGTTTGTTTTCAAAACTCCGGTCCGTGTTTTCCAGCGCACCGATGTAGGTAATCCATTCCAGTTTTTTTCAGCTTTTCCCCCAAATCCGGTCCGTATTTTTCAGCACACCTAGCGACCTGTCCAGCATCCCACTTGTCTGTGCATGTCCCACTAAGAATTTAAAGTTATCGAGCAAACATTTCATGTCACAGTTGAATTAATATAGCCTAATGTTAACCGCGACCGCGAGTGTCCGCGAGACCCTCTTACTATTAAGGCTCTTACGCATGTTGCTGCTGACAGGTTGCCTGTCTAACGAATGTTATCTCCGCGATTTAAGATTGTTTGTGTAATGTATAGGCACAGCACGCACTTTAATTTCCCTATTTTTACAATCGGCTAGCCTAACAAACGCATTTAATTTCAAAAAGCAACCTGGTCAATCGCTAACAATTAAGTGCACCTAGGCCTACAACTCTACACATCCAAAAGGGTAGAAGCTTCCAGTAGGCGATCATAACTTTTTTTACCGTTTAGTCTGTGCATCGGCGCAGCCTAAGACGATGTGAATTAGTGACAGCTGTTGTCGCGGTAAACTTAAGCTCCTGTCTCTAAATAGTGTAGATAGGCCTACGTGCTATGTTGGTTGATTTTCTGTAGCCTAATAAATGCAGCCTGTAGCCTAGGTTACTTCAGCAAACCCAGACCAGTTGTGGCATCAGTTTCGCTTTTAAAACGCAACAGTGAGAGGCTTTTTAGCGCAGTCTCACTTATCATTGATGAGCACAGGAGCAGGCTGACACCTGAGCATGTTGAAATGATCACCTTTGTGAATAGAAGAAGAATCTTCCCATCATGCTCAGACTGCAGCCAGGGCAAACAGTAGAAATTGAAGGGAGTATGGAGATGGAGCAGTAAAGTGTGGAGGAGACAGCAATACTGTAGAAGGCGTTATTTGTGTTGTTATAGCCAATTCAGTGTGTGTGTGGTAATTTGACTATTTTCTACTCAGGTTTTGTGTGTGTTGCTTTTATATATAATTTTAGAATGTTTACAATATTGTTTACACTGATGGCTTTTTTAAGCCTTGGTTTACACTCTTGAGCAGAGCACTGATGCCAATTCAGTTTGTGTGGTTAATTGACTATTTATTTTCTACTCAGCTTTTCTGTGTGTTTTGCTTTTTTATACAGTTTACAATATTGTTTGCACTGATGGCTTTTTAAGCCTTGGTTTACACTCTTGTTGTTCAAGAGCAGAGCACTGATGCCAATTCAGTTTGTGTGGTTAATTGACTATTTATTATTTTGTGTTTATTTAACCCTGTTAAGAATAAACAGGTCAGCTTCTCATTACCAACCACTGTGGATTATTCAAACTAACCTAATTAAGTTGGCTAGTTGTTCTTAAGAGTAAAACCCTTTTCAACATGAGTATAACAACAAAATAAGTAAATATCTTTAATCTTTAATACATGCTTGGATCGGCCGGTATCGGTATCGGCCGATGCTAAAAGCTACAATATCGGTATCGGATCGGACGTGCAAAAAGCTGGATCGGGACATCCCTAGACCGAACGGACCAACTTCTGACTTGAATTGAACGTAACCCCATGCAGGGACACACACACACAGAGCCACTTTCCAGGTGCGCGCCCTCTCTCTCGTAGCAGGACTCGTCACCGCTGAAGTCAAGTTATGCTAGGTGCTTCTACATCAACTGCTAAGTTTAGCGATCAGGAACTGTCAGGAATTTTGCAAACACAGAAGGATTACATAGAGTGGCCATGAGACGAGAAGGAACATGGATGTGTTCTCCATTTGAAGAACGCAATTAATTGCGGACGTGCACTGACAGTTACAGACACCAAGCGCTTGGCCTAGGTTAGACTACTTTCTAGAGTGCGCATTCATTACGTGAAAGATGCTTCATACTAAAACACTTACTCCTATTAGAAAATCAAAACCAAAATCACGTAAGTAAAGACTAAGTAAAAGACTATGACTGTTCTCTCATTGACGCCTGTAATGCAATGGATAATGCAATTTCGGTTTGTAAAATATCATATCATGGCCCAAATATCGCAATAGTATTGTCACATTTTTGCCCATTCCCACCCCTACCCTCTATACCACTCAGATAGGGAGTATGAGGTTTCCCGCCCTGGTTACTACAACATTGATATACTGGTTTGAAGTGTCACTATTGCATGTGTTCTATTCCAGGTTGAACTGAAGCCCAAGCACTCAGCCACACTGTGAGACATGCAGAGCTTAACTACACGGCCCTACTCAATTACAGTTGTGCCTTTAGTCTAATTAGCTTTAAATGTTCCGTAAGTGGATTTGGATCACTGGTGGGGCCGTTTATTTCTACACCTGTTAAGAGGGAGCTTGATTACCTGATACTAATGGGGTAAACGAGAACAGACAGGGAGGATTACAGAAGAGAGGAGAGAAGAGGCAAAGGGGGAAAAAGGCATGAACAGGGGAGAGAGGATGGAGGACTTCACTCACGCAGATGGCGTTGATGTCTGACTCGTGGCCAGTGAAGGTCTGCCGGCACATGCCCTCCCGTACGTCCCAGAGCTTGGCTGAGGCGTCACATGCGCCCGAGACGAATAACCTGGTGTCCGGGGCCAGGGAGAGACTCATCACATCACCGGTGTGACCCGCAAACGTGGTGGTCTGCTGGCCAGTCTCAATATCCCACAGGGCACTGCACAGAAACACAAACTTCAGTTTGACCAACGCTTGCATGTACACTTGGAATAACGTCAGCCGTGGGATATTACAACCACTACTGAAGCTAAACCCTCAGGACACACCAGGGGGAGCAGTGGAGTCACCTATATGCAGTTCCCCCAACTCACCAGGTGGTGTCGCCAGAGCTGGTCACAATCTGGTTGTCATCCACGAAACGGCAGCAGGACAGGTAGCCTGAGAGACAAGACAACATTCACAACTTTGCTGCCAAGTGGAACAAAACTCACCACACATTGACTGGGAATACCCCTGAATTTGCATGAACAACACTGGGCCAGTCAAAAAGAATGTGGATGACTGGCAAAAACAAGTCCTTAAGGAAAAACCCACAAAAAAAAAACATTGTGTCAGGAGAAGTGTGTTTAAATACAATGATATCAATGTTAAATCTACTTCCCTTTCCTGTACGCGTGAACACTTTGTGCCCTTTGTGGCAGCATCATACAGTTCCATTACACATAGGTAACCTGTGCAACATATCAAAACGAATATATGTGCTGCAAGGGCCATTTCATTCATTACAATTAAACGGTCTGGCATCACAGTTAAAACATCCTCAAATGTTTGACAACTAGGCAGTAAAAAGTGTGTCAATGCACTAAACTTTTTTAAATGTAGCACTGGTGCTACAGCGGTTAAAAGATCTGTTGTCCAAGATCAGTTGGACTGTTTGGATAGGCCTACACAAAAGTGGACATGCTTTGTAATTGCGTAGACCACAATTACCAAGTTAAAATCAAAGTAGCCTACATCTATTATCCTTCTCACAGAAGTATAGCCTACACACAAACTTCAAACAAACAAACAAGCGTTTCACAGGGAGGCTACACCGGGAACGTAACTGAAGTGCTCAGTTCGCGACCCGCAAAAATAGTAGAAGACTGGTCAATCTTTTTCGAACGTACGCGCCACTATCACTGATCACAGAGGAAGCTAATTTCTGTAGCCTCCCCGTCAGTCTCACACGCATGCATTGTGTCATACGCAAAATTGTATCGCACCAGGGCTACATTGGTAAATCATCCATCGCACAGTGATTTTTGTGTAGCACGTGTGACAAATACGTCGTCGCACTGTACAGCCCTGCACTGGCGGCGACATTCGCGTCTATGGATTTGATAGAACAATTTTCTGAACTTTGGTGTCAACACACGCCAGTGGGCTTTGCTCCATTAAAAGTAATGGAGTTCTAAACTCTGGCATCACTTGATACGCGTCAGACGTCGTCAGTGAGCGCTGGCCTTAAGAACAAGGGTATCTCGATGGGCAGCTGTGTGGAGTGCAGATCTGCGGTCTGCATCAACTCTCACCCGTGTGGCCGGCGAGCTCGCGGCTGACGCGCACGTTGCCTTCGCGGGTCTTCAGGCTGTAGATGGAGCAGATGTTGTCCAGGCCACCGCAGGCCACGTAGTTCCCTGAGGGCGCGTAGGCGCAGGTCATCACCCAGGATGAGCGCAGTGGGATGGCGTGGACCTGAGAGGACACAGCGAAGCCCACAACTTACAAACACAACTGGAAACGGGTCTATGGCCTATAGAGCCAATCACATTTTGGGACTATGAATTATATAAAAAAGGAGGCCTGCCAATAACTGGCACAATTTGTTAAAATTGAATTCACTGCTTAAGACTCATCTCAAATTCAGGCACTCTGATGTGTGCCAAATGTAAAGGATAAATTCGTTACCTTGTTTGTGGTGTAACTGTCCCAGATGATGAGCTTGCCATCCTGAGATGCACTGACCAAGAGCCTGTATTGGAAGAGGAGGTTATAAACAGCTCATGAGAAGACAAGAAGCTGAAAGGTCACATGACCAAGCTCTTTTCTAACAGGAGGATTTAGTGTTGATTCGTCCAGGTCCCCATACACTGCTCACACACACACACACACACACTGCTGTAAGAAATGTACACAGAACTAGACAACCACACAATGTTCAACATCTCACAAGCTAATTCAGGCATATTTTAGTTACACCAGAAAGAGGATCGCAGTTCAAATGTGTCTACTGCACTGTAGTGTAATTAAGAAGTCTTGATCACCGGTGGATCTTCATATGGCCTTATGGAGATCCAGACAAATGAGACCTTGTCTAATTAAAACACTGAGATGGAGGGCAGAATTCCCTCTTGCCATTGCACTTCACTTGAAAAGCTCTTAAACAAGGCATGTCTGGCCTGATGTGTAAGAAGCCTGTTTGACTAGGACTGTGACACTGCTGCAACAACTCACCGGTTAGTCATACCATCCTACAGTGTAGATGGTCTCCCACTCCAGACACAGTGCTGGGGTGTAGGAAACCACCTGTCTACCTGCTACCTGTATCACCTGCTCACCAGGACGCCTTACCTTCGATGTTACAATAATTAAAACTAATATTCACGGCAATCTCTTTAAAGGTAGTGCAGAACTAAATACTGTGACTTTATATTGCTTGTTGCTTGTTATATTGTGATATAGAATATGCTTTGCAGACTCTTGCTTGGGATTGATAGCTGAAGCGCAAGGGGATGGGGGGGGTGTACTTTGTGTGGACATGACTTTCTCCCCAGAATTGTTTTCTTTAACAGACTGGGAGATATTAAAAATGGGTTCAGTGTCACTCTGCAATATGTCTGCAAACAAGTTGGCCATTGCTCTATTAGTAAACTTGTCTTTAAAAGTGAATAGATTTCTCATCTGTGTGTGCCCATTTAAGTGCTCATGAAGAGTTTTCCTGTCCGGTCCGTTCTGTGTCATTTCAATTAGTCCTGTCCATCAGCTTCTCCGGTCATGATACAGGATTAACTACCCTCCGCTGTTGACAGAACTACTGGCACTGAACTGAGCCTTTTTTTTTTTATAAACTTTGCACTGCTACCACGCTGTTGGCAGCTTCCCGACCATTTGACAAATGCAGATGTCAAAAGGATTAGCTTGACAGTGAAAATAAGCTGAAATGAGATGAACACACAGTTGTCTTCAAGACAAAATAAAACATGATAACTCTGACAACACATTTCACACACTCTTGGCATGTGAATACTTAAAGACCGCTTATGACCATATGAGCAGTAACATGGCCACATTCTTCTGTTTCCAAATCACACAGAGGTGCACGATGGAGACAGGTGGCATAGTCAAGTTACATAACCACCATCACCAGAGCGTCGCTGCCTGTCTATAAAGTTTACCTTCTTCTACACAAATGCTTGCCCAAAATGGCATCAACACTTATTTGCAGTGTGTTTAAAAGGACATTACCTAGAGTCAGTGCCCCAGTGCATGGCATAGATCTTTGCAAGATGCCCCCTCAATGTTCGTCTTGTGCGCATCTGAATCCTTCCAACAGGGTCAATGTTGGCGGTAATCTGAAGAAAAAGGAGCATTTTCCCAAGAAGTCAACAACGAGACAATGGTACTATAGATATTCCAACTGCAGTGTTTGCTGGGGAGCACACCTTAAAAAAAAACAATAAACAAATGAAACAAATGGATGGAGAAGCTGAAGTTTCACCTATTTTGCATACATCTTGCATAATAGTGTTCCACTGAAACTAGAGTGACTTTTTATATCTGTATCAGTGGTGACACATTCTGCTGCTCTTTCTAACAATGCAACATATGTTGTGTAGCAGTTATAGCATTTATTACCTGTAAATTCAGTATAATTACTGTAGAACAGATAAACCGTCTAATTATTCATGCACCCCTAGATGACAACAGCAGGTACAAACAGTCTTTGTATATTGGGGTATTGAATTTGAAGTCACCTACCCCTGTATATAAATAAGATTTGTAATGTTTATGTCAATAATTGACAAGACAAAAGTGGCATTGTTTTTTAATCAGGGGAGCAGTTTTCAGAATACATTATGTGCTAACATAATTGCAAAAGGGTTCTCGACTAATGTAGAAAGAAATGGCTGATTTTTAATGCAATATCGTAACACCTCCATTTATCACCCATTTCGTTCGAAAATTATAAAACAATTAAGTTTTTCAATACTTCAAAATAACATTTGATAAATTAACCTTACATTTTTCAGTAGCCAGTTTTTCAGTAGGTGTGTAGATTTGAACAAAATCTGGTTTGGTTCTTACCGGGGCTTTTACTGCCTGAAATATCCGATTTTGTTTACCGCACTCGGAAGTTAGTGTTGGCCTGGTGGGTCGTCTACTTCCACCCTTTCAACAGCACATGAAAGGTTAGACTGAGAATTCTCATCGCTACCATCAAAATTCCACTGGAGCTCCAAGTGGATTTGTACACGCAGCCTTACAAGACTGTTTACAGCTCTTTGAGTCACGGTAAAATGTAATTTTTGGTACATAGTAGGGCTGTAACGATACAAACCGAATCGCGAGGTTGGTGTATCACGATTTTTGACCCACGGTTCAATACGAACCTAGATTTATTTATTTATTTATTTGGGAGAGGTCTAGACATTTTATTAAATAACATTTTAATAGCCTACCTTACACCAGAGGATTAGAATATAATATATAGTATGATATATATGTATTATTTTATATCCTGATATAAAAATATTTTAGCCTACTGAATGTCTGATATTTAGCCTATGACAGCACACTGTATGCAGATTAACCTATTACTATTTTTATCACAACTCTACCTCTTTAATTCAGCTGTCTGGTTGAAGCCTGGAAATATTGTAAACAAAGTAGCATAGTTGGCTAGCTTATCATAGTCTACCGATTGGACTGTTCAGTTCCCCCATGTGTGTTTAGTTTCAAGGTAATACTTGTTCTCCTTGGGACAGGCCCTTTTGGGAAACGTTTTGGTATTGAGATGATCAGTCAACTTGAATGCAGAGTTTTACAATGTGCAGCATGCTAATGATGCTAAGCTGATTTAATAGTAATTTAGCTAGTCGTCTTCTATGCGTCCTTGCTTTCGAAAGTGAATGTTTTATTTGGATTGTGTTGGCGGAGCCGCGAGTGTTCAATTAAGCAGGAGAGAGAGGGAGAGCGAGAGAGCGGGGCAAGGAGAGGGGGTTCACTTCTATACTGTTTGGTAAAGTTGAACACATAGTCTACAATGAAAGCAACGAGAGGTATGGAATTATTATTTATTTATTTATCTTTGGACAATGTAGGCTACCGGTAAGTAAAGCGGGAGTGTGTTGCTTATACAGCCGCGTAAGCTGCAAAGCACTGCGTGAAACACTAGAAAGGGTGTGTCGCGGTTCTGCCTTTTCACACCGCGACACAGTATCGTGGATATGAGAGTCGCGATTTTGGTTTCGAATCGCATATCGCCCTAGTACATAGCTAATTTAGATACACTTGTGGTGTGGGTGCTTGCGTTTCTTTAGGAATCCGCCGTCTTGGTTTGTATGGAAATGAATAGTAAGTGACATATGTAAGAGGACGGAAACACGGGACTGGTGGTAATAGGGGGCGATCTGATATCTGCATTACCCATTATGCGCAACCATTCATCCAATGTTCCAAAGGCACATTCTGTTTACTAATCTGATATCATTTCAAAAGGCTAACTGAGAAAACATTGGAGAACCCTTTTGCAATTATGTAAGCACATACTGTAATCTGAAAACTGTTGCCCTGATTAAAAAAAACAATGTAACTGATCTCAGCTGGTATTCTGTCTATAATGGAGTGGAATGAAAATTTGTAAGTGACTCCAAACTTTTGAACGGTAGTGTATGGCACTCTTGGCTACAGAGCAGTGATGGAATGTGTATGTTTGTTTGTTTGTTTATGTGTGCAGGGATGGGAGGAAAGGGCATGACGTTTCAGGGTACTGTCTAGCATGGAGTGTTACCTGTGAGAGCGTAGCATCGGCACATGCTTTCCTGGCATCCTGGAAGTGGATGAAGAGATAGAAAAAATTACTCAAGGGTAAGACTCATCTTTCCCTCGGTCACCCCCGCCACACACACACACACACATTCTCTTAAACCATTTCCTTGTTTTTACATCATAATATTTACGACATGTTTTCACTTCCATTTACAAGCTCTGCACAGTTATATAATGCCATGGAGCTATGGAAATGGGCATCACCAGATTTGCATGTTTTTCAGTTATGCAAACCTGTCCGTGGTCTGGCTACCACAGGCTGTCACTGTGTTTCCCTGGCCACAGACCCACAGAAATAAAACTATCAGGTCTGGCACACATCCATTTTGTTACTGGAATTATCGGAGGAATTTGTTGTATTTCTGTGTTCATTCGGGGAATACTTTGTGAAACTAGCCTGGACTCCAAGAGTTAGTTTGTTGCCTGAAACCCATACAGCAAGACTTGTGTGAGAAGGAAGACTAGGAGGAAGAATGGGTCCTTACTCGGATCTGGTTCTTGAGTTGCTCAGCCTCCTGGCGTAACTGGTCCAGTTCACTCATTTTCCTCCACTAGAAGTCTGCTTCTCTCCAGCTGCCCACACACGGTCTGAAACACACACACAGATCAAGAGAATTCACTCACTCACAGCCCCACACAACACCAAATACACTCTTCTCCCAGCTCGCCCACTGCGAGTGTTCACATTACATACACACACACGTAGCCTATGATGTTCACACACTTTTAACTTCATCTTCACAGAAGTGATGATCAACCTTAAACACTGGCAGCCTTTACAATGTTATCTAACCACAGACGTACCAACTTATTTGTGGACCTGTGTTTTGGATCCGATGGGAATGACACACAATTCTCTTTCAGTTTCATTTTTACTTGGGCCTACAAACCTAGAAGCTGTAGCCCAACAGACATCACATACACTGGTAGTGGAGATGGTGGGGACTGAAAATTGCTGAATATTGCCAACTTCTGATAGGCTTGCTAAATGCCTAGCATTTATAAAATGTGCAGGCAGAGTGGTGGTACAAAGGCAGGGCAAGACCAAGTTTTTTCTCTCTACCCATAATCCTTTCTATATCCATGTTGCTGTTGTCGTCTCTGCACTTTGCCACTGACATAATCCTCGGACACACTTGATTCAGCCTCTGACAGGTAAATCCTGTTTAAGGTTGTTAAGATATGAGGAGTTGCTGATGGGAAAAACAGCACCTATCCCACTGACCCCAATCCTCAGAGGGCAGGTGCACACGCACACACACACACACACACACACACACACACACCTCTCAGGTTCAGACTAAGCATCAACATGTAATTGTCACCACTTACTGCTTTCAGAAGAATAAGGAAATCAAACTGCTACCTGACAGAAAGGGTAACAGAGAGCAGGTCCTTGACTCGCATAACATTGCTAAATAAGATTCATATATGATAAAAGTTAACCGTTTCCCCAAAACTTATCCTAAGAGAGAGAGAGAGAGACCTTGCTTTAGCACTCCTCAAACAGTTATCTCTGACTTTAAGACTGGCACATGGCTGTCTCCTTAGCTGCCATCAGAGATTATCTCCTTAATCTCATCCTACAGCAGTAAAATGCCAGTCCTTACCTGATGGTCTATTACTCATCCCCTTTTATGCTTAAATATCTCATCCAAGCAAAACACACATCATTGATTGTGACTATACACAATCTGTATAGTTTGAAGGGTTCAACACAATGGCAAAAAAACAATATTCCCACTGGCAACAATACCCCAGACATACCTTGCATACCAACTTGATCTTACCAATCTTTCCTTACCTTGGTGATAGTTTTAGAGTGGTCTGTGAGGATCTGAGAACCAACTCCACTTCATAATACACCATCACTCCACATTATGTGTGAATTAATGGAAACTAACTTTCCCTGACCCAGTGAGCCAGCCTTTAACCTGTTCAGTGTTTCCAAATCCTCTCATCTTGCTTGTCAAACGTCACCATTATAATAATAATTCCTCCATTTCACCTTCAATGAACACTTGCCACAGAATAAATCTCAAAATGCAACTGAGGTACATCCACACAAACATTTGCTGACCTTACTCCACTTTGTTATACTATCCAGTAGGCTCTACTCCTACCCCCAACCACGCTCCCACCCCAAATACAGAAAACCCTTCTTTTGGCACAGTAGAGATTTGGAGATACTGAGCAAGCGATTTCCTGCTTCTGGAAGCTTCCAAATACAGCTGATGCAACAGCTACCCTCAGGAGAGGATGAGATTTATTTTTTTTTTTTAAACGTTGTGCAATTTGTTTATATCAAGAGGATTTCTTGGCTCTTAAAAGTCAGAACCTGAAGCAAACCCACAGCTTTGTGTCTTGGGTTCTAAAGGTCCATAGCATTGGGCATGCAGCTTGTTCCTTTTAGCCTAGAAATCTACACGCGAATTACATTTGCTGCCAGGGCTAGTCTAGCAACTCTCCGTTGGCTTGTGAGCTCCAGAAATCGAAACTCAATCATGCCAATGAAATCGTGTATAGAGTCGTTAGGTGGTGCTGTTGGCGAACAGTGTGACACGAGTTAAGCTTTTATTAACTTGCCAAACGTTTGAACTAGCCAACTAGCTCCGCTGGTGGGAAACGCATGGGACTCATAGCGCTGCCGCTGTCCTATTGCGTGCAGAGGGAATTTGAAAGACAACTGATTATCCCGCCCCTCGGACTGAGCACTGCGAACGGTGAGTGCCCAGACCCTACATTTTAATGTGGGTCTGGCTCGTCAGGCTATGTTCCTTTCCTTCTCATCATCGAAACAAGCACCTGACAAGAGTCAGCTGATAGTGTGGCAAACAGAGGAGCTGGCGAAGGGACCCGAGGGTGTGGCACGCTGCCTTTCCTCAGGGTCTGTCAAGGAAGACGACTCCAGCCCGACGCTTTATTCACCATTCCAATAACACCCCGCCGAATGGCAGTTTGCTCATAGTGACAACTCACTTCTGTGCAAGAATTCAACTTAAACTGAATCGGATCAAGGCGGAATATGGGAGCTGCATTGGTCAAAAATGTACTAATTTTCAAATCCATTTTGATGGTATACGGTCATGTGAAAGACCAATGAACATATCAGTTGTTCTCACTAATCTTGGCTATGCACTTTTCTATCTCGATAGAAAACTGCAAAACCTATGAAAGCTTTTCTTGCATTCACATCACATCAGTTTTTTTAGCAAACTTTTATTAAGTGGGCTGTTGCTGACAGAGGTTTGTGGAGGATTTTAAATGCCTCCAAATCAAAACTAAACCACATAAAATGCTCTGAGGCCAAATGAAAGCGAAAAACATTAGTAAAAGTGAAACTAAATTTGTCAATACATTCAATGTAATAGGTTTTTCATGAAAACCAGGCTGGTCATTTTAGGGGTGTAACGGATACAAAACAAATCACAATTTAGTACGTACCTCTGTGTTGAAGTCACTGTTCTGTTAATTTTCAGCACAGTAAGCCTGAAAGTACTGCTGCTAGCCTAACATTCACTACAAATATAGTTGATGCTCAACCCATATAAGCAGGAATAATATTTTGAAAAGGTGTCAAATACTTTTGCTGTTAATTAACTTAACTGACATATGGCCCGCCACTTAATATGTTTGTGTGGGAACTGGAATTTGAAACATGGTCAGCATGCAAAAAAGCCCACTGTTTAACTCTGCATTCGGTACATCTACACCTATACATCAATACTGAACCTAACGTCCGGTATCGAAATGGTTCAGTACCAATATGTGTACCCTTAGTTACATCCCTAGTAGTTATAGGCTATTCCTGCACACAGACAGACAAGTCACATCAAAAACAAAACCTCCATGTTTGAAATCTGTGAATTGACTAGGCCTTACTATGATAAATCACCATCCATTTCAATTACATAACTTGACATTCACATTTATTCATACATTAGGCCATTAACCCTAAACCTAATGAACATAGGCTACAGTGAATAACTGGACTACATTGCAAATGTTTGCACTCGGACACAAAATAAGCTCCATTTATGACATTAATATCCATCATTATGCAGCCTAAATTGAGCCACTGTGGTATGCATCCCAGATGCAAACCCATCAAAGGTGAAAAAGATGTGAACCCTCAGGAGTGATCATTTTGGTACAAAGAAATGGAACCATCAGGGGCTGACTGTCAAACTGGCACTTTGGCTTAGGATCTCAACTTTCTAACATCTCTAACAAAGTTCTATCAACAGCAATATAATACAAGCAGACTTTGGAACGGCAGGTATACTACAAAAATGTTGGGACTACATGGACATTATGTCAACAATAAATTCACATTGTGAATGACGTTTGTCAAATTAAAAACAACACATCATATGCCCGGTTATATGCCATATCATAATGCTGTAACAGTTTCTAAGACAAACTGGCTGTCAAAAACTGACATACCTTTGCATGTGCCAAACACAGAAGCAACTCTGAGGGTGTGGTGTGGTTTGTCATTTGATTCCCTAAGACACTGTCCTGGCTGTCATTTAGTTGCACATCATGTATAGATCACATCATGTATAGAATACTGGATTAGTCAGAAACTAATACAATTTAAGAGACTCATGCTGGTCAACTTCCTGGCTCTATCATATTTGAGTGGTGTTGATACTTTCTTTCAATAATTTCAGTTCAGCTAAAGCAGGATCATAGAAAAGACCATAACCAGCAATATCACTAACGGCAGCAGTAATCCTAAAAGCTAAAATCCACAGACAGTAAGTCTTTAATCCCATTCAGAACCTCCAACAGGAAAACAGCTGGCCAAAGCCAACCCCGGGGTCAGGAAACCCTACAGCAGCATGTTCTGGTTTACAACTAGGACATAATCTTTTTCCAGCACCTCTTATTTAACCCACTACTGATGGTTTCACTAATCCCCATCAACATCTGAAAACATAATGCATATAAAATACCTAATAATGACAATTTAAACAGGGATCCACCTCATTCTTCACGTTTCTATCCCCCCCCCCCCCCCCCCCCCCCACTGCAGACTATATAATAATTATGTAGTCTTCACATCCTATCATAAATATGGTGATCACCAGATCTGAGCATATGAATGATCAAACATATGAATGACTACTGGGAAGTCGAGAGGGGCAGGTCACTTCCAAAAATAGCGAGGCATGGTATGAATAGATAAGAATCCGTTTATTTAATACTATGGTGTGCTACAATAATCATGTAGCATACAAAAGTTATTTTCTTCAACAGAACGCCATCTAAGTTAGCACAAGATGAACCTCTGGAGCTCAATTTATTGCATTTAATTCATCTATGTAATTTGCCAAAGCATTGTTGACTGTTGGTATTCTTATAAGATACACTTAAGACATCATCTGTCTCTTGACACACAAAACCTCTTTTTTTATGACGCGAAAAGACATCTAACATATAAACAATGTCTTTGACAGGACGACTCTAAAAAAAGATGCCTTATTTGTGCTAGATTTCTGACCAGGGACTTGAATGCATGAGAAATGGTGCTTACGATTTCCGAACTCTGAACAAGCACTTTATGGCAGAGATACATTCGATTCGATTTCGAAGAGACAAACTTCACCTACAGACGGTGTCAATTCGTTGCCCATTTTAAGCGATTACAGTTGTAAATACCTAGGCGTATTTCACTTGGATAAAAAGTCCAGTTATTTTGCATCAGACTAAGTAAACTGCCGTGAGATTTGATTTCCATGTGAAAGATGTACCCACAGCTCGTCAGGGATCCTGGTCCATTTAACCATACAAAAATGTACGAACGCGGAGATGAATAATTAGTTTGAATCAATCGGTGCATTTGTTGCACTTAGAGAAACAGTCACGCCTTAACCTAAGAAAAAAAACATTTATTTAAGATAAACCATGGCGCTCATGTAGAATTGCCACCACACCAAATTGTCTTGGTCTTTTCGAAGGCTCAATCGATGTCTTGCAGAGTGAAACCAGCAAGGATTGCAAACGCCATCTTGTTCTGTAGCTACCGCTATTTAGGCCCAATACTGCATAACTCATTGATCCCGATAAGTTCCCGGTCGTGTGGTAAAGAATAGTGTCCGAGTTTCGTTTAGCTGTTAAGAGTACACTTGGATTTTAAAACTAGTTTGGTTTGCTAAATTAAACCCTCTATCCAATGCAACGGGGGTAATTTTTCACCAATCATTCAAGTGACCTCAATTGCGGGCTAAGCTAAGTAGCTAGCTGTTTCTCGTCCTTTAAAGTAGGCTGTTCATTCTGATAGCTTGTTAGCTATGATAACAATACACATGTATAATACAGTTTTAGCTTGCATTCAACTATAATCGAAAACGCAACACAATGTCGTTTTACATCAACTGTGATTTTGTACTTGATCTACACAAACTGATACTCGTCTACTGTCGAACAGCGCATCATTGTGGCTTTGGGCAGGGACCTACGTTAGCTAATGTTCGCTAGCAAGCAACGGAAGAATATGTTAGCAAACCAGCTAGCACTTATTACAAACAAGACTTTAAAACTAGGCCTGTAACGTTAGTTGGTGGAATGAGAAATCACAGTAGCAGCACAGCGTGTAACTTTACATCTCACAGGATAAGCCAATTAACGTCATCTTATTATCAAGCTGTTAAAGGCGTCGGTCCTATTTAATTCGATGAAGGATTAGAACCAATTAACCTGGGAGCTCACCACCTAAGTAAAACGCACGCTTAAATAGCAAAACTGAGTGATTAACTGGCTGATACGGCTAACTGGGTGAGCTAGTAATAACTGTTTACACATTTGATTTCCAAGCCAATGTGAATCACCATACTCCTTCCAGTACGATCAAGACAGGAAATACAGTCAGTAACGTTAGTCAAACTAATCGACCCAGCAGGGAAGCCTGTCAGCTTGGTCAAGTAATTTGGCTTTCAAATGAACTAACTTAACACATATTTGTCTAGCTTCGATGTAACAAGCTATGGTTACATAATTTAAAACTTGTTGTAAAGAGCGAACTAACTATGATTGACATTACATGAAGAACGCAAGGTTTAGCGTTTCCGCCACCTAAAAATTACTATTCAACACTCATACGACAACTACTTGCAAACTTTCTAGCTAACGTCACTGTTAACCAGGTGATTTTTTTATATCATTTGCTGATTCTCCTAAGGGATAAGTATTTTTCGAAGTGATATTTTGCCAATTGACGATATCTAGCAATATTTCATTCGCAAAATGAGATGTTAAAGTAACATGTTTACTTCAGAGGATGACCCGAGACTTGACTTGGGATTATGATGGTGACCTTAGTTAATGTTGACTAACTAACGAGGTAAACATAGTAATACACGTTATTTAACAATCACAGAGTTGTGACAAACACGTTAAGTTAGAACTACTGCCAGCTTCGTCATCACACTTGTCTATTTCTATTGCTGGATAACGTCAATCTATGAAGATACAACTTAATGTCTTCAATTAACCTAAAGAGTAAATTAACGTTACTTGAGGAAGTCAAGATGATACATAAACAGCCAAGTTAGTGCTAACCGTAACGTTAACGTTATCAATGACTGGAGTTACAATTTTAACGTCAACTTAAACTGATTAATCAGGGAGGTTAGCAAACAACTTACAATGCTGTATGTGTTGCTTAAACCAATCCGTAAGATTAACATTAACGGGTTATCAAACAAACAGAATATGTCTCACTAACGTTATAACGTTCCTCACTCTAAAAAAAAAAAATCAAATTACAGGCCAATTACACAACGTGAGTTAGCCAATTCCCTCAGAGGCTTGTCGTTTGCAAACCAGCTAATTTGCCTCTCTGTTATCTGGCTAGCTAATATTAACATAACGTTATACAACACGGTTTAAACGTTACTGTAACTTTTTGTTAGATTGAAATGCAAAATGATCAAACATAACCAGTTCATAATGCAATTTCATGAGGATAACTTTATTTGGGGTGAACCTAATTAACCTCAACTACTAACTGTTAAAATGAAGCTAACGATGTAGCCAAGTAATCTAGCGTTAGTTCAACCATTTCTCCTAGCTAGCTAGCTTGATGTCTGAAGGAAGTCCTGTGATGGCTAGCTATCTAAAATACTAACGTTACCCCACCCCCCAGAAAACACAGAGAACTATTGGCAATAACGAACAGTGATTTTTGAATCTTATATCCACAGATTAAACAGTACTTATATCCCCTTACCTGTACTCAGTCGTTGTTGGCTTTTGTTTAAATCGCATTGACCGGAAAAACAATAATGTTGCTCTGAAATCCACAGATCAACGAACAAACAAGACTAGCTAGCTTGCTAACTAGCTTCGGAGGAGCGGCACTTCCCGAACGAGCCCAGTATTTCAAGAACCTGTGTCAACTGTGAAAAATCACACTGTCTTTGAGGGCGACAAGACGGAGATATCCGTTTTAATCACAGGGAGGAACAATCATTGATGTCCATACATCAGTTTTCACGCCGTAATGTGTCCGTTTGGCGTCCCTTCCCGTGGGTTTCCTTGAAGGAACAGTTTACTGACAATTCTGTCCTCACCCGGCCATCAGAAAGCGAAGAGATGGGCGCGGTAACCCTGCAGCCTGCCTTGGGAAACCCCACGCTGCAGTAACGTTGTCACGCTCAGTAGGAGCGACCACCCGAATTTTGAACGCCGACAGGGGTCCTGGATAAAAATCAAATACCCATAAATTCCTCCGATTAGTTTATCGAATATATTAAAATAAACAATACAATCTGTATGTTTACCTGCAATACAGTAAAGCCTTAACTAAAGCTTATTGATAACAAACAGCATATCTGTAGCCACAGAGAAACTTTTTTTTTTTTAGTTATTGATTTTCTCAGTATTTTGACGTGTTTTAACTGTTTCTGAATCAACTGTCGTTTTCAAATTGGCCTATCAACTAATGGAGCGTGCATCTATATTAGTAGGCTAGCTATGCTAGTCTAGGCTACTCGATAGTTTTGCAATACCTTTCAAGAAAATTATTACATATGTAGTAAACAGCCTTTTTTCAACATTTTCTAAGAATTAGAATAGTAACCTTTATCACTTTAACACTCAACAGCTCAAATGAGAATATATCATATTTGATTTGATAGTGGTAGAATGCTAGCTAGGTTTTGAAATAACAAAGGAATTAGAACATTTAAATTGGGAAAATTACATAGGCCTATGCTTTGCCACATTAAGCCATAACAGCCGTTCAAGCCAGCCATTTATTGAAATATTATTTCGCTCTCTAGTTTCAGGGATCTTAAACTACATTGCCAGTGTTGCCAATTTGCTACCTGTGGCAAAGTGGGACAGTAGCCAATCACTTAATGTGAGCCTCTGTTATGCACCCTTATTGCCTCACCAAGCCATCAGGCATTAGTAAGCAGGGCAGCCTCTGTCACTGACATAGAATGTATGGGGACACGTGAAATACAAGGGGCTGCCGCATCAGGGGGTGCCATTGTGCATAACTCAGATGGCACTTCACCCATCCTTGAGATGAGACTGTCACCCATTTATGGGTTCACTATTCCTGAGTTCTCCAAGGAGGAAAATCTAGAGGGACTGATAGAACATTCCTCTTACTGAATCCACATTCAGCAAAAAGTTTGACCCACCTGGCTTGGAAGAAGATTTATGGAAAGGAAGTTAAGGATAATAGCCATACCATCCAATAGGAGACATATCAGTAAGTATTCATTTCCACAGTTGTCCAACACAATAAAGCCGCTTTCAGAAATACACAGGAATCTGGACCTAATGGGGCAATGTCTGGAAATCATGTCTGAAAATGGCTCAAAAGTAAAACTGAGGTGATTTGTGGAAGAGCTGCTGCTTTCCATCCTGCTCATCCATGGTGATGTCCAACATCCTCTTAGTCAATCCAAGCTCTGCGGACTTCCTGTCCTTGATACAGTCTTCTGACCTAAAATGGGTTTGCAACATCCGATACCCAAAGCCAGCAAAGAATAGCCTGGAAAGCCAGCTCAAACTTAGCCCCACCCTCAAATTTTAAGGTCGGGAAGTTCAATCAATGGACTTCTTCCATTGAGAAGCAACTATTCCCGAACTAATGCTGTTCGAACTAATCAAATTGCTTGGGCAGGCTTTGTACGATGATGGACAGATGAGCAACAGTGCCTCATCTATCATGACACCTGAGCAGAGAAATTCTGACTAGAATTGAAGTTGTGCAGGTGAGTATTTCAGCCCTGTGATTGGTGTGTTTCTGAAGTGCAGGGCCATGTGAGGGTCGAGGGTCTGTGTCGTGGTTTTCAGCATATTCTTCACTGACTGGACGGTTCTCTCGGCCAACCCGTTTGACTCAGGGTAGGCCATACTAGATTGTGTTACCTTAAAGCCCCACTTCTTTGCAAACTGAGCCATCTCAGCACTAGCAGAGGGTGCATGATCTGCAATCAGCTCGGTAGGTATACCATGCCTTGCAAAAACACCCTTAAACTTAGCAATGACATTACTTGTCAGACGTCCACCTCAGAATATTTGGAAATTCAAAGATATCAGCAGCTACTTTTGTCCATGGTGCATTAGGCACTGCGTGAGGAAGGAGGTGCTCCTTCTGGTTATCAGGCAGCTTGTCTTGACAGGAGGGACATGATTCAACCATCATCTTTACATCTTCAGTGAGGCCAGGCCAGTTAACCAGGGCTTTGGCATATGTGGATGCCCTGGTGCGCCGTGTACAGCCGTCTGAGCCACCTGAAGCCTCTGGGAATTATCATATGGAAGTTGTCCATGAGTAGTGAGATTTTTGGCATGCCAATAAGACTGCTTCTGGTGGCAAACACTTCTATCTGTCCGGTCACCCCTCTATGTGCAGCTTTATAAACAGCTCTGTTGCAACTGTTAGTTGTTTCCTGATAGCGCCATTTAAAGGATACATTGGCTGGATGTCATACACAACCTTTTCTTTCCCAAGCTCACAGTCCTCTTGTGTGGTTAATAGGAGGACAGCCCTGGAGATTGTGCCCGCAACCATCATTTCCTTGCCAGGGTTGTAGATTATGTCAGTGTCATAATTCTTTATCTGAAGGCGCCCTGGCTATTTGCATGGTGATTAGCTCCAAGTGGCTTGTGAAAGCGAAAGCAGTGCTCCAGCGCTTACACAATGCTGGCCTTAACTTCAACATGTCAAAGTGCTAGTTCGGAAAGCCAAAGCTACCCTTTCTGGGTCATGTGATATCCATATCTAGCCTTGCCCCGCCCACCTAGATCATCTTTCAGGGAGATCTTGGGCCTTATTTTGGCGTTCAAGCGGATGGTCAGAGGTATAAAGTTTATAGACATTAAAGGCATGATCAGTCCACATTCACTAATTTAATTTTATCGATTATGTGGTCAAATGTCAGGTGCTTAGAGCAAAAAGGTTGTTCTTATGTTTCTTAATCAGTCATGGGTGTGTTTTGGGTGTACCAATGAGAATGACATCCGTCATCTGTCATTCCCAGATGACATCTGTCATCTGTTATTCCCTTTAACAGCAAGCAGCGCAACTTCAAACAGCACATCAGTATTTTGATAGTCAGCGGTGCATTTGAAGGAATCTGCTTGCCCGCGAGACCGTATGGAACAGGGATTCCACTAAACCTTGCTTTACTAAAACCTGTTTGTGACTAGCAGAGTGTAGCCTACACGCATCTGCACTCGTCTATTATTGAACTCATAGGCAAAGTGAAACTAACTTTACGTGGTCTATAGTCAATGACAAAACAGTATACAGTTAATTACTTTCACTATAGATTGAAAAGGGGTTACCATCGAAAACATAGCCTGAAAAAAGCAACACTTACCCCAATAATGTTCGAATGACTGAATAAAAATCCTAAGGATATTTATCCTACAGAGGAGTTGCTGCTTACATCTCGTAATAGTGCATCTTCAGCTGTGCTTTATATGTGCCTTTCGCTGTAGACCAGGTTTTTCTTGGTCAGTGGCATGATGATTTTTAGAGGGTGTAAGATAGCGATTTTTGGATCATGCGCCAGACAACACCTTATGTTGCTAATTAGCACACCCCTGGGCGCAAGGTTTAACAAAAGAGGAGCGCATGGCGAAAAAAAAATCACTTTAAAATACTGTAAATTTAACAGTGATTTGTTAGCCTGACGTAGCCAGAACTCAATTCTATTCAGAATATGAGTTTGGAACTGAAGCATTGGGACGTGATTATAGGGGTTTCAACCAATGCAGGAGGAAAAATGCCTCTGCACACAATTAGATAGACCTAACCAATCCACACAACAAAATAGCCTAATCCTGTAGACAGTCAAAGCATCCTTCTCCTCGACAAATGCCTTAATTACTGTTTTCTGTTAGTTTTATTATTATTATTATTATTATTATTATTATTGCTCTGTCAATATTAAATCCCGCCCGGACGATTTGATTGGTCGTGTCAGACACCAAACAGGACGAGGACCACAATTGCGTCACGTTCAAAAGTTTATTTAAGGGTTGGGGGTTTCAGGGGTTCCGGGGGGGGTACAGGAGTTCCAAGAGTCTGCGTGTGTGTGTTCCCCCAGTAGCCGAACAGCGAAGGCAGGAGCTGGATGATCCGGGAAGTCCTGGGGGAAACACACACACAACAGCAATTGAAACGAAGCAGCAGTACAGTCAAGGACTAGGCGGTATTCGTAGAAGAGGGACGGAAGGCAGGTCAAGATTACCGGGGCTGGAGAACACAGAAGTAGTCGAGCGGGTCCGGGATCACAGGCAAAGAGTCAGAGGCGTTTTCAATAAACAGGCAGGTAACTGGTGCTGGTTGCAGACGATCTGACAAGTGTGGACTGAAAAGCAAGGCTTTATATAGAGGGCATGATGAGTGGTGAATGCAGTGCAGCTGGTAGGTAACGAGGGTGAGGCAGAGCAGAGCAGGAACAGGTGGAGGTCATCAGACTTCAATCAGCACGTGTTACCAGGCAGAGAGAGAGCTCATGACAGAACCCCCCCCCTAAGGGACGGCCCCAGAAGTCCCCAAGAGTGACACCACGTCGGGAGGGCGGAGGGGAGCCGGTGGAGGGCTAGAATTCCTCCGAGCGGTCCGAGTGAACATCCTCATCCTCGGAGGGAGCTGGAGGGTCGTGGACAGAAGACGGGACAGGTACCGAGACAGGGTCAGGGTCAGGCACATGACAGGAAGCCGGGCGGGCAGGACGGTTAGGGACCCCTCTGGGGCGGCCCCTACGGATTGCAGGTTGATCAGGATGCAGACGGTGGAAGTCGGCGATGAGTGTCCGGTCCACAATCCGACTGGCTGGCACCCAGGTTCTCTCCTCAGGTCCATAGCCCTCCCAGTCGACGAGATACTGGAGGCCCCTACCTCGCCGTCTGGACCGAAGCAGGCGTCGAACGGTGTACACCAGCCCACCGTCAACGAGGCGAGGAGGAGGAGGAGGAAGCGGCACGGGGACCAGCGGGCTTTCATGCGTCGGCTTGACTTTCGAAACATGGAAAGTAGGGTGCACCCTCATGGAGGTTGGCAACTGGAGCCGGACTGCGGTTGGGCTGATGACCCTCTGGATAGGGAACGGGCCGAGGAATCGAGGTGCCAGTTTACGCGATTCCACCCGCAGTGGGAGATCCTTGGCTGACAGCCACACCTTCTGGCCAACACGGTAGGCGGGTGCCGGCGATCTTCGGCGGTTAGCCCCAGTGGCATAGCTGACAGCTGACTTGAGTAGCGTGGCACGAGCTTGTGACCAGGTACGACGGCAACGGCGGGCATAGGCGAGGGCAGACGGGCAGGACACATCTCCTTCCTGGCTGGGGAACAGGGGGGGCTGGTAGCCATACACACACTGGAAAGGTGACATACCAGTGGCAGAGCAGGTGAGGGAGTTGTGAGCATACTCTATCCACATCAGTTGTTGTGCCCAAGCCTGGGGTTTGCGAGAAACCATGCACCGCAGCGCCTTCTCCAGCTCCTGGTTTGCCCGCTCGGATTGACCATTGGACTGGGGGTGGAACCCAGAGGTGAGACTCACTGTGGCCCCTAGAAGACGGCAGAACTCCTTCCAGAATGTAGAGGTAAATTGCGGGCCTCGGTCAGAGACAACATCCCTGGGCAGCCCGTGTAGACGGAAGACATGATCAAGAACAGCCTGGGCAGTCTCTCTGGCAGATGGCAGTTTAGGGAGGGGAATGAAGTGTGCCATCTTGCTAAACCGGTCAACCACAGTGAGAATGACAGTCATCCCACCTGATGGTGGGAGGCCAGTTACAAAGTCCAAGGAGACGTGGGACCAGGGTCGTGTGGGCACAGGCAAGGGCTGGAGTAAACCAGCGGGGGGCCGAGTGGAGGACTTGTTCTGATTGCAGGTGGGGCAGGCACGGACGAATTCTCGGACATCCCTTCTCAAAGACGACCACCAAAAGCGCTGGGCAAGGAGATGGCAGGTGCGGGCGGAGCCCGGGTGGCAGGCAAGGCGGGAGTTGTGTCCCCACTGTATGACCCGGGACCTCAAATTATCTGGGACGAAGAGACGACCGTCTGGGCATGCACTGGGACTGGGATGGTCACGGAGGGCCTCTTGAATTTCCTCCTCAATATCCCAGGTCAGGGCAGCTACGACGCAGGGATCGGGCAGAATTGATGCAGGTTCCTGGGAAGGGGCGTCATCCTTATGAAACTGACGGGAGAGAGCGTCCGGCTTGGTGTTCCGAGAACCTGGGCGGTATGACAGGGTGAAGTTGAATCTGGTGAAAAACAAGGCCCAGCGGGACTGTCTGGGGTTAAGACGTTTGGCATTGCGGATGTATTCGAGGTTTTTGTGATCGGTCCAGACCAGGAACGGAACTGTGGACCCCTCCAGCCAGTGACGCCACTCCTCCAGGGCAAGCTTGACAGCCAACAGCTCACGGTTTCCAACATCATAATTGCGCTCTGCAGGTGAAAGCCGGCGAGAGAAAAATGCACAGGGGTGCAACTTGTTGTCCTCCTCTGCCCGTTGAGAGAGTATGGCCCCGACTCCCACGTCTGAGGCATCCACCTCGACAACGAACTGCCGGTCTGAATCCGGCATCTGGAGGATGGGGGCAGTGGTGAACCGGGCCTTGAGGGTATGAAAGGCTGTGTTGGCCTCTGGGGTCCAGGAAAAGGGGTGTTTGATGCTGGTCAGAGCTGTGAGGGGAGCGGCGACGGAGCTGTAGTTCCGGATGAATTTCCGGTAGAAATTGGCAAAACCGAGGAATTGCTGCAGCTTCTTCCTATTCCCCGGAACTGGCCAGGAGGTAACTGCCGAGACCTTTGCGGGGTCCATCTGGATATTGCCTTCAGCGACGATGTATCCCAGGAATGACACAGTCTGAGCATGGAACTCGCATTTCTCCGCCTTGACATAGAGAGAGTTCTCCAGGAGCCGTCGAAGAACCAGCTGGACATGACGGGTGTGTTCGGACAGAGTTCTGGAGAAAATTAAGATGTCGTCCAGGTACACGAAGACGAATTTATTCAGCATGTCCCGCAGCACATCATTCACCAGCGCCTGGAATACCGCTGGGGCGTTGGTGAGGCCAAATGGCATTACCAGGTACTCATAATGGCCGGTGTGGGTGTTGAATGCTGTCTTCCACTCGTCACCCTCCCTTACTCGCACTAGGTGGTAAGCATTTCTAAGGTCCAGTTTGGTGAAAATAGTGGATCCCTGGAGCAATTCAAAAGCAGAGGTGAGTAAAGGCAGAGGGTACCGGTTCTTCACTGTGACATCATTCAGACCTCGATAATCAATGCAGGGGCGAAGAGAACCATCTTTCTTTCCCACAAAGAAGAACCCGGCACCAGCAGGAGAGGAAGACGGGCGGATGAGTCCAGCTGCCAGGGAGTCCCTGATGTAATCCTCCATAGTTTTTCTTTCAGGAGGGGATAGTGAGTAGAGGTGACCTTTGGGTGGAGCAGTCCCAGGGAGGAGATCAATGGCACAGTCGTACGGACGGTGTGGGGGCAGAGATGTGGCTTTGGTCTTGTTGAACACCTCTCGGAGGCCATGGTAACATTCAGGGACATTAGAAATGTCGTGGGCAATGCTGGGGGGTACTGAGCCGGGGGGCAGCGAGGCAGCACGCAAACAGGTCAGGTGGCAGGCATTTCCCCACTCTTTCACAGTTCCGGAGGCCCAATCGAGGTGAGGATTGTGGAGACGGAGCCAAGGGTAGCCCAGGATTAGGGGTTGGCCTGGAGAGCTGAGCAGGTGGAAGCGGATGGTCTCTCGGTGGTTTCCTGACACCATCATTGAGATGGGGGCTGTGATGCTGGTAACTGTGCCAATTGCGTGACCGTCCAGGGCCCGGGCTGGAACAGGAGTGGACAAGCGATGGCTTTCCAAGCCCAGCTGACGAGCAAGTCCTGTGTCAATAATGTTTGCTTCTGCGCCAGAGTCCACCAGGGCTGCCAGGGTGTGGGTGGAATCAGACAGGTGAAGACAGACTTGGATGAGGGGTTTACGGCTGATGGAGGGCTGAATGTTCATTGAGCTCATCCGGATTCCTCCTACATCTGGTGAGCTCCGGCTTTTGCTGGACAGGTGGCGACTCGATGACCATCACCACCACAGTACAGGCACAAGTTGGAGGTGATGCGTCGCTGGCGCTCTGCAGGGGTTAGGGAGGTGCGGCCGATCTCCATCGGTTCAGACTGGTCCGGCTGGCTAGATGGTGTGGCAGGTGCGGACAGAAGGGCAGTTGGGACACTCCGTGTGCTGGTGGATGGACTCTGGCGCCCTCTCTCATGACGGCGGGCCTGGATCCTGCGGTCGATGCGGACAGCCAGAGCAATGGCTTCATCAAGAGTGGGGGGTTGATCATGGGAAACCAGCTCGTCCTTTATGTAGTCCGCCAGGCTGTGGAGGAAAGCATCCACCAATGCTTCCATGTTCCAGGAGCTCCGACTTGCCACGGTTCGAAAGTCGATGGAGTAATCCGCAACAGTCCTTCTGCCTTGGCGAATACTCATCAGGATCCGAGATGCCTCGGCTATTGTGGATTCCAAATCGAATACCTTGAGCATCTCCTCTGCGAATAGGTTGAAGGTTGCACATGCTGGGGTCTGGCGCTCGAACTCCGCCGTTCCCCAGAGTCGAGCTCGGCCCGTCAGGTGAGTGATCACGTAACCGACCCTCGCCCCTTCAGTGGCAAAAGTCCTGGGTTGCAGGGTAAACTGGACACGGCAGCTCGTCAGGAACGCCCGTACCTGGGTTGGGTCGCCGCTGAACCGCTCTGGATTGCCGATCCTGGGTTCTGGGGCTCCGGCAGCCACGGTAGCAGTGGACTGGGCAGGAGACTCGGGTGCTGGGCCGGTGAGCAGGCTGGCTGGGGCTGGGCCGGTGGGAGCAGGCAGAGGAGAAAGGTTGGTGAGAAGTTGAATGATCATTGCAAGTTGTTGCTGTTGCTGCTGGAACTGCTGACGCTGGCTCAAGCCGGCTTGAAGTAGGGAGGCAATGTCAGCAGTGTTGCGGTTTACCTCTCTCTCTGTCTCTTCCAGGCGTTGCATGGCGGTGGGTGGTTCTGGTTCGTCGGTTTCCATGCTGGTTCGACCGTGCGCTGGGTCCATGTTTGGTCAGATCGTACTGTCAGACACCAAACAGGACGAGGACCACAATTGCGTCACGTTCAAAAGTTTATTTAAGGGTTGGGGGTTTCAGGGGTTCCGGGGGGGGTACAGGAGTTCCAAGAGTCTGCGTGTGTGTGTTCCCCCAGTAGCCGAACAGCGAAGGCAGGAGCTGGATGATCCGGGAAGTCCTGGGGGAAACACACACACAACAGCAATTGAAACGAAGCAGCAGTACAGTCAAGGACTAGGCGGTATTCGTAGAAGAGGGACGGAAGGCAGGTCAAGATTACCGGGGCTGGAGAACACAGAAGTAGTCGAGCGGGTCCGGGATCACAGGCAAAGAGTCAGAGGCGTTTTCAATAAACAGGCAGGTAACTGGTGCTGGTTGCAGACGATCTGACAAGTGTGGACTGAAAAGCAAGGCTTTATATAGAGGGCATGATGAGTGGTGAATGCAGTGCAGCTGGTAGGTAACGAGGGTGAGGCAGAGCAGAGCAGGAACAGGTGGAGGTCATCAGACTTCAATCAGCACGTGTTACCAGGCAGAGAGAGAGCTCATGACAGGTCGGCTGATTCTTACACATAGAGGCTTGTCAATGGAGCAAAGCCCGACTGAATTTGCAAACCATTCCGTAAAATACGGAATTGTCCTGTATTTGAAAGGAAAAAGATGTGTTCTTTATTACACTTTACTTGACAGTGTCGACATAAGAGTGACATGACACTGTCATGAACATGTCATGAACAAGTCGTAAATGTTTATGACATAACGCTTCTGTTATTAAATGACATTCGGTTTTTGTCATAACAAATTAGGATTAAGGTTAGGGTTAGGTTTAGAGTTAGGATTAGGGTTGGGATTAGGATTAGGGTTAGAGGTTAGGATTAGGGTTAGGTTTCATGTGTCATGTGTTCATGACAGTGTCATGTCACTCTTATGTCAATACTGTCAATTAAAGTGTTACCAAATAGTTAAAAAAATAATAGTTAATTATTAAAAAAAATAGTTGACTTTGTGAACTGATCAGAGATAAGGTTTAAGTATATCTAGTCTATTGGTACTTATACTTAAATATACTTGTCTTATACTGACAGAAGAGTCTAAGTATATTTACTTGTGCTTGTAGACAGGGACTGATCTTTGAGAGGCTACATGACAGATTTGAATATTACCCTTCCATAAAGACTGTGTTTGGGTTAAAACTAGGTTGGTTTGATCAGCTGTGAACATTTGTGTAGTCCACTGGTGTGAACTTTAAGACAGGACGGTACAAAGTATGCTTCAAGTATAAAAATAATGCCTGAAGGGAAACCTAGTAAAATAGCCTACTTTAAAAGAAGGATGTGAGGTCCATGTAAAGAAAGCTTACAAGTATCCCAGTAAACAAAATAAAGTCCTGGCGACGTCCCCTAAAGGTCCCCTGGCGAACGTCACCTCCTCGACATTGTGTAGGGTTCCCTTTATGTCCCGCGGACCTCTGTTCGGGAGGTCTAAAAGACGTCCACGAGACTTTGAGAGGACGTCCTGTAATGGTCACCGCGACGTTATGCGCGCGACGTTTATGGTAAAAAAACACAAAGCGTGATTTGGTATGGTATTACATCCTGTAAGTCTCAGCGTTGCTAGGAGAGAGATAGACGGAACATGAATACGCATGAATGACTTGATCTAAAAATGCACAATCAACTTTACTCGCCTCATATTTTCACGCATGTATGAAATCACGTCCTCCGAATGCATTACACTAATGATGAGTAGACATCGATATTTATACCGGGCAAGGGTGTGCTGCTTTCACATCTACGGTGTTATTTTCTTAATAAACTAATACGACGTTTTAATGGGCATATCCCGTAGCATATTGTTCAAAACATCATCAGAGTAGGCCTAGGTTAGCCTAAGATAAATTGTTCAATATTGTTTCAAAATATTAAAAACTAATAATAGCCAAAAATACTAAATGAATCGCAATGCATGATGGGAAGCAAAACTCAACATGAAATAAAGTACATGAAACATAACTAGAATGCATTGACGTTATATCCTCTATAATCCTCTATCCTTTCTTGGACCTGTGATCAAACAGGGACAGCCTATAAATGTAAGCCTATCTTCCTGGAACATTGCAGATAAAGAAAAATGTAGGCTATCGTTTTCTCTAGGCTATGAATGCTCTTTGTAGCCAACTTTAAGATGAAATAAATAGATTCCAGATGTTTCTATTCTATATCATTGTTTTATTAATAAACAGTAAGGCTCTGGTGAGAGCTTCTGCTCCTCGTTAGAAATCTCATCGGATATGTGCACTCTTTGCTGTTTCCACAAGGAGCTGCTGTAACATCGAGACAGCTAGGCCTATGCGTGACACTTTTAAACGCGAGCATGCGTCAAATAAATTACAATGACATTTAAACAAGACATGAAGAAGCAGTATCCTTAATTATTCTGCAATGTAGAGCTAGATCGTTTTGCTTTACAAATTAAGTAGTCACTTCTGTTGCTAGACAACCCTAAACTGGTCTATTTTTAACATTTAGTTTTATTGCATCGTATTCAGCTCCAAAAGCCGGTTCAGTCCCAATTCGGCCGTGTGTGTGTTTCTGAAAATAAAACAGATAATAAGTACGTGACTACGTTAAATAAACCACTGCCTATTTAGAGCATGTTACATGCATTACGTAATGACAGTTATCTGAAGAAATGCGCATTGTAGGCTAAGCTAGAAGCTAAGAACAGCGACTTTGCTAACGTTACACCAAGCATCACATCAGCTAACATTTTGATAAAATCCCTTCCCTAGTTTGTAACGTTATACATTAACGTTAAACTCAAAATGTATGTGCTACATAATTCAGCATGTCATGTCATGCTGAATTATGTAGCACATACATTTTGAGTTTAACGTTCACAACCCTTTTCCCAGTTTATGAAGTTGTGCGTCTATGAGCAAAGTAGATATATGGTTCTACTTTGCTCATAGACGCACAACTTAATAAAATGTATGATATGTTGCCTTAGACTACGGAAGGCTAATGCAGCTACTGCTAGAGACTAGATAGATAGAAACTTTAGTCATCCCCAGACGTGTAACGTGAAGTCGTAGGCTACATGGATGTATGTCTCCGTCCTGCAGGCGGTAGAGCACTCTCAACTCCGCTGCCATGTGTGAATAAACAAACGTCCCCCCCATGTCCCCGGTATAACGTTATTTTCGGGTCCTTAGGAGGTATTTGAAATGACCAAATGCAAATGTCATCCGAGGGACCTGACGGTGACGTCCCCAGAAAGTCCTGCACCGGACGTCACACAATAACCAAACAATAACTTGCTCCGGACGTCAATAAGGTCACCGGAACGTCCGCTAGAGAACATGACGTTCGGGACCAATCGGGGACGTCGTGAATGTCGGCATAAGGTCCGGGGACGTCCCATGTTTGTCGGGATACTATCTATCAGTATAAAATCTATTAAACATATAATTTGCTGGACATACCTAAAGTATACTATCATGAACTCTAAAAAGTTGGTTTACAAGTACATGACGGCAGTGGGCAGCAGTCGCTCAGGAGGTAGAGAAGTCATCCAGCAACTGGAGAGTTGGTGATTCCACCCCAAATCCACTGGACCCTGTTGAAGTGTCCTTGAGTAAGACACTTAACCCCAAAAGTAAGTGTGTGTGTGAATGGGTGAATGTGAGGCATGAGATTGTAAAGCGCTTTTACCATTAGTAAACTAACAGTACATAAGTGCACCTAAAAGTTTACTATTTTTAAACCCAAAAAATACTTTATGCATACTATCTTGAACTTAAAAAAGTGGGCTAGAAGTATAGTATCTTCACTAGTTTACTTATAGTACAGTTGTGAGTATGATTGCAGTACAAAATAAAGTATACTTACAAGTTTACTATTATAAAGTGGGCCAATTCAGTCCGAAGAAGTATTACGATAGTACACTTACAAGTATGCCACAAGTACATTTATTTATACTTCAACTGCACTAAAGTTTACTTAATAAAATGGCCTTGATCAGGCTGGTGGCCAGATGCAGATTAGCCTGGAAAAAGCCAACTAATCTCAACTCACAAAGTGAATAGAGTCTGGTGACTCTCGATTGAGAAACACTTGCATCGCAATGGGCACTAACTTTGAAATCATTTGTCTAGCCTTACCAATCACATTGATCAGAGATTCCTAACGTTACTTCCTACTTCGCCTAAACTTCACAACTGGCATAAAAAGGCATCAACAGTCAGGAAACAATGTATGTGGGTCTACCATTTCTGTAAATACATTTCTGCATTTTTCCAACTGCATTTTTTTGGCGTTTGCAGGTGTTGCTGCTTCTGTTTATCACAATAAGTTTTGGTTTCATCTTCCCCTCTCGTCGCTGATTTGCCTGACATTCTTTTTTTCTGGGGGGAATTGTTATGAACTATGGTGTTCCAGACTAGGGCCCCTATTGTAACGATCATGTGTTCCCTGTCCCTCCTTTGTTTACCTTGTTTGTCTTGCCATGTCTCAGTTCCCTGTGTCTCTGCCCCTCACCTGTTCCTCATTATTAGTCTGCTAGTTTAATTATGATTTCCAGCCCTGTGTTCACCTGTCTCTTGTTTCTTGTCCACTTGTGCCTTGTTAGCCTTGTTTAACCCGTGTATTTAAACCCTCTGTCTCCCCTCAGTCCCCTGTCGGTCAGTGATGTTGTTTCGGGGTTTGCTGTAGTGTGCATTCGCATTAAAGATTCCTGTTTTCACTAAGTGTGCCTCGATCTCGTCTTGCCTCGACTTGCCCTGCGCCTCGGTCCAGCTCTCCTTACAGCTTACCGTGACCCCTATCGTGCACCCGGGACCCAAGGTGGCGTAAAGCGCAACGCCAAGCTTATTCTTTTCTTACACTCATTAAAATGTTCTTTGATGTCAATTTACACCAACATTGTGCTGCGCTGACATTAATTTGCCAGAAGTATATAACAGTATTGTGTGTCATCATTATGTGAGTTCTGTTGTGAACTTCTGCCTTGGTAGCACTGTTGGGGAAAGCTGCAATTTGATGGTTAGAGGGCATGGTGTAAAAAGTTTAGAATAAATGGTCATATTACTGAGACAAATCAAACATGTGTCAATGTTTATGATTCATATATCACAAGATCATGAATCAATGGATTGTGCAGGTTGCCATTTATTTGCATGTTCTTCATGCTGAACTGCTTGACTCACTTACAGTATTTGAGATCATATTGTGATTTTATGATATCAATGTTTAAGGGAATTGATTGTTATCAATATTTCTGATTTATGATTGCTATCAATGTTGAAGGGATTAATGCAACACTGTAGGGATTTTACCATAAGATCACAATCGATTGTAACTCTTGTTACAGTGACTCAGGTGACCCATGGGCTGTTTTAGTCTTTACCATTAAATATCTTTTCATATCAAATAGAAGTCCAAAGTAATTATTAATTGCCATTTATTATGATGAAATAACACAGCATCAGAAAAATCACAACCTCCAGAATTTGTTAACTCAGAAAGGCATTTGGCTTCACATTCACAAGTTCACATTCAGCGGTGTCATTATATCCAGCATCCCTGATGGGGATTTCAATGTAATGGTTGAAATAACACAGGAGCCCAAGCAGTGTCCTTATTTGGTGTTCGTCAAGGAAGCCCCTCACTTGGGAGTTCACAACACCTGCTGACACGCCTGAGCTATGACACGCCTGAGTTATTAGTCAAGGGCAAGAGTTGCTACACTCTTAAAATGAATATGTTGTCCCTATATCTGGACACAGAGGTGTGTTAAAAAACAATGCAAGTTATGTTGTTTTCAATGGAAGTTGTGTTATTTTCAACACATATTGTGTAACAAATAAAAAAGGAAACAACACAAAGTGTGTTGTCCCTATCTAGACACATGAGATGTGTTAAAAACAACACAAGTTGTTTCAACACATTCATTTTAAGAGTGTACATATTGCTCCTTGAAATTGGAGCACTATTATACAAATGTATTACATCTACAAATATATTTACTTGTTTGCTGTGTGAGTGGTTCACACATTTTGTGGTAATGTTTGTTAGTCCCTTTGATTGGTGGTCATATGGGTTATGTTTGATTTGTGCACATAATAATTCTTAGCAATCACACATATAAATGTACTTTTAAGTGATTGAATGTTCTCAAGACATATTTTCTTAACTCTTTACAATGAATTGTATCAAGTTCTATTTCTCTCCTCCCAAAACCATAAATGTTGGTGGATATTGCAGCTGTATGCCTTAAAAGGACCAGACAGATCTAAATCCTGTGGGATCTCTTTACATAGCCTCCCAACAAATCTTAAGACAGATTTGGTCTGCCACTTCAAGTCACAAGTACCAGCCGTGTCGGTGGGCTCAGTGGAGGATTTCTCGTGTCTAGAATGGTATGTTTAAATCTTAAATCCATTCATTATTTAGCATGTGGCACCCAGACAAGGCTTTTAATTATTTCCTGTTTGTGTTCACAAAGAACAGGATCACATTTTCATAGTTTTGAAACACTGAGCTTTACATGTGTCTTAACACATCCTCCAGTGCTCTCAAATGGAGAGAAATGATATTGTTGTTGCAGTAACCTATTAATTTGTTCACTGATTTAGTCAACAGTTCATATTCTTCTCTATGGTCAGTTGAAATTAAATTAAAATTATCTGACAATATAACATTGACCTAAATGTTTGTGAACACTGAACACTGTGTTTTTTTTTTTTTCTTTAATTTTTCCAACCAAAAAGGCAAACAAACTGACTCCAGAACAGATCACAGAGTACAAGGGAGTGTTTGAGATGTTTGATGAGGAGGGAAATGGAGACGTGAAGACCCAGGAACTGGAGAGGCTCATGAGTCTGATGGGCATCAACCCCACTAAGAGGGAGCTTGTCCAGATGGCCAAAGATGTGGACCAAAATGGTACGGTTCTGTGGATTTTACCCAGTCAATGCACTTGTCAGTCTCTCAAGTCAATGTAATAGAGTCAGTTTTTCGTTGAATTAACATTATTCAAATTCGAATTTAGACATACTGTGGTTCCCTTTATGATAGTGGAACTGAGTGACTTGTATTCTAGAGCCCATTCAAGTGGCACATGTGAAACTTGTCTGTCAGTTCCTTAATGGGTTGTTTTAAAGCGGTCATGCAAATGGCCCAATAACTGATGGGGGTCACTTTGGGGACATGTGGGTTAAAAGCCACAAAGGCCTCATGAATTGTAAGGTGAATACCAGAAGAAACCTGTAGAAAGGAATGCAACAAAAATGTCAGAGTTTGAGGAAATTGCCGGCAGAGAGTTGCCAGTAAGGAAGAGAGTAGCACCCAGACTGTTGTTGCACACTTTCACTGGAAGGCATGTCAGACAGGAAGACTGTAAGCGCACAGCAAAGTGGAAAAAAGTCTTGTTTTTTTCCTATTACATCCGATCGGCGTTAAATGCATTCTGGTGATATTAGGATGATAATTTTAACAATTCATGATTTTTGTACTTGAACTTGAAGAATATTGGTGGTGAAAAGTGTTCAAATGGGAATCTGCCACCATTTTTTTTTCATTGTTTAAGTGAAGGATTACAATGCAATGCATAACTGGAGGAAAGAACATATTACATAATCCACAAAAAACCTGCATTCAAGCAATTTTTTACCCATCTCCAAACAATAGGCCAGGGCTTTACTGACCTCTGGTGTCATATTTGTGCAATTGCAGGAAAAGGAACTTTCAATTGTGACAGCTTCTTGGGATTGATGGCCTTGTACCTTGAGAGGACAAAGAATCAGGATGCAGAGCTCCGGGCTGCTTTTAAAGTTTTTGATAAAGAAGCCAAGGGCTACATTGATTGGAACACACTGAAGTATGTTCATCGTTAAAATATATGTCTGTACATAAGTGTTATTTGCCTATAATGAAATGTATTATGTGCTCCTGTCTGTGTAAACTTGGTTTTTATTTAGCTACTGCTTGGAAATAATCAGAACGGGAATATGGACTTCGAAACAATTTTTGCACCGATGTAGCTAAATTTGGAAGGACTGATGATCTTTGTGACTCTCATGGGAGTAATATGAACTGAAGTTTATATAGGAGCTATTTATTTATGTAAATGCCCTTCTTTATGTATGAATTCCCTTCTGTGGTAGATATGTACTGATGAATGCAGGAGAGCCCCTGAATGAGCTGGAGGCGGAGCAGATGATGAAGGAGGCTGACAAAGATGGTGATGGAACCATTGATTACGAAGGTAACAGCATTTACTGTTGGTTTCCAAATATTAATATGGCTGCAGTGTAAATAGCTGCGACATGCAAGATTAATGTACGTGTATATTTTAAATTGTACTTTCTTACTTTACTATGGTAATGCAAAAAATAAAATGGTACCTTGTTGGTATACCTTTATTCTATTTTATGTTAACCATGAATTAATTTTCATGTTCCCAGAGTTTGTGGCTATGATGACGGGAGACTCATTCAGGATGAGCTAAATGTCATGATGTGAATTAAGCAATGCGGACTGGATGATCATTATAGAACACCATTGAGAGAAAACAAAAACCTAACAGTGAGAAAAAATTACATTTAAAATGAGATGCCATATATCAAAGTTATTTAAATTATATTAAATAATTAAATTATAAATTATATAAATTGTTTTTTTTATCTTAAGATTCATTATTTGTCATTATTGCATTGTCTTTTTTGAGAACTTCCAGTCATCCTCAATAAACATACAAACAAAAATATCTTCTGAATATTATTGTTCTGTGTTGTAGTGCTTGTTGAGAACAAAATTGTTATTGTAATTGTAAAGTAGATATTGATATTTCCAAATTTTCCAGTACAATAAGCCATCCATCCTTTTCAGTGTGTGTGTGTTTGTGTCTGTGTGCATGTCTCTCTCTTTCTCTCTCTCTCTCTCTCTCTCTCTCTGTTTGTGTGTGTGTGTGAGAGAGAGAGAATTGTAGTTTGGGATGGACCAATAAGATCAATAAGAATTCTGTTCAACCAGTTTATAACCAGGCATTGGACCCTGTACTAAATATAGAACCAAACAGTAATTTTCTTTGAAGTTGTGACTTGATTTTGAAAGTCTTAAGACCTCCCCTCAGTGGACACCCTACTGATTCAATAAAAACAAAGGCCATAATCTTGAGAAAAGGCTTTTCAAATACCCCAACAAAATTAATGGAAAAGGGCTTAAGGGCATTAAAATAGCACAGCATAAAGCATTCCAAAGTTAACACATGAACATCCATCTTATTATCAGTAAAACAACTTTCCAACCCATTTGTTTACTTTCTTTAGTTAATGGTTATGATATACTGATCTACCATTATTATTTCACATATAAGTATGATCAAATATGTCAATTTCTTAATTCTACACTGCTAAACTGCAAGCACTGACTGCTATTATGAGCGAATACATTCATGTTTGTACAGTATATCTTCAGGTCAGCTTTGACAGGAAAGGGTTAATTTTCCATTAGCTGTCTACCCGGATGCAGTCATGGCATCTGGTGTGCACAGCCATAAAATCCTGCTGACATCCCTGGTAAGACAGATGGACAGCCCAAGGAGCCAACCAGAATGTCCGATAACATCCCAGCTGGCCAATGGCACAGTGGTGGGGGATGGCCTGGTGGCTTTGCTCAGGGGCTCGGGGAGCTCAGCCTCTGTGTGTGTGTAGCATCCCTGAAGCTGCTTGCGCTGCTTCAACTGCAAGGAGCAGGAGGAAAACAATGGGGTCTAAAGGGAGAGCTCTGGAGAGCGCTGCAAGTAACGCTTGAGTGGGCAGCACAACCATTGGTGCATCCTTGTCTCCCGGAACTACTGACTCACCGGGAATGGATTTTGCTGTTAAAAAATTTACAACCCTTCAGCAATAGATCCTCCTCCTCTTCCTCTTCCTCTTCCTCTGGATCTGAAAGGGAGAAGGAGAAAGAGAAGTGGAAGGGAAAAACAGTGAGAAAGAGACAGCAAGAGAGAGAGAGAGAGAGAGAGGTTATCTCTTTTCTTACAGGGTCCTCATCATCACCCTATCCTGTGGCTCCTACTATCAGCTGTGTCAGTGTATTCCTTCCAGATAAGGTAAGCACCTCCATCTCTAATCTAGAAGGTCAGGAGGGGTTATCCATGCAGTGACGCTGGAGGGATTGCAAGGCCAGTGTTGCTGCAATGTGATAGACTTTTTGTAGGACTCTGGTTAAACAACAGCAACAACAACAAAACACTGATCGAGGAGGCAGTGGGGCATAATTTTTTTCCTCCTGGGAATATTTGTGTGTATGTCTTTGTGCAGTGCTGGAGCTTCATTGGATGAGAAGGGAGGCTCAGATGGGTCTAAGCTGTCTGATTGGCTGGGAGGTTCACATGTTCCTCAGTACCAGCAGACTGAGAGTACACACTCCAGGCAGCGCTGTGGTCTTTGGCTTATTCCTGTCGACTAAATAAGTGTCAGAGTCTACCGTTACATAAGGGGATTACTCTCACAGCTATCCACACACACAAACACACATACACAGAGAGAGAGAGATCAGTGACATTTCAAACCTGGATGTCACACGGTGCTTAAAACATTAGAAAGTAAACAGGAACTGGACATAAATATACTAGGAAATGTCTCAAAAGGTGTGATTCGCAGACCATAAAATGTTTAATGATTGGCCGATATTGCTGTGCATTCCTGGCATATTCCCTCTTTCTTTCAGAGGATCATGAAGCATTTATTTGAGCAATATCAGTAATATCTTTGTTGGTCTTTTGTTATAGTTTTTCTGGAATGGCAACTCAAAGGGCTTTCTCCATTGATGTGTGAATTAACTGGTGTGGGGAAGCAACACATGGGCAGGAACTTCTTGAAGAGGTTGGCAGAAAGGTAGACAGGGTAGGCTATAGTTGCTATAGCAGGGTAGGCGAATCAGCCAAATACCTCATATTTGTTGTGTTTTGAAAGCCTCAGTAGAACATTGTCTGTTCCCCATAATTACCATTTTCAGGGCAGCCGTGGCCTACTGGTTAGCACTTCGGACCTGTAACCGGAGGGTTGCCGGTTCGAACCCCGACCAGTAGGCATGGCTGAAGTGCCCTAACCCCTCACTGCTCCCCGAGCGCCGCTGTTGATGCAGGCAGCTCACTGCGCCGGGATTAGTGTGTGCTTCACCTCACTGTGTGTATGTACACTGTGTGCTGTGTGTGTTTCAAGAGGATTATAGGAGACATTGAACAGTGTCATTTAAGGACAACACATCTATTTTTTTGTGGCAGCAGCACACAAGGTCACATAAAGAGAGAAAAATAATCTGCTATTTTCCTCCCATTGCAAGAAATACTCGCCATAACCTGTGTGAGTTGACTTTGACACTTTTGTTGGTAAATTGTAACTGGGGAACAGTCAGGTGCCTATCGGTAGTGGGGCAATCTACCTCTCTTTCATGGGGACTCATCTTTCTGCACTGTCATGAGAAGGTGAAGCCAATTGCCTGACCCTTGATTTGTAAAAAAAATTTTTGCTTGGTACATTTCCATTTAGGGACATTTGCTTTGGTTTAAAGTACAACTGCGATCTAAGAACAACCTATTTTTGGATTATAATGAGTGTAAACTTCTTTAAGGACAGAAAAATCTTGATCTGAGTAGTTTTGAGTAAGACTGGTTTATGCATTTACAACAAAATAACAAAATACCATATGGCAATTGCCTGGGGCAATCTGGTTATTGACAAGGCTCAAAAGATCATTGCACTTCTGTGGTATTGTAAAGAGGATCCCTACTGTCACACCGAAGTCATTGTAACTTTGTAAGTGTACAGAAAGAGTATACAAAGGAGTACTTGGGTATTATTCAGTGCCATCTTGTGTCTGTACAAGTCATTTCCCAAACTCTCCTCCTTTTGTGTCCATTGATATTTTGTGTGACATCCGTTAATCGACTTGTATGGACTTCATATAGCAAGATGGCAGCAACTGGAAGAAGAAATAATGTAATGAACTGACTACACAAACAGTACTTTTTTTATAACCTTTCTGTACACTTACAAAGTTAAAATTACTTTGGGTTGTCTGTAGGCATCCTCTCTATCAGAGAAGTGTTGTAAAGTGGCTTAAAGTAGGTCTATAGTGATTTACTTTGATGAAGCAAGCTTGCCCCAAGGCTATTGCTATATGCTATTTCGTTGTAAATGCATATTCCCGTCTTACTCGAAACTACTTCGATTGGAATAATTTTGGTGTACAGCGAAATGTTACACTCGTTACCATCCAAAATTGACCCTGGGTTGTTCTTAGACAGGAGGTCCTTTTAATTGGAGCTAAACTGGTGCCAAAATTAACCTTGGCATTTGACTTGGACTGATTTGGACAATATTTTTAACTGTATGTAACTCGAGTACAGCAGCCAGAATAAATCAGGTCCAGAGCAACTTAAAATTTGTTGAGTTTGTTGGTGAGTCAGTCGTTGTAGAGATGATGATGATCCTGCTGGTCTGGCCTGTCTTTTTTCCTCTTACTTGTTTTGTTTTAGGGAAATAGTAGATGCTGTTCTTAAAAGCTTTCAGATGTGGTTCTGGAAGCAATAAATGCAGTCAACTTATCAAGTTATTTACCATATGTCTTGCTTTTTTAAACAATTGAAGTCCTTGATAGACCCTCTAGCTGTAGAAGTGATAATCATATGACTAGTTGTATAAGAGTTCCTATATTGTGACATATATGGAAATTATTCGGCAGCTCAACATATCAATACTTTCCAAGGACAACTACACTCTTACAAAATTCTTTCTTGAACCTCATTACATTTTTTATCCTAAAGATGGTGCCAAATCGCTGGGCCAATAAACCACTTATCTACATAACCTTGGGTTGGTTTTCCCATCAGGTTTCAACTACCATTGTCAAATGGCAGAGAGACTATGATTTTGAACACTCTCTCCTATAGTGGCTGGGATAGTCCTGTGTTTCCTGATGCATTAGGGCATTGAGTGTACACATAGACTGTTCTATATATACAGTCTATGGATGTACATATATGTCAGTGTTTTCCAACAGTGTCTTTCATGTTAAAACTAACACGGTCATTTACATGTGTGGTGTATTTGTAAGTTATACAAATTGCCTTTAACTTCTTATTCTAGATGACAATGAAGTAATTCAGATAACATAGGATGAGAGGTATTAGTCATTACGAATGACTAATGGTGATATCCCAGGACATCCCCACTTTTAAATGATCCAATGCGAACATTCCATTAATTCAAAGCGAGAGAGCAGTGACTTCATAACATCACATTTGAGTGAGAAAAAGGAGCAAATAAAGAGTAGGTGAATGTTCAATTTAATGTGACATACAATTAAGTAGGCAAGTGTGTGCACAAGCACATAGCCTCTCACTGAACTTGACTCTCCTCTGGTGCAAGGCTAAGATTATAACTATTTTTGTGTGCTTAGGGTGAATGAACAAACAATTTAAAATAAACAATAGAAAACACAATTTTGTATCTTAAAATAAATTAGTTTGTAATGGAACTGTTAAAGCCATACGACACTCATGGTCGTGGGGTTGGTAAAGGATATCACCACGACTGTAACTGCCTTCGGCGCCCTCGTAGTTACAGCCGTGGCGATAGCCAGCCTTTACCAGCCCCACTCCCACTCGTGTCATATTGCTTAATTATTGTGTTTTGGGCTTCAGAATGTATTTCTTTACATTTTGGACCTAAAAACTGGAAACGTCATCTGAATGCATGGAGCCTGAAATGACTTAAAACAAAAAAACTACACATTGTACATTTTAAATATTTTGAGACAAATCATAAACTTAATATCTGACATTTCCTGTGTCTTATCTCTAGCTACAGTGTTTACATTTGATTTGCATTCAACCATCGACAGTGCTGTGGTGGCATTTTGCTTGCAGTTCCTTATGCCTAGCATCAAATTCCCCTTAAGGCAGGTGAAACTGTGTATCTATGTCGATGTGATGTGCGTCGATGTGATGTGCGTGTGTACCTGTGTTCTCCCTCTTGAACGCCCCTTCACATACGTAAGCCGCGTCTTCTGGGTATTGCTTTTCCTCGGTACAGTATTTGCCAGGCTGTGCCAGGCTGTGTTCTCGCTTTACCATGTGACCACATCCTGCCCACAACACTTGCTACTGCCCGGGCAGGGAAGGGCCGCTGGAACCCGAGATGGTGCACTGAACCGCTTCTGCTTCTTTCATTCCTCAAAGTAAACACAAATACACACAAAGACATGCACACACACACACACACACACACACACACACACACACACACACACACACACACACACACACACACACACACACACACACACACATGCGTATGTAGATGCTCAATTTAAGCATATGGTGTATGTGTTGCAACACCAAACCCTGCTATTGCCAAATCGTTTCAAGACCTCGATTCTCAAGAAAACTAAGCAAAGCAGAAACTGTCTAAGAACACTTTGACATCTTGACAAGTTGAGAAACAGTTGCCCTCAGCTAAACAGATGCCGGCTCAAAGATATGAATGAAGTTCTCTTTAAATTTTGGAGTGTGTCGACACAAGCAAACCACACGTGCATGAATGACATTGGTTGTGTTTGACCTGCCGGTGTCAGTTCGAACCAGTGTGACTGCAATACTCGCAAAGTTGTGGTTAGACACAGCAGGCTTCCTTCTGTCTTAGACCCCACACACAACAAAACCAACATCCTAACGGTCTTCAACTGGATGTGAGGGGGCCTTTTAGTGGTTTGGACATTCAGTGCCACATGCTCATCCACTACACACACACACACACACACACACACACACACACACACACACACACACACACACACACAGACTATCTCTCTCTATCTCTCTCTTTCTCTCCATCTCTCTCTAACACACACACACTCAAAAAAAGATCAAGCTGTAATTAACTGTCATGATTCAATCAGATGTCTTTGAATGACTAAATCAGCATAATGGTGATGATGATATCATGAGTGCTGATGAGAGACGTGGCCCCGTGTCTTGCAGGTCTATTTTTGCGTCGGGGCGCCGGGACATGTCTCTGGCGGAAGCAGCATCCTGGGAGCAGCCGAGCCGCGGCCCTGTGCCAGCCGAGGCGCAGCACTGAGGCGCAGATCGGAGACGCCGCGCTGAGATAACGGGCCCCAGCTCCAGTACCACCCCCACACAGCGCCGCCGTCTGATCGTTTGTCTCGTCTGCCACGCTTCCCCTCCCCCCCCCCCCCGTCTCTCTCTTTCTCCCTTCTCTCTCTTCTTTCGTCTTCCTCGGTGCATCTCAGCATGGCGGTGTCTACAGCTGCAGGACCGGACCTCTTCCTGACTCCCACGCCCAACCCCACCACCCTGCCCTCGCTGTCCGCCGTGCCTGCCACCCCCACCTCCTTCCCTGTGACCACCGTGGGGCTCACGACTGCCGCGGAGAACATCACGACTGCTGCCGCGCCGACTATCCCTCTGACTACTCTGCTGACCACCACGCTGTCGGGCAACCAGACAGCCTTCAATGGCACAGGGCTGCCCCAGCTGGCGGAGCAGGTTGCGGGTATGGGCATGGTGCTCGTGCCCTTCGCCATCATCACTGTCCTTGGCCTGCTGATAATCGTGGTGAGACGAGCCTTTATTCGACCGGCCCACACAAAACTCAGTTTGTGCCAATGTCCAAAATGTATTAAACACCATGGATTTGGATGACCATTTTTTGCAGGGTGTCAATCATGCCTCCTTCTAGGCCCACAGAATGAATGGATCCCTTTCTTAGTTAATATGAATGTCAGGCTCTGACCGTAATACTACCTTTCTACAGCTGCCACTTTTATAGACTTTCTTGAGCAATGCAAAACCTAGATCCACTATTTTCCCCCAAGATTATAGTCAATCACATGCCTAGAACTTTTGACAATATAGGTTTATGACAAACTTGTCAGTGACTTTAATTCAAAGTCAAAGTCAAAGTCAAAGTCAGCTTTATTGTCAATTTCTTCACATGTTCCAGACATACAAAGAGATCGAAATTATGTTTCTCACTATCCCACGGTGAAGACAAGACATATTTTACCAATTTAAGTCCACAGACAAACATAACATTCAAGTAAACAAAAAAGTAAGTGAATAAGAGGGCACATATAATAATGAAAAAAATAAGAGCAGCAAAATTTGGTTGAAATTGTGCATAGACAGTCAATAAAATACTAGTGCAAAGTCAGGCCAATAAAAGGCTTGGGTAGTTCTGTTTGACCTAAGTAAGAAAGAAAGTGACATAGTGGTGCGAGTTATGTAAGAGCAGCAGAAGTGTTGTGTTTTCAGGACAACAACAACAAGTTGTAAAGTGTACAAGTGTGCAAGTGTGCAAGTGGAGTAGTGCACGCGGCCATTGTGGGTCCAATGTCCAGGATGTTATGTAGCTGAGGGTGGAGGGGGGAGAGGAGGGAGAGAGTTCAGCATCCTTACAGCTTGGTGTATGAAGCTGTTGGTGAGTCTGGTAGTGCGGGAGCGCAGGCTTCTGTACCTCTTCCCAGAGGGCAGTAGATCGAACAGATTGTGAGCGGGGTGACTTGCATCACTCACAATTTTGGTCGCCTTGCGGGTGAGGTGGGTGGTGTAAATGTCCTTCAGGGAGGGGAGTGAAGCACCAATAATCCTTCCAGCTGTGTTCACTATGCGCTGCAGGGCTTTCCCTCAACCCCCCCCCCCCCCCCCCCCCCAACATATTACATATGATAGTTGTATTAGCATTCTTGATGTTATCTTATAGGATAGGCTTGCCTCCAACTAATGTCTATCTATCTATCTCTAAGTTGCTTACTGATACTTATTTGACTGTTGATGTCTTTCCCACAGCTGTTATATGTAAGGAAACGGAAAAGGTAAAAGCTCTTATGCGCACCTTAACACACTGATAAACTGAGATTAATACTTGGGTAGCAGACACTGCCCTTCATAATGGAGTTGTGTACATCAGTCACACCATTAACACTGTGACTTCTGACCCCGCTGCCAGACTGGAGAAGCTTCGGCACCAGCTCATGCCCATGTACAACTTTGACCCGGGAGAGGAGCAGGACGACCTGGAGCAGGAGCTGCTGGACCATGGGCGAGACGGCAGCCCAGCTGGGCCCAATGCCAAGGTGAGCCAATGCCGCAGTCTGTGGATTAGGAGATTACTTGCAATTTTCAATATTACTCTCACAGGAGAATTTATTTTGGATGACATCTTTCTTTCATGACAATTTTCTCACAGGAGAATTGTTTTTTTTTTTTTTTTTTACATTTATTTGAGTAAGAGTATGCATGTTTTTGCTTTAGTTGGTCGCCATTTGTAATAAATCAATTGTCGCTCCAAAGAGTGTTTTGATCACATGATTTTGTGTGCTGTTGACCAATCAATCTTTTTTTTATTAAAAGACATATCTGCTGCTTTTTTGTTCTTTTTCTTTGCATGGCCTTTAAGTTATGACACCTGACTGGTGAAATGGTGGTAGTACCGTGTGGTAAAGTATGCCCAGTTGTGTCTTTGCTTTGAGTGTCTATCACTCTTGTGATCCATTGTTGGCTTCTTCATACCCATCCATGTTTATTTATAGAACTTAAGCTCTCTCTGCAGATCAAACCATAGGAAACAAAGACATGCTGTACCTAACTGTCACAACCAGCCCTCCCCCTCTTTCTCTCTCCTTGTCTCTTGAACCTTCTTTAACTTAAATCAAAAACTATGCCACATCCTCACGCTCAATTTTTTCAGACCTACTTGTTCTTGACCCCTCTCAGTTGCATGGTGGTCGAAAACTTAAGTATAAGTATACTTTTGATCCTGTGAGGATCAAAAGGGAAATTTGGTCTCTGCATTTATCCCAATTAATGAAACACACTCAGCACACAGTGAAGTGAAGCACACACTAATCCCGGCGCAGTGAGCTGCCTGCAACAACAGCGGCGCTCGGGGAGCAGTGAGGGGTTAGGTGCCTTGCTCAAGGGCACTTCAGCCATACCTACTGGTCGGGGTTTGAACCGGCAACCCTCCGGGTACAAGTCCAAAGCGCTAACCAGTAGGCCACGGCTGCCCCCTAGTAGGCCACGGCTGCCCCCTAGTAGGCCACGGCTGCCCCCTTCTCTGTGTATCAAAGCCCAAAGTCAGTGTGGAATTTGGAATGCATGCAGCTTTGCTTCTTCACCTTTGTCTGATTCTTTTCTTGGTATGAACTTAATCTATTTGAAAAGTTGTGACTAAACACTGTTTCAACTGACCTTGACCATGTCCTTCAGTGAGGAAACTTGGCATACACACTTAACCTCCATCTGTATTTATTTCCCCATGTTTTCTTCTGCTCTTGTTTTTCTCCCTTTCTCATCTTCTCTCCTTACTCTGCATTTTGTCTCTCTTTTTCTCATAATGTTTTTTTGCATTCCCTTATGAGACGTGAGGACTCAACAGTACACCAAAATGTTTCTCCTTCCTCCTTCCAGACACTGACAACAAGCCAGGGTACCACTCAGAGGCCCAGCCGGCTGGTCTTCACCGATGTGGCTGACGCCATCAACGCATAATGCGCATGAACCTGACAAACTAAATTGAATGATGACAGGACTAAAGATCTGAAAAGATGGACTGAAGACTTTGAAGCAATGACATCCTTGGAGGACAGCTCCAGGTTTTTAGCCATGACTTTGGGTGTGTGATGAGAGGGAGGAAGATTGTTATCTGTGCTGGTCTGCACCACAAACAACATCTTGTCTTCCAATTCGAATTTGTCTGTCATGGACAGAGAATGATGTTTGTCGACGTTGAATGATGAATAGGGGTGATATTAATTTGTTGATATTTCAGGCTTCATGTATTCAAGCAATCATTTCCTGAGTGTCGTTTCTTGTTTATTGTAGGTGTATCTGAGAACATTGCACTATCTGACACCTTTTTGTGTGGAAATTCACTGCTGAATGGATGGCATGTCAACAGTGTTCTTGTATTCAACGTTTATTTCCTTATGGTCACTCCAATCCTCTAAATAGGGCATACAAATATGACTTTATATGAACACCTGTGGGAAGAATTTAGAAAACATGAACTTATCGTTGCCGTGGATTCTGCCAGTTAGCGCAGCGTAGGTGATGACGTTCAAGTGTCCCCTTTCAAACTGGAGTAACTGCACTTCATTTTATGCCCATGCAATATTGACTGGAGCTATGTTGCTGGAGCTGGTGAGACGACTGGAATCAGAGTTCTGAACTCTTAAGCTGACTTTTAGATGACACTTGGACACACGCTTCTGTGGCTAAGCGGACGATGTGGACTGGATTCCTTTGATGACTGTTCTGTTGTTTGGATACACTGCTGCATGCATTTTAGTGTCTCATGGAATGTCTTAACGCTGGGTCCTGGGAACCTTCAACAACAATAGTTGGCCAGGTGTGGAAAAGACATGCGGATGATAAAGGGAAACAGAAGAGTGATGGATCAGAGGAAGAGAGAAAGAGAGGAATAATAAAAGAAAGAAGAAATGTCCTCTGCCCCACCTGACATACTTTACAAGGGGACCATTGTGAGAATTTAGTGTTTTAAATATACTTTTGTGACTAAGGGAATAAATACATGAACAAATACTTTCTAAACTGTAAATTAAGTGTTTTTTAAACTTACGCAAGATATAGAGTCTGCTCGACACTATTACACTACTGTATCCAGTCTGTCTTCAAGGTTAACACCCATGTACCTCTACAGCCTCCATCTCTTCTGTCAGGATGGAGAGGGATTTCAATTCAGTCCTGGTCCTTCTAAAGTCTACAGTTGCTTTCACCACATTTAAAACACGGTGGTTATCCTCCCAAAATGTAACACAAAGCAATCAATCAGTTCCCTGTGCTCAGTCTCTGCAGATGACAGGCAGAGTTATACAAATAAGTTCCTGTCAATAAATAGATTTTAAAATAGACTTAATTTCACTTATTTTCTTATAAACACACTTGATACTTCAGCCAGTACAGTAGCAGTCAGCTACAGTAATGTGTTTATTTCATCCTGGTGGTGCTAATCATGTTCAGTAATGTAAGGCCAAACGGTTGTATTCAGTTGGGAGTACGGTGTACATTTTAGGACATCCTCAGGTGTACATTTTAGGACATCCTCAGCTGTCAGAGTCAGGTGTCAGACATCAGATGAAAAGGCATCAGGTCTCAGGAAAACTGCTGTCAAGTTTTTATGTAATTACACAGTCATGTCTCAGAAATCAGATGAAAAGGAGTCAGGTCTGAGGAAAAGCAGAGTCAGACGAAAAGGTCTCAGATAAAATGTTAGAGTCAGGTTTCAGACATCAGATAAAAAGGTCTCAGATAAAATGTTAGAGTCAGGTCTCAGGAAAACCGCTGTCAGAAAAAGGGGAGTCAGACAAAAAGGTCTCAGATGAAAAGTTATCAGAGTCAGGTTTCAGAAAAAGCAAGTGTAGCCTAATAATTTACAGTAAATATCAAAATTATGTATTCAAATTAGGGCTGTCAAAATAAGATTCATTTCGATTAAATAATTTGAGAAAAAATAACTGATTAAAAAAAATAGCACAGATTAATCGATTCCGTATGACCTTTGACCCCGAGCCGTTCTAGTCAGTAACAATTAGACTGTAAAATGAAGGAGAGAGAAGAAAATGTGCTGCCTAGATCATTGATTGGAACATTTACTTTTAAAAAACAGCCTGATGGTTTTGATAAAAATAAAGTGTTGATTAAAATAAAGTCCTCTGCAATGTCTGCAGCAATGAATTTGCATATCACCGGAGTTCGTCAACTCTAAAGTCGCACATCAATGCAAAGAAATAGTGTTGACATTGAGGGGAGTGTTAATTTATTTTCATTGTGTCCCCTAGGTTATACAGTATCTGTGGCCTGAAATGCCTTGTAAGTGAAAAAAAACTTCTTCCCGAAGCACATTTGAATTTATTTCCTCCGCATATTAGGTCATATTATAGATTATTATGGCCATTATTTGAACAGTGAAAATAATAGTAAAAGAGTTTTTGAACTTTAATGTCACTAATGCTGATTATTCAATGATTCATTTGAATTTAAATATTTAAAATACTTTCACAGCAAAAATTATATATGCAATTAATTTAGATTAATTAATCACAGAGTATGTAATTCATTAAATTAATTTTTGTAATCAATTGACAGCCCTAATTCAAATGACTAAATATGTTTAGCTATTAGTAATTATGCAGATCATAACATATGATAAAGTATAAAGTATAAAGTATACACTTATATGAATTCCAAAATATGAAATAGAAATCTATGACAACCATCACTTTCTATGTGTATGTGTGTGTGTGTGAGTGTGTGGAGAGTCAATCAAATTGATTGCCACTGATGTGAATGATCACACAATATTCAGTATTACTGATGGTGTCAAGGAGGTGGGGGCCCCCAAACCAAATCAAATTTTAAAAAATCGCAAAAGTATCGAAATTGAGATTCTTCACTTGGTATTGGTATTGAAACAATAATGTTGGCATCGTGACAACAGGAGTTGGGGATCTGTCCCTACCAAAGCTGAGACTAAACCTACGCCCTTCCTTCCTACTCCAAGAGAGACTCACACTCACCCTATAGTGCAGACCTGTTGTATACTTTAATCAATTGAATGAAAACACATAGCCACACACAAACAACATCACAACAAACAATATGATAGGAAAACTCAAGGAAAATTTATTAGCAATGTTTTTTTAAAAAAAAATACAACAAAATTATGCTTTTGAGGTATAAGGAATGACCATTTCCAATTTTCTCTTTGTCAGGTAAAGGCAATGAAAACTTGGGCAAACTAGCTCAAAGCAACAAAACAAAATACATGATTTAGCATACGATGACAATGAACAGATGTCAACAAATATATTATAATGGAACAAAGGGTTCTAATAAACCTTCATGATTACAAAAGACTAAAAGTGATTTTTTTACTTATTGAAGTTGTCCCAGCAGAAAATATATTGTTTGTCCTGAAAAAAGAACACTTATATTCATATGCAAGTCTGAATGTGAAAAAAAAAAAAAATTGGCTTTGTTGCAAATAAAGGCTGTTTGGTGAATGCAGGGTGCTTGAACATGACAACATTGGTACCACAGAAGCATCACTCAGCTGACTTGCATTGTTCAAGTAGATGGAGGCTGAGGAGCATGTCAAGTAAATTTTGCAGCGTTAGGATTACTGGCTCAGAGTAACGCACTATATTGGTGTGAGGATGATCCGAAGCTTTGGAGGTACTGAGTTGTGTGCAGAGGCAGTGAATGCAGGAGTTGAAGCCAAATAATAACATCCGCTGATTTCTTACAGCATCAACGCCCAGGTAAATCCATAATCAACCGGAAGTATGGAAATGCAAAGTAAGTAAATACACAATATGGATAACAACATTCAATACCAGCATGGTGGGCCATTCAATGACAAAATGAGAAATATAGGATATTGTGTATACAATGAGGTACTACCCCTGTATGTATCAAAATGTCCTGTTGTATCTATACAGACATTTCCATGATATCTACATTTTAAAATACATTTATATTCCGCTGTAGCATAGTTACATCCATTAAAAAACAGATGCCAGAAGGGCAGAGAGGGAATAATATAAATGTATTACATTAAATCTAATGATGGACCAAATGAAAGGACATGTGACATATGCATCTGTCAATATACAGTATAAAAAAGCCAATGATGAAAAAAACATTACGCTGATAGCTATAAAAAAAAAGCCAATCTCAACCCACAGTGTCACTTTAGTTGAAGGCCTGTAAAACTTCTAAGAACCAGAAGATAAAGAAGGAAAGTGCTGGTTCACAAACCACACCATCTTGTGACAGAACAGAAACACAGAAACATTTCCCATACTTTGCCATAAATGACCATTACCATATGTGGATTTAAATACACTGAGAAGAAACAATTTGTTTTTGAGTCATTGTGAAAGATTAATTTCATATCCAATTCATAATTCTATTTCAATCATTTCCTTCATTTGAGCAAACACATTTTTTTTTAAATACAAAATAAGTTTAGCCTTATGTGCCCATATTTCATTTTGAAAACGTTAATCCAACTTCACCATTTAGACATTCAGATGGCTAATTTTACAGGCTTACAGTAATGACGCACACTGCACAAAAATAACAATCATACACCTTTGAGATCAGTAAATGTTTTTGTCATCTTGTTTGATCCTAAAAAATACTGATGTGAATGTTCAAGCATTATCAGATAAATGTAAACTCCTGTGCTTTGTCCAGAGCATATCCTGAGTATTCTGCATTCTGAGAAGGTGGGGGGGGAGGTGTACAGTATGTTAAGACATCCTGAGGGGTGTGTGTGTATTTGTATGTGTGTGTGTGGGGTGGGGGTGGGGGCAGTGCACCTGTGTGAGGCAAGCCCGATGTGACTGCTGTGTGGTGGAAGGAGGGGTTGGAGGCGGACCAACCGACCCTCCTGAGGCACTAGCCGTCTTCACAGCCCTCCCTGCACGGGTGGGGGCGCCGTGGGAGAGGGGGGTGCGACGGGTGGAGCCTCCGCTTCATCTCGAGCCGCCTGAGAGGAGCGAGAGATACACAAAAAGGTGGAAATGAGACTTTGTGTGTGTGTATGTGTGTGAGTGTGTGTATATGTGTGTGTGTGTGTGTGTGTGTGTGTGTGCGAGAAAGAGAGAGATAGAGAGAGAGAGATAGAGAGAGCAAGAATATGAACAAGTGTACGGCTGAGAAATGCGACCGTTGCGTCCAGGAAACCATGCGAAGTAGGGAGTTTAGTGACAGTTTAGTACTTAGTTTCCCTCGCTGCTCCTGAGTCATTTGAGCCGCACTCGTGCCCGTTTGAAAGAGTCTGGGGGAATTTTATGCAGCCTTTTGCAGGTGCCTCTATGAGTGCACTGGGAGTTTCTTTAGGGTTTCAGGTCCCTTGTCTACCGGCTTCTATACGCCCCATAGCAATGCTGTGCCCTGGCTGGCCTCTTCTTTCCCAAATGTACAGAGCACAGGGGTTTTCTTTAACAGCATTACTGAAATAACTCAAACACTCCTATTTCCAATAACAACTGCAAAACTGTTTGATAGGACCTAATTTCAGTAGCTCAACTTTTTTACACACACACACACACACACACACACACACACACAGACACAGACACACGAAGACACAGACACTCATACATACACCAATGACAGACAGACTTCAAAGTCAAATTATGCACCAGCAACTTGTTAAGGCACTGAGCTGGCAGCAAATTCAGTTATACACACCACCAAGCTGACTGAAAACACACCAGACAGAGCCCCCTTAGCCAACGAAGGTTTCAGCAAATTAACAGATAAAATATATATTTAAGCACATTAACAGGTAAAAACAAACTGTATATACTTGTGGTTTTAGGTTTTTAAAATCAAAAGTTCAGGTAGAATGATACTTTACAATGTCTTTACAGGATAAGGAAGGGGGATTCTAAAAGTCACAGGTTGATGGTACATATTCCTCTTTTTTTCCAGTGTACTGTTGAGTTGACATGACTGGTTAAGATGTCTACTCAACTGCTCTGTATAACTATAGTGTAACTATAGTGCAATAGCTAACACATACCATACCATGTGTAGACTGTAGACTTTGAGTTGTTCACATATTGCATTAGTATGCTCTAGTCAGTGTGTTAAGTCTTACCTGTTGCTCTTCCTCACTCACTTTCTGTGGCTATGGAAAACAAACAGGTTTAAGTTAGAGTTAGAATGATAAACTGGTTTTAGGCACTTAGTTAATTACAAGACAACAGGTTTTCCTGTTAATCTCCAGTTCAGATGTTGGTATAATGTAACTACTTATTGGAGTAGTGTGTGTCACAGGAATGTGCACTCACCCATTTTCTTGGACGTCCACGTGGCCTTCTCTGACCTGCTGGCTCGACCTTCTGCAACAGTGTGAATTAAACGCAGGTTAGCAACCCCCCAAGGAGAACAACAATGGTGGAAAGAATGAGTGGTAATAATGACAGAGCTTTTACAATTATTTTTAAGACTTTTCAAGGACTCTTTTGTATGCCCTTCCATATGCTCAGATCCAAATGCTATTTCACTTAATTTCTAACATGAATGTTATAACAGAATAGAATGTGAGAAATTAAATGATAATTCAACAGTGAGAAACAGTGGCTTCATAAGAGGTGGAGGGCTCTTGGGGATCAACGCTTTTCAACACAAGCTCTATGACACTCTGGAAGCTCTTGGACCAGATGGGCAGTGGTCGATCAGGGTGTGCATACCTTGGGTGTGACCTGCTTGTTCTTACTTCCTCTGGGCCGCCCACGAGGTCTCCTGGGAGGAGGAGGACCAACAGGCTCCTGACAGAGATGGACAGAAGATGATGAGAGAGAGAGAGAGAAAGAGAGAGAGATGGGGAAATTAATGAAAATTAATATGAGGGAGAATGGAATGATATGGAGAGAAAGGAGAGAGGATAAGAGAGAGGGAAAGAAAGAAAGAGAATAAGATAAGAAAAAGTAGAAAAGAGAACATTTCAGAATGACTGGCTATAGACCTGACTCAGTGTGGTGTATAGTCACAGGATCTTTCTGATCATTTAACTGATATTTTCATGTGGTCTTCAACTGCCACTTTCAGCTACCTATTCATTTCCAAATCAAAACAGTCTTCATTAGTGCTCTGAAACCACTGAGCCCTAGTACTGCATTCACTGCTATCATGATCCGGGGGTTATTTTACTGTGTGCTTTTGATACTGCGCTTCAGATAATATAGTGCCAGTAAATTCCATAGCCTAGGTCATTTGTACAAAATCATCTAAATCAAGACACATCAAATAAATATCAGCCAATGAAAATTGTTTTCTCATGTTTGTCAACTGACCTGGACAAGTGGGCTAATTCGCTTCCATATGTCTGACCTTTTGAGCCCAAGGTTTAGCAGAAACTTGCTTTGGGAATCTAATTCTACTGTCTAATCCTCTGTATTCACCCAACTTCTGTCTTGGCAGTTATTCTACAGTACATTCTACATGTACTAAACGTCATTTAAACATAAATAGCAGCTCATGGACTTAACTCAGTAGACAGAATTCAGTTGAATACTTCGTCAAACAGTGTCTTGGTGTGACTTATTTCTGGCCTGATTCTGGCCAGTGTGAAGACTACAGCAAATTAGTTACCTGCCCACTTGCAATTTACCGTTGAGGCAGAGGGCTTCCTCTACACACCCACTGGCATGTCATTCTTCTTCACAATCCCAGTCAGAGTGGTATGCGTCATTTACAACACTCTTTGCTAATTAGCTAATTGGGTGTGACCACCCCCAGTGCCAGACAGGGGCATCACTAGCCCTATCTTTGGCTAAATTAACATAACTACAGTTTACAAAAATACTTTTAAGTGACAGAGGTAACCCACACTGCAGCATCAGTGACATTACATAGCCAGCTTTTTTAGTTATTTTAGGAAATGGTCTGATCTCAATTCATCTCATTCTGAGGAAGCCTGCTTTGCCCTGTGATCCAATGGGAGTTGCCACTGGCGCCCATATGATTGTAACCTCTGACCTCTTGCTGTTTTCGTGGTCGACCCCTCCCACGCCGTGGTGGCTCAGGCTGTGGCTCTTCCCCTGAGGTAGGCCCCGCCTCCTCGGCGCTCTGACTGCTGGACCCCGCCTCCATCCGCCCTGGTCACCTGACACACCTCGGCAGGCACAGGAGCATGGACTACCTCAGCAGCTTGCTGTCAGGATAGGCTTCAAAGTTGGACTGCACAACAGGCAGAAGGTCATTATTAACTGGCACAACGAAAGACCTATGTGAAGTGAGAAACTGATCCATTTTTTAAGGCAATACATTGGATTTTAAATTCAACAACACACACTAACCATTTCAAGCGACAAATCCGTCAAAAACTTGTTTAGGGTAATTTTCTTTTTGGTATATGGCACACTAAACAAATGTGGTGAATAAGTACAGTGATTACTGTATGAATACCTCTGGCTCTTCCGAGATCTTATGTTATCTTATTCTCTTGCAGTTAAGTGTATAGCTTAGGCTACTCACTTCATAGCCTATGTAGGGTGGATTGCCCTAATTTGGGAATTTGTTTGTTTTTCAGACTTCTGTAGTAGGCCTAGGCTAGGCTACAATGTGAGGGCAACACATTGAATCCACGTCCAATTTTGATCACAGGACCCTACAGCTTTGGCTTTACCATAGTTTCACTGACATTCATTACTTTGGGGAAGAGCCACACCCACTGTAGGTTAGGTGTTCCACATTAGGCAGTGTCCCACAATAGGACAAGTAAGTATATTTTTCGAGTTCTGTGAAAAAAAAAGAATCACCTGTAGATAGCTAAAAGGGCCTAAAGTTAAAAAGTCCCACTCATGGTATGTGTAGGCTATTACTTATCTGAGTGTTGTTATTTCACACCCACATAACTTCTGAAATAACTGAAACTGTAGGCTACCCTATATTTGGGTAGACTACACAACACACATTTCTTATTAGTAGGCCTAATATAGGCTAATAGTTGCCTACCGAATATATAATAAAATAAAACAAAAATATAGGCTATTGAAAACATAATAAAGTTAGCCTATTTAAGATTTCCAGGTTTCACACCATGACATTTAAATGGACAAATCATTGTATCCAGACTTCTAAAAAACTTTTTTTTTTAATAATAGAAATAAAGAGAAGAAACAACATAGCCTAAATAAAAAAAATACACTTGGGCTAATTTAATACATTTAAAAAGTCAAATTGTAAACATGACGAAGATCGCAAGCGGTGCTCTCGGCATCCGTACAACGTGCTGCAGACACTCATGTAAACATTGCTTGATCGCTGTCTGAACTGGTCAGCTACAGCCGCATAGGATAGCTTACACTTCGCTATAGCAACGAATCTATGCCAAACTGAATAGTCTTTAATGGACCGTAGTGTGCATTACTCTAAACAATTAGGGTAATCTTTGAATCGTAGGCTATGTTACAATAGTAGTTTAGCCATTAGCCATCATTACTGGGCAAAACAATGTAGGCTATTGCATATTGAGAGTCAATGCCTCTACGAGCAAAATGCTTCTTTAGATACAGATGCATGCTATTCGTGACTGCTCAAGTCAGACTAACAACATTAGCGACGTTGTTGTGGTGAGAAGGTCTTGAACCTTAAAACAAGTCTGAGTTCCTTCTCCACACCCTTGTTGGAGGAAACTGCGTAGGCTGCTGTAAACATGATGAGCTAATACACTTTTCTGACACTTGAAATGACGTGGAATTTAATAAACATGTTGTTTACTTTCTATAGCTGGCTTCCACGCGCTACAGCTGTATGAGCTGAATAACACGCACATCAACAAAATAGAACGAGCCCAAATAATAATTATTACAATTATAATTATTATTAGTGTTTTATTCCAAAGAAAAGAGGTTCAGTAACCTACTCACGTGTCTATCTGCGTCTTTCTCTTTTCTCTTCCTCCCTAATGCACAGAGAGCTGAACAGCTTAAGTCTGCAGCACAGACCAGACTCAAGCATTGCTGACTTTGCCAAGCCTTAGGAGAAATGTAGTCTATAGGCTTTCGTAACAGCCTTTGCCGTATAGCATAGTGAAAGACACCTCCCACTTGAGAGGCGGACCTAAATCACATAAAGATCTCTTCGTGAAATCTATGTTCAAGATATTACATATCTGTGTAATGATGTCTCGACTACTAGAACTTGTTGTGTTGTAAATACCTGATGTATCCATAGCAAAACTTTTACATGATCTTCTTTTACTTTATAGGTTTATTTAATCAAAATGTTTTTGAGGATGAAAATGTACAGAATGGGTTCATTAGTGTGAGTACTCTCCTGTGTGTGTGTGTGTGTGTGTGTGTGTGTGTGTGAGTGTGTGTGTGTAAATGAGCATGCATTGTCTGAGATTGCGTGCGGCTCCAGTCTTGAGGTTTGTTTAAGCTGGATTCCATCAGGCTCATTGGCGCTGGCCTTCAGAAATCCTCCTATAGAACTGCCAGGAATGTGCAGTGCTCACACTTCTGTCCACGGCTCAGATGCATTCATGGCACCAAAGGATGGCCAGCCGGACACCCCTTTGCACCAGAGAGGGGAGGAGGTGTGTGTGTGTGTGTGTGTGTGTGTCTGTCTGTCTGTCTGCCTGTCTGTAGGAGGAGGGGGACATGCTCTGAACTTCTACATCAAGAATGATGACCACTGTAGGAAGATCTCTGTATTGACACTGGATACCATAATTTCCCATCTGTTAATAGAGATTTATTGATTTTGCAAATTTCCTTAGCTATGAGGTTAATATGCAGGAGCGGGATTTACATGGGAATGCATTTCTTTTTTCTTCATTCTTCGTTCTGATTAAAGTACTGATCTAATTCTGATTCATTGGATTGTTGGACACTGTGCTTAATACACAGCTGTGGTCAATACAAGGATTTGTCTTTTTTTGTCAGTTTATACATGATGTGGCTAATACATGGGAAATTACTGTCATTTAATAAATAAAAATGATTGTAATTCCAGGTGCAAGTGAAAACAAGAGAATGAGAGAGAGATAATCATGCAAATACTAAGAAAGAAAGAAAAGTTGTTATGTGGAAATCTATAATAGGCATTACAGTACCTAAATAGATAACTCCATAAATTCTGTAGAGGCGGGGATGGTTGCTTAAACGTTGATGCTGATGTCAGGTGTGCTAAGGTGTGCAGTAATATTTTTCAGTCGTGGTTTTCTTTGTCACTCACATACCAGCCTTGTACCAGCTGTGCTGTCAGTTGGTTGCTTACAAAGCTGTTGCACTTGACAACCAAACAAACCAGATGACAGCCACAGAGCGGAAGTTATGTGTGCGTCACAAGATGCGTGTGTCACTACATAACTTAGAGCATCCTAGGTCCCACCCAGCATCATAACAGTGACGCAGGTTGCAGTATCTCTGAAACGAAACGATAAGTTACTGGTAGTTGCGCATTCCCGCTTACTCAGAGCCATGATTAAAACAGTGAAACGCCGCTCACTCAGAACTTCGGTCACTGATTGGAGTTGTTGTCAGTCTCTGTTCGAGTAGCGTCACACATCGCTTATGAGACCCAACACACACACACACAGACATACACACAAATATTACTGAGTAGGGGTGTAACAGTACAAAAAAAACCCTATTCGGTGTATGCCCCAGTTCCATTCATTTTAAATTTTTCTGTTAATTTTTGTGCAACGGGAATAATATTTTGAAAAAGAGCAATTTTTTATTTTATTTTAATTGACTAAACTAGACATACAGTTTGCCACTTAATATGTGTATGTGGGAACTCGAATTTGAAACATCATCCACATGCAAAAAAGCCTACAAAAAGACTGCAATTTGGTACATTCGGTACACATCTGTACTGAACCTAACGCCCTGTACCTAAACGGTTCGGTACGAATATGTGTTCCTTTACACCCCTATTACTGAGCATATTGAGCATATTACCTATACTAAGCATATTTATCTGACCCAAGTCTCTCATGAAAGACACAAGGCAGACACTGTTAAGTGTACAAAGAGTGTAATGTTCACAGATAAAAATAACAGCAGAATATTTGTGCTTATGCCTAAATTTGGACCATCATCATCAAAAAAGCATTGGGTGTGTGAGGGTGTGTAGAGGTGGCTCTGGACTACTAAGCCATGACCATGACCTTCTTGATCCAGTCCACATAGGCAGAGACGCGGATAAAGATGTTGGGTTGTCCAGGATGGCCACACCGTCGCATGGGGATGATGACCCCCTCCAGCACCCAGCAGTCACTGTACTCACAGGCTAGGGGCCCTCCGTAATCCCGCTGAGAAAGTATGAGAGAAACAGACAGAATGGGAAAAGTGAAAGATCAAAGAGAGAGAGAGAGAAAGAAAGAGTGATGAAAAGAGACAGACAAAAGAAGAAGAAAAAAGAAGAGTCAGCTCTCGAGTAGACTGTGCAAGTGGTAAGCGTGAGCAAGTGTGATGCCTTCACCTCACCTCACAGGCACCCACAGGTCCATGGAAAGCCGTGGTGCACATCTCATTCTCCTTTACACGACCTCGGAAGTACTTGTTGCACTCTTTGTTGCTAAGGACAGCCATTTGAGCAACGTTTAACACAGACTCATCCCCTGTGCCTGAAGGGAAAAGGGGGGAGATTGAGAAAGATTTTCAGAGATATTTTTAATAACAATTCACTGTATAGCATTATGTTACAATTTATGATACAAATATGATACAATTGAATGTTAACTTGTAATTTAAGTTATAATCAAAAATTACACAGACTACAGATGTTATGCAATGCAACTATGCTATTGTTATTATTTGTTATCATTATCATAACATTGTATGGATGCATTAGTAGTTAATACAGCTGCTGTTTGATAGGGATTTGATGGTACGCAAGTCCAGTGGGAGAGAGACAGATGAAGATGGAGGTGAAGAGAGACTGATGAAGATGGAGGTGAAGAGAGACTGATGAAGGTGGAGGTAGGTACTCCGATGTGTGTTTACCTTTGGTCTCCCCCCATCCAGCGATCTCACAGGTGGTGTCCTCTGCAACGATGTATCGCTCTGGGGGCAGGCAGATCTGAGAGACGCGCTCATTAAACTGTGCTGGCCTGGAGTGAGAGAGAGGAAGGCAGAGGGAGGACTGAAATGAATGGATATAGACACCCAGAGAGGTCGTGAAAATATGGGAGGGGTTGCGAAATGATTTGCATTCTGAATTAAAGGCAATTTTCTAAAAAATTTTAGACCAACATGTTTAAAAACTGGAATATTCAGTAGCCCTAGATGTAGGTTTACAATTCACAGGGCTCTATCTTGGTGATCTAAAACTCAGCGTATTGTTGTCATGATGCAAAACTATTCCTATCGTACAGTCCCGATTTTTCACCATGTGTGTCTCTTTTATTGAACAATGCACTCAGGGGTGTGGCAATTAACAACCTAAGGTGTGGTCTTGGTGCATTATCAAAAAAACACTATCTTACACTATCTAAAAAGCATTACACCACTGACCAAGAAAAAACCTGGTCTATAGCGAAAGGTGCATATGAAGCAAAGCTGAAGACGCACTGTCACGAGATGTAGGCAGCAACTCTTCTGCACGATAAATGTCCTTAGGTTTTTTATTCAATCATTTAAATATTATTGGGGTAAGTTTTGCTTTTTTCAGGCTATGTTTTCGATGGTAACCCATTGTCAGTCAATAGTGAAAGTAATTAACTGTGTATAACTGTTTTGTTGTTGACTATGACGATGAACCACGATGAAGTTAGTTTCACTTTGCCAATGAGTTTAAATAACAGACGAGTGTAGATACGTGTAAGCTATACTCTGCTAGGTTTTAGTAAAGTTTTTAGTGGAATACCTGTTCCATATGGTCTCGTGTGGAAGCAGATTCCTTCAAATGTGCCGCTGACTATCAAAATATCGATGCGCTTATGTTTGAACATAAGAACCGCCTTGTGGTGCCAGGCGTCCGACGTTTGATAACGTTTGATAACAAAACCTCCCCCAATGTGGACTGGACAAACCCCTAAGCTATTCGCCAGTGATCATGCGTTTTAGATCGCCGAAATAGAGCCCACAGTGTTTCCATAATGTTCCTACGAAAGTGGAAGCTCTGTTTACAGAAACTCAAATCTCTACCTGTACCTCTTGCAGTGATGAGCAACTATGCAAACCATGCAATTCTTTTGCCCCAGGACTGCCAGTTATACAATGATATACAATACGATGGGTTCTCCATCGGAAAATAAATCAGATTGTCAAAGGCTGCTATTACCTATACCTATTTGTAACGGTTGGACAGAAGGGGGTTGTGAGACTTGGCCAATGTTTTTAAGAGGAATCACCACACAAAAGGTTAAACTTGAGGAGTGAATTATTTTCACAAAAGGTTTAAGGAATCACTGCACTAGACTATCAAATGCTGCTGTGTCTAGTTAAGCAGTTTTAGGCTTAACCTTTACAGCAAACATCACTAATAATGATGAAGATACAGTAAACACCATTTCTCTCTTGTATTATTTTCAATTATACAGTACCATCATGGGGGGCAGCCGTCGCCTACTGGTTAGCGCTTCGGACTTGTAACCGGAGGGTTGCCGGTTCGAACCCCGACCAGTAGGAACGGCTGAAGTGCACTTGAGCAAGGCACCTAACCCCTCACTGCTTCCCAAGCGCCACTGTAGCAGGCAGCTCACTGCGTCAGGATTAGTGTGTGCTTCACCTCACTGTGTGCTTGAGTGTGTTTCACTAATTCACGGATTGGGTTAAATGCAGAGACCAAATTTCCCTCACGGGATCAAAAGAGTATATATACTTATACTTATATGTGCAGTAATATCCAGTTCTTATACAAGTGAGTATATCTAATGATGAAAGTATCAGAAGAAGTTTAGAAAGAATTTGTTCATCTGTGTGCGTGTGTGTGTGTATAAGACAGAGGGAAAGAGAGAGAGCAACAGAGAGAGAAAGAGAAAGAGAGTACCGGTATGTGTGTGTGTCTTTGTGTATGAGAGAGAGAAAGAGTGTGTGTGTGTGTGTGTGTCTGTGTGTGTGTTAGTGTTATAAACCACATACTTCTCCAACTGCAGCATGACCAGGTGGGACTCTGAGGGTCCACAGACAATCTTGGTGAGGGAGATGACCTGCCTGTCAGGCTCTCCTGCTTTGGGGTCGCGGAAAAGAGTTCCCATCACTGCAGAGTATCCAGTAAGATCCACATAGCTGCTCACATATAATCAATCATGCACATGCATGCATGTGGGCACACACACACACACACACACACAAAAGCAATAAAGAAGAGATTAATCAGCAACATCAAATTAAAAACAGCAATCATGCAAATTAATTGTCTGTATGAACAAAATGTTGCCTTATGTGAGGCTTTAATATGATCAGAAGTGGAGGGAGCCCTACCAGGAGGAGAAGCACTGCTTTGTGCTGATAACCCATTTGGAATTTACCAGAGATCCCCCACAGAAGTGGTTCCCTTTTCTGTCCAGAGAGAGAGAGCCAGAGGGAGAGATAGAGAGAGCTGAGAAACGGGGAGATTTTTTTGATGGGGGCGAGTCACGTACAAATACAGCATGTCATTACTGAAGTGATATAATGAATCTTCAAATGAATAATCATATATGCACTCCATATATCAATACTGAAAAATGTTCCACAGAAGCAATGTCAAAGCAAAACAAAACATCTTTCAGTGAACAAATTATTTAACCCCTCCTTCCTGAGCAAGAGGATATGCAGAGGTTTAAAGTGAAGTCAGGGATGTGTACATTTGACAGTGGTAACCTAAACATGTAATTAAGGAGGTTAGTTGAGACTGAAAAAGGCCACAGCAGACCTGTCTCTGAGGCTGACGGTCCAGGGAGAGTTTCCTGGTAAGCCTCCAACGATCCGCAGCTTTGGGGAAGGTCGGTTCTCTCGCTTCCCGCACTCACTGAACTCAACTTTCTCTGTTCCCACCAGGCACACACACACATATGAACACACACACACATATATGCATGCATGCACACACACACATGCACACACACACACACACACACACACACACACGCAGGAAGACTCCGTTTTTGCAAATATATTTCCACTTCTAACTCAAGACCTATAGGCCCTAATTGATGGACAAAGTGCAAAGTCTTAAGTCTAAGGCAAAAATCAATTTGCTAATTTAACGGCACAGGTAAGAACTTAACATTGCTGAGTCAACTTAATGCTCCCACATGCCACACGATAACTATAATTTCTGCATGAAAACTTTGCCTGTTAAGAGACTTTGCCCTCTGCCTGCCATTTACAGTAAATTATGGCCCATTGAGTTAGACTTATAGACAAAAGAGTATGGGGTGATTCCCCATGTCATGTCTTTCAGTTTTTAGCTGTATACAAAAACAACAGGCTAATTACATAAATATGTCCAATAAAGAGTCTGAAGAAATACAAGTAACTGCACATCTATGTAAACACCTAAAATAAATAACCAGCCGAAAATCTCACCTGGTGGTCTGATACTGGGCTCAGTAACCACTCCATCTGTACAAAATAACATTAGTTAGGATGAAGAACCTTATGGACCCTCCCAATCACAGTGAGGACAGAACTGAAATCACTACACTGCATCGGAAGAATTTCAAAAGAGCCATCTCTAATATGAGGGAAGAGATGCTCTAATCATGCAGAGAAACTCCATAAAATGAAATTAAGCTGCAATCCTCAAAGAGAGTCAGAGAGAAGATAGCAGTAATGATAGCATCACTGAAGGAAATGAGATTTATTCATGTGTATGAAATGAGAGAACAACTGGAAATGAGTGAAATGAACTGAACATCCAAAGAACAGCACTGATTTGGAGATGTTGGAACAGAGGGAACCTGCTGTTCTTTGCTTTGATGAACAATGTGTTACAATACCACAGCGTTTGATGGCGCAGTAATCAAACTCTGTTTTGGGATCCGTGGTGTAACACCAGGGTCCATGCAGGTCCCCATCTGGGTTGCGGCAGTAGTTCTCTGTCAGGTTTGCATCTGGGTTTGTCTTTGGGTTGATTCTGGAGATACGCAAAAACAAAAGCCACTCAAACCCCAGTTTTTTCAAATATACACTGGAGAGTAGGGATGTAACGATATGAAAATGTAACCTCACGGTTATAGTGACCAAAATTATCACGGTTTTCGGTAAGTGTGTTCAATATTTTCAGAAAGGACTAATGGGCTGAAATAGTTTCAAAAAGTGTGACAGCATTTACTATTACAAAATATAGGCAAAACCTTATCAAAAGTGCACCATGGATGGATGAAGCTGGGAAGGATTAAATACATGGTTTCCACACCGTGGTAATCATCCGTGATAATCATGATATTTGAAATGAAAACGATAATTGTTATCGTCAACATTTTTATCGTTACATCCCTACTGGAGAGATGTTAAATTCCTAGTGCTATAGGTAGGGGATTTCACACAATAGGATACTCCATCCTCATTTTGTAAATCGCTTTGGATAAAAGTGTCTGCTAAATTAATCAATGTCCAATGAAGCAGTGGAATTCACGTTAATATTCTGATGAAAGAACTGATGCTGCACTTGACAGTTTATACACAGTCTATGCACTAATTCAGACATTTTTGTTGTTGTTGATGGGGTACTGAGGGCTATTCAGTGAACTAAACTGCATTGAAAGATGAGGTGCTTAATAAATCATTTTGGCAGAACTCACTTGGTTTTGTGTGGGGTGTGCCCACTCCACTTCTGGCAGTTGATGCCTTTGCGGGTCTTGTGGACCGTACCCCTGTAGTTCTTTCCACTGTCATGATAGCAATCTGTAATGTGAACACAACTGTCTAGAGTACAATGACTGCCTTGGCGATCTGCCCTTTTTTGTGAGAATTACTGGATTAAATTGGGATTGGGATTGGGCTCATGTGAGTTGTGACACATCTAAAGACTTGTGGTTCTTCATAGGATTCTAAAGAATCTAAAATTCACATGCAGAGAATTTCTTCTTGAAGAATCATTTGGAGACAAAGAGTATGCTACTTTGCATCTATGGCTACATCTGGATTTACAGTATTATAGAGCTGAAACCAAACACAGGCAATATGCTGGGCTTCACTAGAACTGTTAAAGCGAAATAGTTCTATACAGCACCTTCGGCCTCAATGTCGTCAGCACAGCGCTTGATTTGCAGACACAGTGCGGTGCGCATCTCTGAAACCGACGTGAAGCACCAGGGGGCTTCGGATCCATCTGGGTTCCGACAGTAGTTCTCCTCCAGACCCCTGTCAGAGCCAAGAGAAGCTGAGTCAGCTGGGTCACTCAGGACATCACATGACCTCACATCTTCCCTCTCACAGAATGGGACGCTCATTGTTTTGTCACACTAGACCATACAGTCTATACACTAGACATCAAGTCTTGGGTGTTCTGTATTTTTCAGTACATCTCTCTAAGACGATATAAATGAGCTCTTTATGTCCTGTCTTTGCCTGATTCTAATTATATCTGACTAATGCACACTAAAGACCCTAAGGTATAATAATGCAGTACAGAGCATGGGGTAAAAACTTGGGGCAAAGACAGCTGCAGTGCAGGCTAGTTGTTACTATGTGCACAAACAGGGCCATGGGATGACCTGTGCTCTGCAAGGTCTCTGGGTCAATCAGTCACTGTTGCAGCTCATATGTGTGTGCGTGTTTCTTTCAAGAGACAAAAGGTTAACAGCAAAGGTCAGATGTCAATGTGTGGGAATTCTGAGGCGCGTCTGGCTCACTTGCACTCGTAAATGTGTGGGTAGAAGGGGTGAATGTGAGGCCGCTGGGCCTCCCAGCGCTGGCAGGGGATCCCTGAGGTTGTCTCGTTCACTTTCCCCCGGTAATCCTCCCCACGGCCGCGGAAACAGTTGGTGGTGTAACTGGAGCGGAGGCGCCGCTTCGGAACTTCAGGAGGCTCTGACAGGCAGGGAGGAGAGGAGAGGAGAGGAGATGAGAGGAGAGGAGAGGAGAAAACAGGGAGAAGAGAAGGGTGGACATTGGATGAGGGAAGAGGAAAAGGGGGATGAAATGGTCAAAAAGAGAGAAGTTTCAGGGATCCATGCACAAGAAAAAGAAAGCAAATCTTCATCTCAAATCTTCATCTTCAAACAGATTCTACAGATTCCACAAATAGCCACCAACAGAGAACCGGCTCTTTTCTGGTTCACACTTAGAGACAGAACTGTGGTGTTGAACTGTGAACTGTGCAGAGCATTTTGACCAAAGATAAATCGGTTCGGAACCTGAAAGTTTGGTTTGGAGCTGGCACCAAAAAAAGGTTGTTTTTTCCTGTGAACTGTGGGTGTGCCATCCGACAGGCTAGTTATGCATGCAGCACCCTCTGTTGATGACGCATCCTAGGTTCCGTTCAAAACTGGTGGAAATGCACGCTCACTAGATTCACTTGACAGCACCAAAGTTCAAAGGATTCTGAACGGAACCGGTACCAGTACCAGTTCTCTGTTGGTCAAAAAAACCCCAGAGAATGTATGTTGGTAAACATGTGCATACTGTATACAGCTGCTGACACAAAGGCATTCATGAAAAAGTCATGGGTCATTGTTAAAACTTAATATAGACTTTACAGATGTCCTATGAAGCTCTATGTGGCTCATACATAAAGCAAAATGTAAATTTCCCTGTTTGAGGGAAATGATTCTTGAGGGAAATATGTTTCAATCCTGCTGAGAGGTGTCTGAATGTGATGATATTTAAAATGACTAAAAACATGATTGGGATTTAGAGCAATAATCTGAAGTGTGTGTGGTTAGAGCACCACCTATTGTTTGTCGGTGAAAATTTCAGCAACTGCTTCTTGTGGTTTGGCAGGTTTACAGCCATGTACTAATGTGCTGTCAAACCACAATCACCTATCTGTTTAGTTTATGGATATTAGCAATAATACCATAGTTTGGATTTAAACTTGTGAAAATGAGCTGTTTATGACATTGACATTGATGGGCCAGATCTACAGTATTTGGTGGCATCGCAAACTACCCACTGTTCATTTGAGGCCGTAATTGTGATGGAAATTGCGTTCTAACACTGGGTGGAGATTGAGCGGAGTGGTACCCAAATATAGCAAATGTTGGCTTACCGCATTTGCGGATCTCACAGTCCTCCCTTTCAACCAGAGGGTCGGTGGTGTAGCACCAGGGCACTGGTGACGCATCAGGGTTGCGGCAGTAGTTATCATCTAGGCTTTTCTCTGGGTACCTGGACCACAAAACACACACACACACACGCACACACACACACACACACACACACACACACACACACACACACACACACACATACAAATACACACACACACACACACACACACACACACACACACACACAAATGCACAAACTCAAACACCCACACACACACACACACACACACACACACACACACACACACACAACCAGTAAGTAAGACTCTAAGTAAGTGGAGTAAGCGTGTGGTGTGTGTGGAGGGTGGTTGCTGCGTGTGTGAAGGCTGGGTATGGGCGCACTTCTCAGGCTGGTAGATGTGCTGGTGAGGGTGCTGCTGGTCCCATCTCTGACACTCCCGGCCAGTCTTAGTGTGGTCCACCTGCCCCCGATAGTCTTCCCCATTACACGTGATGCATACCTCTGACAGAAACACAAGCACAGGTGCACACACACAAAAACAAAAAAACGCTCAAACTACTGGTCTTATTTCACTCTTCCCTTACAACTATTAGTTAGAAAATGACTTGAGTGGAGTAATCTGTACTGAACTACACTCAATTTTCAAGCATTGTTCTGTTGATCTCCACATTAGCTAACTAACACTGTAAGGGTCATACCGTTTTTGCAGTGGGGAATATTGCAGCTCTCATAGCGGTGCTCTTGGTGAGTGGTGTAACACCAGGGCCCGATCGGATCCCCATCTGGGTTCCGACAATAATTCAATTCCAGGCCATTAGTGGCTGTGGGAGTCCATCTAGCAGCACACAAGGGGTAGCTTTAGTGTGTGTGTGTGTGTGTGTGTGTGTGTGTGTTAGTGTGTGCATGTGTGAGTGCACGTGTGTGTATGTGCGCGAGTGTGTGTACAGTGTGCATTTGCATACAGTATGTGTTTACCATATACAGCATATGGGAAGTGCGGGAGAAGGGGTGATATGCTGGAACAGAAGTAAGAATGTCAGAGTGACAGAGTGAGATAATCGGGTAGAAACAGAGAGGAAGAGAGGAACAGAGTGGGTGTAATTGTGGTGTGTGTTTGTGCTTAAGTTTGCGACAGAGATGCAGAGAAAGGAAGCATAAAAGAAAGAGTGGAAATAGTGTAGAGGATCAGAGAGAGGGAGAGAGAGAGGGGGGGGGTAAGACTGACAGGATGACTGTGTAAAGTTAAAGTTAGAAGCATAGAGGACATGTAGAGGAGAGCGTCTCATGTTTGCTGTTGTGTCCTATGTGACACCTATGACACCTGAGCAGAGAGAAACTCACCTGTGGTCGTGAGGAAACTTTGACCACCACTGCTGACACTTGTGTCCATTTTTTGTCACAGACACTTTCCCACGGTAGTCTTCTCCCTTTCCCACAATGCACTTCCTCACATACACTGAGCATCAAAGAAAACAAACACACAGTTATTGTTTACTTCACAACCATCATAAACAGCAATAGTCACTAAGCAAATCAGATCCATCTGCCATCACTATGTAAGACAACAGATGTCTGGAACTAGAACTGAAAACTGGGATTTGGAAAGCTACTAATGTGGATTACAAAGCTCTTTGAAGACAGAGAAAGATTTAAGGTTATGGCAGGCTATACTTCAGAATGCTTTAGTTAGTTTGTTTTACACTGAGGCAGCTTTCTTAAAAATAGATGGGGCTCTCCAAGACTCTGTAATCAGCAACTGAAATATCCACACAATCTAGCCACTGATAAGCAAGCACCCAAAGAAATGGGCATCCCTGTTACTTCTGTTACTTTGTGTGTGCACTGGCTGAATCCGGTTATTAAGAAATGCTAACATGCTAACAGAGTGTTCAATATCATGATTGAGTTTTATATTAAGTAGCATTCTGATGACAGGCGTTTTAAAATGTAGGAGACCAGACCTTTCTTCTCATAAAGGTCACAGTTCACATTCCTTTTGACCTCTGCATTGTCTCCATCTCCAACCCAGGGGAGCTGTTTGCAGGCAATAGTCGGACGGGTCTCATAGTTGAATGCCCTAAGAGGAACAATATAATTATAATGCCCAAACAGGTCTACAACACAAAGGGCAACTCCACGCAAAACTGTGACATCCATAAAGCCAACTAAACACGCATTGTGCTGGCGTTATGGATGTGACAGTTTTGCGTGGAATTGCCCCAAACTAGAATTAGAAGCTTAAATTGTATTGTTGTCATTTGCTTTGGTGATATAAAGTTTGAATATTAGTTCCTCTCTCTGTTCACACATGGTTAGACTTATTCAAAGTATCTGATTGTAAATATCAACATAGACTTCTTCAGTTAAACACTAATGACTACACATTTGCAAGGTCTGTGTCATACTGTGGGGGAAAAAAATCCTAGCATCATAAAACGCCTGAAACACATATTTGTGGGTTTGTATACTTGGCAATAACAGTATATTTGTATCTGTGTTTGTGTATCTTGCATTGTGCATTTGTGAGCTCCCAAATGTGTGTGTATTTGTGCGTGTGTGTGTGTGTGTATGTATGTGTGTGTGAGCGAACCTGCAGTCTGTTCCCTCTGTACATCTCTGGGCACACTGCTCCAGTGTGAGGCCGGGGATCAGACGCACCCTGTCTACATTCCAGGGTTTAGCCACCAGTTCCCTCCCCTCGGAGCGCTGGTAGTCATTTAGTGCACTGCGACTTCCTGTAAGCAAAACACAAACACAAACATTACAGGACTATTTATGCATGGACCTCTACATTTTAAGAAAATACCCATCCAAGATAAAGCATTTTCTGAAACCCAAAGAAATCAGTAAGGAGCATCCTAAAGATGATCAGAGACCCAGTAAGGACTGCAAACTTACAAATCCAAATGGTTTTAAAAAGAACTTATGGAAAAAACTGCAGATGTATAAGCATGATTACAAAAGTGGCCACAGTGTTGTTGGTGTTTGATGCCTGATCAAACATGATCTGTTCTATTCCTGAATTCACGTAGACTATTGTGATAATGTAGCGGACCCTGGACACACACACAACCTTTGGACCTACAATCCTTTTTTCTACCACAGAAGGAAAAGCACACCAACAAACAATGCAAATATGTATTCACACCAGAGGCAGACCACAAATGGTCTCTCTTGGTGTGTATGACTGCAGTTGAACAATTTTGATCCATCATCACCAGTTGGCACGAATGGCAAATTATTCATGTCATATGAACCCTCGAAATTTATGAATAAAATACTTAAAATAAAAACGTTTTGAGACAGAATGACCAGATAGGGCAAATAAGCTATACGTGTTTGTTAACAAGTTACACATATTCAATAAAAAAGATAGACAATATAAAAAGGCAAAATTCCACATGCGTTATTAACATGAAAACGCGTTTACAGGGTATATTGTATTGTTATATTAGTTCTGGCAGCACGTTTTAAAAACCTTACCGTCGACTGCGAGAAAGCTCCAAAAAACAAAAAACGTGCTGAGAAACGTTGCGTTCATAGTTGCTCATATGGTGACCCTCGGAGGTAGCCTGGGGATGGTCTAGCTGGAACTTGTCTCAAAACTGTTTAGGCTAGTGATCGCTGGGTGTCCTGGCTGATTTCTGAAAAGCTTCATAAAAACTCACCGTTTGTTGTGGTTCAATTTGAAATTGAATAGCCTATTCGTGATACATTTAATTCATGTTACAACATGTCTGTATGACAGAATAAATATTTTAGGAAAGGCCACAAACGGTCCTGACGTCGCTACGAACACCCACACTGGCGCACTGCAACAGTGCAATCAATGAATTAATAGTTAACCAAATCTGACTTTTAAACACGTTTTTCAATGAGTTGCTCTTGGCAAGTTTCCTTTCAATTCTTCATAGCCCACAATTATCCGGATGAATGCATTTAATGCCTTGCCAAAATATGCAGTGCTTGCGAGCCTTGGGCTTTCGTGGAATAAAAATGAAATAAAAAAAAAGAGTGCAGTCTGGTGATAAAGTTCATATTAACCCAGTTTGGTGAGAATAAGGCTATAGAGGGCCTATAGGCTACCCTAATCATAGTCAATTCGTTGGAAAACCAAATTATCCAAATTATCCAAAACAAATCAGATAAATAACCTACACCAATAAAGAATAATAATGTATTTTATATATTTAATATAACACCAGCGAGTGGGTAGATTTGTGTAAAAGAAAATGTAAGCAAGTGGCACAGTTTTCTAATAGGCAATAACATTTTGTAATGACATTTTGTGATGAAATTAACAAATGTTGAAACATCCTGATTGATCAGGCAGACAAATTATAGGTTAGGGCAATGTGTCTCCTTTACTAACTAACATGAAGGCTAATTTTATGTTCCCTGTCATTATAAAAAAGAACTATAGGAATCTTATAATAGGCTATTTTGGGACAAATTATTATAGCAATATTATAGTAATTTTGGGACATAGCCTACGTAATATTGTATTTTGGGGTTTAAAAGTAATATAAGACTGTACTTTATGAACAGACGGTAAGGATATTATAGACTAGAGACATTACAGAACATCAGAAGTATTATACACTACTATAGAAATCGTACTTTTCTTTTTTGTGAGAGTGTAAGAACTATATGGGACATTTTGCAAAACATACATTTCTTGGGATTGTTTCAATGAATGAAACTTGTATAATCCAAAAATGTTGTAAACTGACTAGATGATTGATTTAGGAGTTGTTCTGTAAAAAATATGCAATTCATTAGGCTCTCAGGTGTTTTTTCCCCTTTATTAAAAACACTTTTTAAAATTACAAATCGTGAAAAATGGGCTATCCCCAGCCAAATCTGAGCTACATCTTTCACAGTTTTGTTGTGATAAAGACTGATGTTTAAAAAAGAAAAATACTTTAAATACAAATGTACTGTAAGTTGTTATCTACAGAGCCCCTAAGGGGACATGAGCAAAAAAAAATCTAAAGTTTAGTTTCATGTGCTCACGTGAAACTTTCATGTGCGCACGTGAAACATTCATGTGCGCACATGAAAGTTTCACGTGAGCACATGAAAGTTTCACGTGCGCATGCAAAACCTTTTCACATGACACTTTCATGTGCGCACATGAAACTTTCACGTGAGCACATGAAACTAAACTTTAGATTTTGTTTTGCTCATGTCCCCTTAGGGGCTCCGTAGTTATCCTTCACTGTTATCGTTCAATTTAACATACATTCTAGAAATAAATGGGAATTTACAACTATCCCCAAGTTTTCATCATGTCACGTTTACATAAAACAGTACATAAAAATGTGCAGTGTGCTTTTAAAGTTACTACTCAAAGGCTGTGACCTCAATTGACCAAAATGCTGAAATATCCTAATAATGGAATTGTTGTATATCTAAAACATGTCTGAAGGTCGCTAAAATCCCTGCTTATATGTAAACACTTTTGATTCTAGCATGTTCACAGGCAGAGCAATGGCCATTAAATTGACTGACCGTCATATCACATGTGTAACAGCCCTATATAACTGCCATGGTGCATGACAGGGCCTGACAAATAGCCTATTAGTTTCTAATAGTTATTTTCAAAAATGCATTTTATTCAAGAATAAAAACTGAGATGGCACAATAGGTGTTCATCATAGTTTAAGATGGCCTCTATGACTCAATATAATAATATTTTTTTATTTTTATAAATGTATTTCTATATATACTGTATATAAATGTATGTTTCTGGTAGAATGTCCCATATGACAAACTAAGTAGGCTACTTTCTTTCTGTAGAGGGACTGTTTTTTTCCCTCAAGAATTTGAAATGCCTTCATGCATGTTAACTTCAGGGCCACCGTACATGTAAAATTTTTAGTCAGCCGTTAGAGGTCAGTAAAATTCTTTTAAAAAAATGTAAACTTCCTGTGAGAAAAAAAAAGAATGAACTTCAATCCAATGGTCTCAAGATAATGGTTGTTGTTGAGTAGGCTACATTTGGTTACAGTAACAGATCGCGCGCCACCCGTTTTCAAACTATTTTGTCGGTACAGTTGATGATACAGTTGCAAGAGCAAGATACTTTCTGTTTGCATCATTACTATACTGGAAGATGTCTACAGTGAAACTCTCAGAGGGTACAATGACTGTGGACATTTGCGGTGGGACTCCGCTGTTCTACCGACAGGGTGAACCAGGAACGGGAGAGCCTCGCCTCTCTGTGCTCCTGTTGCATGGTATCCGCTTTTCCTCCGAGAACTGGCTCAATATCGGCACCCTTGAGACATTGGCAAAGGCTGGCTGTCGAGCTGTGGCTATTGATCTGCCAGGTAGTGTGTTTGTACCCTGTTGCAAAAATGGGAATCCCCAGAATTTCCTGTTTGCCTTTTCACGAGGTTGTTGGCCTTAGTGTTTAATTTAGGTATAGCCTAAAGAGAGGACTCAGCTCAAACTTGTAGCAACTGGAACTTTCTGGTACTGAGAGGAGGAAACAAGACAATATCTGGATTTTGACTTTATTAACGTTACTTTTAGAATTCCGTCAACACGGATACGCTTTTAAGTAATCTCCCACGAGAGAAGGTGAATTTATGAACACGCTTTATGCGCACACATAAGAGGAGATTATTGCCTTGCGTTTTCAAAACAGTGTAGACAAGATATTTGTCTAGATTTGAAATGTGTCATATAAACTAATGTTACTCTTACTGCACTCCACCCAAACAAAAAAAATCATCATGTTAACATTGGCAGGGTCCTTTGTGTCTTCTCCATAGGCCTAGGGCAATCGAAGGCTGCAGTGGCCCCAGCAACTGTTGGAGAGGTGGCCCCAGGATCCTTCTTGAAGCAGGTGTGTGAGGGTCTTGGTCTGGGCCCAGTGGTGGTGGTGAGCCCCTCCCTCAGTGGCATGTACTCCCTGCCTTTCCTCTTCCAGAATGCCCCCCTGCTCAGGGCCTATGTGCCCATTGCACCTATCTGCACTGACAAGTTCAATGCCCAGGAGTATGCCAGTGTCCAGGTACGTGGGCTTATATTGTGGTATCTTTATGTTCATGGCATCCCTTGGGAGCAAGGCTGTGTAACTCATATAGAAAAATAATCTGCTGTTGTTTTTGGTAGTATCAGGTATTCAATTCTGTTTGAAGGGGAAACTATGCAGAATTACTTTCACAAGCACAAGCAAGTACCTTCACAAATTTAGTCCTAGAAAAGTTAAGCCAAAGGAATCACAGCCAACACGCTGTAGGTGAATGCAGTTAGTAGCCTTGCAAGTGTGGTATAATAATTTAAGCAAGTTTTTTCTTGTGTCAACAATAACCTGAATGGCTTGGTTGGAGCATCTAATTTCCAATACCTCTGCCCTCTGTCAGACACCCACTCTAATTGTGTATGGAGACCAAGACACTCAGCTTGGGGAATTGTCGATGAGCAACCTCAGACATTTGCCCAATCACAAAGTTGTAGTGATGAAAGGAGCTGGGCATCCCTGTTACCTTGACGACCCAGAGACATGGCACAAGGCTCTGCTGGACTTCCTGCAGACATTATGAAAGAGTAACTCAAACAGAAAGAGTCAGGATGAACAGAAAACCCTAATCAGGTAACATGGATGAATCTACACACAGAAAGTGGTCTTCATTTTGATTAATTTACTGTACAATAGAATTGGAAAGTGTATCTAATTAACACTATCATATGACTAAATTGCCAAATACCCAACTTCAGGAATTCCATTAGGCAAAATAGTATTGGAAAGTGTACTGTATCTGATTAACGCTCTTATGACTAACTGACCAAATAACGTCAGAAAATCACATTTTTTATATTCCGTACTGCATGCCTGTAAAATTGTGTGTGTGTGTGTGTGTGTGTGTATATATATATATATATATATATATATATATATATATATATATATATATATATATATATTTGTTTAAGTTGTCAAAGTGAAAACAAATACTATACAACATACTTTTAGACTTTAGCTGTATGTTTGGATATGTTGAGTGTTGTATTTCTATGTCATTACCAGTGTAATCATTGCTTCTGTTGTGATAAGACGTAAACACTAAGAAGTTATACTTTACATGCCACACGATACTAAAGAGCAATGCTCGCACTTTGCAGACTAGACTATGAATCCACTGCCATTTAAAAAGAGCTTCCTGTTATGGAGGTCTTTAAGTGTGGTTTGTATATTCTCAACATGTCCTGTGCATACATTAAATGACTCATAGGATGTTTGAAAAAGGACACTGCACACTGAGCTGAAGTGAAAAATATGAACATTATTTAATAACTGATTCTCTGTAATAAACAATTTGAAAATATTTTACAAGGAGTCACAGACACAATATTTTACAAATCTTGCCCTCATCTTTTTTTTTTTTTTAAGTTTCTTCTGTACAAAATAATGGAGCGATGTGGATCTGTCGTAGGAGGCCACACACTGACCAATGCACAAACAGAAAAAACTCCCACTGGATAGCAGACCTCAAACTCAGGATTATTATCAGATGTACTTTAGTCCTATATATATATATAGTATGTTTATATTTGTTTTTTTGTCTCACAATGTTGAAATCTTATCTTTTATACCGATTTTTTTCTTTTACACATTTGTCAGACATGGTCACAGGGCACCAGACTAAGGACTACAGAATCACATACATACGTTGTGTTGCCCACAGAAATGCACCTACATAGACAAGGCAACAGGGTGGAGAGGGGCAGGCAAAAGTGTTGGGGGGGGGGGGGGGGGGTTCGACCCCCCCATCCCCTCCATTAATCTGACAATGAACAGACACTCTGCGCTCTCTTCCCCCTCCCCCATAAGACCATTCCTGTCATTTAACTTGTCTTTTTTTTTGGCAAAATGTAAAAAACAAAAACACAAAAAATGTTGGACCATGGAGCCCAAAAGAAATCTCTCCCTTTTGTTTTATTTTTTCCCCCTTAGAAGGACACGCACACAAAAATACGTGCACACATACACACACACACAATTCCAGGCTCTCCTCTTCCTCCACCTAAATGTGTTCCACACCTTAAAGTGAACAAGTCAAAGCATTAGAATCCATGTCAGTCGGAGAATAAGGTAATGACTATGTACACCACTCCAGTTGTAAGGCCACCATAGAGTCTTCAGTCTTACTAGTAGAGGTCTTACTAAAGGGAGGATGTTCAAAGAGTCAAAAACAGAAAGTGAAGTGGGTATGGGGACATCAGAGATTATTGCACTCATGAACATCTAGTTGACATTTAATTTAGCTTTTCACCAGTGACTTGAACACCAAACAGCCTAATACATATGTATGGTGCTTCTTAGCCAGGGGAGCAGGTTGTTGGGTGCCACTGAGACAGCAGACATTGTCTACTGTTGTCAGGACTCTCCCCATTGATTATGAAAAGTAGATATGAAAGCCTAAGGAACAGTCACAGCCCCTGGCACATGGGAGGTGAATCCTCATAGCCTCCCATCAATATATGCCAGGCATGAGAGGTAAGAATAGACTTGTTGCTAATGTGGATAGGTTCTTTTAACAGGACATGACCAGAGGTCATCAACAACAATAGTCCATGGTAACCTTGTGAGGGGTAATCCAATACATCACGAAAGAGATAAGGGGAATGAGGAAATACAGTTGGGTGGGAAGGAGAGAAAGGAAGAGATTGCAGGAGAGGACGAGTTTTAGAAAACACAGGGAGGCTTCCTACTGAGGTGGACTTAGAAACTGAGACATCAATATTGAAAACATTCTTTTTTTCACAGCTGTGATGATAGAATAATTTCTCCCAAATGATATGACTGGGTGTTCTTTATTATTATTATTATTATTATTATTATTATTATTTTTTTTTTTAAACAAGACCCCTGCCCCTTTCCAAATCCAACCCACCCAGACATAAACACACACACACACACACACGTCATAGGAGACAAATTAATCTGCATGGATATAGGACAGCAAACACCACCCTCTTTCCCTACTGTTTTAATCACATTGAATTGACACAACAAAGACAAGCACCTATCCACATGTTCACACGTCCGTCAGACGCTTCCTCACCAACACGCGCACGCACACACTCAGCCGCAGACACACGAAAGCACAAAAAATACAAATACACGTCACACATCCCTAGCAGAAAATGTCTACAGCAATTAGGTAGCTCTAAGAGAACACTGATGCTCCAAGGCTGATTAAGTTGAACTCCTGGAAAAAACAAAACAAAAGAGATGATGGGCCTTTTCTTCAGAAGGCCTGCGAATATGCTGCTGCTAGATAGCTACTGCATGATGAGAGAAGACCTCAAAGCTCTATTAAGAGCTTGATGAGGATAGCACAACCGCCATTAAGTTGTTTTTGATGATGGCATCATCACTTTAGGCAAGGGCTAGTAGACATATTGTTGGCCTGTCGCTTCAGCTGAAGTCCCCATACTAAAGAGACTGTGGCTACGGCATCCTGTGACCAATGGCGCTATGGGAAAGGCCCTTCAAGGATAACAGGGAAAGTTACAGTCTGTTAACCCAAACAGGAGGGAGAGGTTGAGTCCCTCTTCTCTCCTTCTCAGACTGCTCTGCTATGGAATCTGTAAGGCCTTTGACGTGACTTCAGAAGGGATATTAACGCCCCACAGGCTCTCACTGCGGCCTATGGAGGTGCTGTACCGCATTCCAGAAAAGTCCAAGCTGTTCAACACAAGTGCATAAAGGCACTACAAAAAGGAGTGATTATTGTTTTTTTTTAAAAGATGTCCAAAAATAATAATAATAACAAAAAATATAAAAACAAAACACTGATGGAAAAGAGCACATCTGAAAAAATGCCTTAACACATGCCCCTACTAAAGGACTTTTTGTTTTACTGTTTGAACTCTGCTACTAAAGGACTTTTTGTTTTACTGTTTGAACTCTGTCAGAATAGCTCTTGTGAATACAAAGTGTACGAATAGCACTGGAACAAAACAGAACAAAACAAAATGTAACATTATGTTTAATAAAAGTCATTTTCAGATAACACAATTTTCCTCTGGCCTCACAGCCCCATGAGTGAAGGGAACCTTTTAGTGGGGAGTGGAGAAAGTGAGACGTCAGTTTGCCATGTTCTCCCCTCTCCCCCTCTGTCAAGGTCCCAACATAAGCTCACAGCACTATTAACACCCCCCCCCCCCCCCCCATACACACACACACACACTCTCACATTTCCCCCTCAGACTGTTGTGTGATTCATTATCATCATTATCATCTGCCTGATGCAGTGTTCTCACAGCTGGAGGCTTGCTGCGCGGTGATGAGAATGGCAGGTACGTTGGAAAGGACATCTGCTTACACGCACGTGCACACACACACACACACACACACACACACAATCTCAGCAGCGGTGGGAAATGAGAAAAGCGCAAGTGCCGTGTTTGTTTACTGTCGTCGTGGGCTGCGGCGGCGGCAGCGCAGGAGGAGCGTGAGGGAAATGTTATCAGCTGTGCCTCCTGTTCACCAGAGGAGCTGTCAGCGCTTCTCCCGAGGCCCACGAATGATGATCCTACACATCGCTGATTGTATCAAGCCAGAGGAATTTTGCATTGCAAAATAAAAATGTCTGCTTTAGCTATTTTTTTTTTTATTGTATTTTTTTTTCCCTTTCCCAGCTGTCTATTCAACTCTCAGTATCCAAGTGAACTCGTCCCTGGAGGGGAGGAGGGGGAGTAGAGGGATGGCGAGTGGAGAGGTGTCTCCACGTCGTGCAAGGTCCCTGCTGGTTCTCACTCCTCCATAAGTCCAGGGGGGGTTCAGTGCTGGCTAAGTTGCCATCGCGATCCAAGATCCCAGACAGAGAAGAATGAGGCTGTATTCCTCAGATGCTTCAGAAATGCCTTCAATTTATTTTTCTTGTATTTTCTGTTTTCCCTCCAATATGAGTCCTTCTATCATTTTTTTTTTTTATCTCCATCTAATTTGGCTAGAAAAATAAGACCACACCACAAAAGTCTATCTCATTTTGGCAAGAAGTAGATACAGTGCATGAACAAACAAGATGTTTTTTTGTTTACACCTACACTCTTCTTTTATCCCATTAAGTATGGAGATGCGCTTAGAATACTCACACCAATATGTTTTTCGCTTTTCCTTCTGTTTTAAACACAAAACATCACATTTTTTAAGCTTCCTTTTTTTCAATGCATGTGGATGGCTGAGTGTTCCATAGCCCGTTTCATTTAAGATAGGCAAAAGCAGCAGAACACAGATGGCCCTCTGTGGCTCTGCAATGAATTCGCGGGATGAACTTTGACCTCTGTGGTCAAGAGTCATATGATCTAAAACACAGTGTTCCATTGGCGGCAGACATCCGTTTTCCATTGTCGTTCTCTTAGCTGGTCAGCGACTGAAAGTGTTCCTGTGTCAATTTTGTCCCCCTGCCGCTGGCTAACATCTTCCACTTCTTTCCACTGCTATATCAACATTTTACATAGAGAAACACTATAAGACGGCAACTCCCTCCATAGCTGAAGGGCGATTGGCTGGAGACCACGTAGCTCAGCGACTGTCACTAGGCAACAACCTGTGAAGCTAAGTGGGCGTAGCAGCAGCACAGAGATGGGCTTCCAATTAGGTCAACAGGAAGTCCCTTTATAATCTATGACTAGAGCGCAGAAGAGGAAAGGAGAGTAAAGAGAGAGACAAAAAAAGAGTATAGGTGATGCAGGAGAGAAGGGACGAAGGAGAAGGAGGACAGGAGGAGGAAGAGAGGGAGGAAGAGTTAAAGAGATAGAGGCAGGGCCTGGGGAGTGGCCCATATAGAAAGGAGGAAAAACTGGAGCGAGAGAAGAGTGCTTATGGAGGGGCTGAACGAGTGACCTCGGCCACAGTCTGACGAGTTCTCCTGCAACACACAAACACAAACACCAGCTTGTCACAGTGGGAATGTGTGTGTGTGACTTTGCCCAGAGTCAGCATTCAGTATGTTTCATTTCAATGTACAATCAGCAATTCTGGAGCTACAATGTTTGTTTTCCATCTAGAGAGCCAAGACTGTGTATGTACGCTGGAATTTTTGTTTTAGTACTTGCACTGCAACGGAGGGACCATCTTTAACAAATGCATTTAAATCTTCCTAATGTACATTTTTAGTGTATACTGCTACTATTTGTGTGTGTGCATCTATGAGAGAGTTGTGACCCCATGATCAGAAGTATCACTTAAGTATTTGGGACTTACCGCCATGTTGTAGTCGTAACAGCTGTTGGGGCCTTTTCGATACCGTGCTGTAGCAAGGACATTACATGGATCCTCTTCTTTGACTGGGGGCAGGGAGGTTAAGGAACCCTACATGACATGCCAGTATGTTTATGTTACATTTTAACTAGGAGGAGTTGATTCCCAGAAGAACATACTAATTAAACCACATGCATCTGCTAGAGATTACGATTGCAAAGGTGCAGAACATTTCCAATACATTTCCAGAAACTTTCCTCAAATTCTCAGAGTTTTGCAATCCTATTGGAGATGCAAGGTCCTTGCCTCATCTACCCCTATGCACAAAGAAAACAAAAGCAAGCTACTCAAAGCTCTGATAGCACACAGGACTCATGAGCCCTTAAACATGTCAACTTTCAGAACAGTTTAGCTTTTCTGTAATGTATTTATAGTATGCAGTAAGAAAATCAGTGCCATGACAGGGTTTTTGCCGGTATCCCACTCTACAATAAAATCAATACGGTTAGACAATCCTTGCACCATTATGTGAGAGTTGTTGTGAAGTTCTGGGGAGTGTACTGCTGTCAAAAGGATACAGTCGACTTCCACTTGAGAGAGCTTTTCAATCTCGCATGAGCTGCAAGGCATGACTTCGGCCACCACAAACAGCAGGTTGGTGTTCTCTATCCGTTTAGCATGAAACAGCCTAGACACAGACATTCCCTCCATTCATATTTCTGTTGTACTGAATGTTATCAGTGTGGGAAGTTTGAATGTTTGTCTATCATGCATTGTTAACCTAATCACGTGTTTGTGCTGTGTGTGTGTGTGTGTGCGTGTGTGTGTGTCTGTTCTATTGGTGGTGGGGGTGGAGTGTGTGTGTGTGTGTGCAGATATTACTGATTAGTAGCTGTACCGGGAGCAGTTGCCGCAGTCCTGTAGGGTGTTGTAAGAGCTGGTGACATTGGTGAAGTAGAACTGAGTCTGGATCTTGACACAGCTGGTTTCTCTGAACTCCATGCCATCCGCATCCACCAAATCTGTGATGTATACACGGTCAACACACACAAACACACACACACACACATACACACACTTGAAGACATCTTACTTATGACCTAAAATGATGTGTCAGAGAGAGAACAGAAGATAACAGTAGAGAAACCACAATTGACCAATACTGTACTGTATATTTGCTAATTCTGTTACAGTGGACATTAACACAAATATGAACAGAGGATTTCTAACAGAGAAAAGCACATTTCTCTATGCATTCTCTGTGTCTCACACCTTCCTCCACCTCCAATCTCACCAACAACAGAGTGAGGTGTGGATGTGGAGTGTGTGGAGTCCCTTTGGTTTAGTGGGAGAGCAGGAGATGCCAGAGAGAGTAAAGCAGAGCAGACAGGGCCTCAGCTGAACACGCTCACCTGTCACAAACCAGCTGCGGTAGGCCACACCATACAGCATCTGCTGCAGCACAGACCTGCCAGGACACACACACACACCACAGAGGCACAACAGAGGCGTCAGATACACACACATCACACATGCACCGATGCACGCACACAGACACACACTCCCACACACACAATCCATCACACATCAGAAGCTGGACACTGAGAGTGTACTGTAACACTGCAAAAGTGTGTCAGTCAGCACTCTGACATGGGCTCCACACTCAAAAGCCCTCCAGTTGCCAGAGCGCCACTAACTCTGAACACCTGCTGACCTGTCTATACATCTCTAGGGTGATCAGGTTGGGATAGCTAAGGCATGGGGTTGCATGTCAAAGAAAACTCAAGGGATTTGAACATTGAAACATACTAAAATGCGTGGTAAGTGTAGTAGTATTTTAGATGGTATTTTAGAACATTTAATCATCATATTGTATATTGTATACATTGTGTGGCTCAAAGTACAGCCTTTGCCTTCTCCCTACAAATGCCCTAGATGATCTATTAATGCCTCATCCTAAATCAAATCATCTTTACATTCATTTTTTTTACTTTAAATGATTTACATAAAATTACAATGACATTTCTACCAATACCTGTCAGTACAACATGTAGATAGAAAATGCATCAATTTGATACCAGCCATCCAAAAGTAATTTTCATTACAGAAATGATGTGAGTATAAATTAATACTGCAAGCTAAAAGGAAGGTAATCAGCTTGCTTACTTGAGTCTAGAAAGGTATCGTATGTTGAGTAGAAAAATATGCTAAATGAATTGGTGATGCATGGACACTAGTAAATGGATGTTCTCTCATACAAACATATTACAATGTTAATGAGAAAAAAAGAATTCAGACACTTTAAATGATGCCGTTCGGAACATTTGGATGATTTGGTCTGTGCTCAATTTGCATTTGTCCTCTATGACTATTTACATCAGATGTTGCAAACTACAATATAAACACAAACACTGCTATTGTAGTGTTCCCCGCTTGTAATATTCACATTCTCTTGGGACTCAACAATATTCTTGATTGCCTCTTGAGTCATTTTTATAAAACCTAATAAAACGTGAATAAAAGCAAACAATTATTTTATGGCTTTATTCATTATGGATCACTCACAAGAAGTCACCCCCTAAGTGTCATCAGTATATGGACGTAAATTTGGATCTTTATACAGCTAAGCTGCTTTACATTTAGCATTCGGTATTTGTGCGGTTTAGGTCTTTCAATGCGTAGACAAAGAGCTGACTAAGTCATTGAAGGAAGAACAAGAAAAGATGGCATGATGAAAGGAGTCGTTGGGCAGTCGGGGTCTCACCACGCTGCTGCAGATGTCCACCAGGCCAAGTTGAGGAAATCAGCGATGGTTGGCTAAACAAAGAAAAAGCATCAGGTTTGATAAAGCCAGCAGACAGGAATGGCAAAGTCACTGGTGCGGAGAACTGGCTTCCTAACTGTCATTACCCGCCTTGCTAATCCCACACAAAGCCTGGTGCTAAATTTGTCTAAATTTAATAATTTGTATAAATTTGTACTGTATATTTCAGCTGTCACCAATTTCCAATTTGCCCCATACCAGAGCTGTCACCAATTTCTCACTTTTTTAAAAGAAAAAAAAAAACATAGAACTTTTTAAAGACATGTCTTTATGTCTATGATGAAATGAATGGAAATGACTAGAGGACAGTAGTGTTATGGTGTTATTAGTGTTACGGATGACATAAGTGTTGACTTTACATGACGTAAAATTCTAAACTGTATTTGTAAAAAATCTTATTTTGCCATCAACTCCTACCGCTTCTTAGGTGATGAAAAGTTTAACCCTGTCAGTGCAGAGGCTAATATCAATAACCCGAAGGTGAAACTATTTGTTAAATCTGAAAATATCAGTTGGAATCTGAAATACAAACAGTTATTTCTACAAATCTCTCCAGGATGCAGTGCAAGGTGCAAGGTAACACTGACACCATTATGCTGCAGAGCTCTGTCGTAGCTCACCACAAACACCCCTCGAGGGGCGGCCCCTGTGTTGCTGTTTTGCACCGGGGCGCACACAGACTGGTAGTCATAGGACTGCTTGCGGTTGTAGAAGGAGTTGTTGTACAAGGCGTGCATCAGGTAGGCGTCAACGTCACTGAAAAACATACCAATCTGTAGGGCCAGAACAGAGGAGACATGAGCAGCTTTGACCACGGCAACCACACTTTGACCACACTCTTTGACATGAACACAGTCTGGAGGTCCACCAAAGCCATTACTAATACGGTCAGAGTAGCTGTCGCTGACACTGCTTCTGCTCCTTTAGACTTTTCAAGTGTTGGATTTCTCACCTTATTCCAGTGGTCTCTCTGATTAGACATGACCAGAAATCCACCATCATCAATCAGGTAGCATAGGAGGTCCTGCAAGCAAAACGAGAGTGCCATAGCATGAGGCGAACAGCAGAGGTCAGCTGAGCATTGAGTAAATTTTCAGTGGCCTACGTTATGCTATGGTTATGGTATATGGCAGACTCATTTGTCCAAAGCGACTAACTGAACACTATATTAAGTAATAGTAATATAATAATAACAACAATATCAATATATCAACAATTATTAATTAAATATTAACAATGATGTCATTTATATTATGTCTTACTTCACTGTTGGCCTCACAGTCCATTTCACAGCCATTCGATCCACACTAGCAGGAACAGAAGCACCACAGTGTAACTCACAACCATTTGATTGAGTCATTTAAGATCAATTATAGCAAACGAAACACAAGCAGGTTTATCCGTTATGGCAGACTATGAAGTGGGGGGACACAGTTACTACATATTTATGTGTGTGCGTGTGTGTGTGCGTGCGTGCGTGTGTGCGTGTGTGTGTGTGTGTGTAGTGTGATAGATGCATGTCTAAAGTAGTGAGTCATACCGAAGGGAAGCTCCGGCCGTTTCCTGTGTGGTTGGTAGCGAGCATCTTAAACTTGTCAGTCCAGGCTTCGAGGTCCATCTTAACGCCCAACACTAGACCATTCCACCACAGCACACCACAGGGTAGGACAATGAGAGAAACAAGGCAGGACAAATATAGATGCTGAAACATTTTCCCCTTTTCTTTAGACAAATGTCTGGTATTCCAGTTCCCAGTAAGATCTGATGTGAAATGACCCATGACTGCCCTAGGTTGCCAAACTCTACACAGCTCTGAGTGTTCAATTAAGTCAGGGACTTAATGCTATTGCAGAGATGAAACCCCCAGTAGAACAGCTGATGATATCTTTCCATCCCCGATGGCAACACATCTGAGTTTGAGACCTGATTTAGAGCTGGTGGGGTGTGTGTGTCTGTGTGTGTGTGTGTGTGTGTGTGCTGTACTGCCGTCACAGCTGGTGGAGCTCTCATCTCTCCATTGCAAAGCCTCAGAGCACAGAGAGTGAGAGAGAGAGAGAGAAAGAGAGAGAGAGAAACTCCAGCTGAGTGACTCACCTGCGGGCTTGATGGTCCTGGAGTCCACAGAGAGCTCCAGCGCTGTGCTGACCAGGATGCCGATGGTGTCGTTCTCTGGGTCCAAGAACTCGTCGTTGGCTGCAGGGCGGGAGAGCTACATGTATTACATTCCAAACCAACCACTCCTGCATGACCACTACAAATCCACAGAGAACAAGACTCACTTACAACATATGATCATATATCATTTAATACTTAATGTAAAATCCTTTAGATGTCAAATATGTACACCTCACATACAAAGTTACATTGAGTCTGTCATTGCACTGTTCTGCTAAACCTTCCATTCCATCATTTTATTTTATTATTAAATAACTAAAAAGCATACATATCCAGATCATGTATATTCAAATGAGTCTGTATTTTTTTCTCTCAACAAGTGCCCCAGCATGTGTACCTCTGTGTTACGAGCAGCCGCAGGCCCCCCCAAACACACATGGAGCCACCGACTGGTTCATTTCAGCAGACAGGAGTGGGCTGCCACAGGGGGCTCTGATGCTGGCCAAGGGCCATGCTGTCCCCCTGTTTTATCCACCACGTGCTCTGGTGCCCTGGCCATGCAGCAGATGCTGCTCTTACAGCGACAGGTACAATAACCCCCATTTGGCTTCGCAGAACATTTTCCACATGTACACAGCCAGGTGGTTTCAGCTGTCTACCACTCCGCCGTAGTACATGCAGTACAAGAATACTATAACAATGGGTAGTTGTTACCATACAATTGTCTGATTGGTTGAAAATTTTTCGAAATGTTGAAAGGCTTAGAATTTAAGCATCCTGTTTGTTTGTTCTGTGAAACACCTTCCTCTGTGAAGTTCTGCACCAGCAGTGATGAAAAAGATTCTGTGTTTTGTCTGTATATCTGGATGCAGCTGAGTGAGTTTGAAGCACCTGACAACATAAGGTGCACATAACGACACAAAGGCACCACTGTGCTCTTACTGTGACCAAAACATTACATTAACATTGTGTTCATTGTTATTTTCTATGTCATGCGTGGCAAGAATAGTTGCCCACTGCGCCGAGCAAAGTGCAGCTCAAGCGGCAGCTCGCCGCTCAGCTAACCCTCAGGCACGCCGCAGTCAAAGGTCAACAATGCCGGACTTTGATAGCGTCGCACGGTGGCGACTATTATTTTGCGCTGGACCCAGCGGCAGTGCAGCACAAACCACTTCCTCTCTGAGAGCTCCATTAGTCTGCTGAGAGAGTGTGGAATATCGAGGGATGCACATCAGTGAGGCTGAGTCTGGGAACCCCTCCACTTGAGACCTCACTTGAGCGCTCACCTGTGCGGTAAGGAGCTCGGAAGATGTAGCCCTTGTTGTCCAGGCTGCGGCGGTAGTAGCTGGCGTTGAAAGGCTCTGGGTCCTCCTCCCAGGTTTCAGCAGCTCTGAGATGGAGGGACAGATGGACAGATGGATGGATGGATGGATGGATGGATGGATGGATTTATACAGTGAGAGAAAACAAAGAATGTGAGAGAAGGAGAACGATGACAAGATGGAAAATAAAATCCAGTTGTTAGGCACAAAATAGCACCAGCATTTTCATTTTCTCAGTCAAATTTCAGAGAGTTGAAAGAGAGGTTGCTATGCTATATACTTATATATATCCCTACTTAATGACTCTGAACTAGACCTAAGGGGTTTCCTAGTCTATTCCTGCATTCAGACTATCCACTAAGGAAACCAATCTGCCAGTGCAATGTATCAAAGCTTACAGTGAGGTAGCACTAGTTCAACATATACTGTACAGTATAACAGTGTGCATGTTACTGTTACTCACTTATTGGGAAAGACTCGTGTGATCCCTCCATCTGTGGCTGCAAAGACTGCTAGGAAGCCATATCTACCAAAACAAAGACAGAGTGTTACTATGCACACCCAGAAACAGAATCTGACACACGCACACACACACACACACACACACACACACACACACACACAGAGGGTTATATGTGTGCAGAACTTACGTCTTTAGATCTTTATTTTTCCACACTTTCTCCACAAGCTGGCGAATGATTCCTGTGTCCAGTATTAGGTTGTGGAGAAGGAAATTATCACCTGTAAGCGAATATCAAGTCAGTTATGTCATGGCCCCACGACAACTTGATTTTCTCAGTGGTACAAACACAACTAAACTGGTTTTTGGTTCTAAACTGGTTAAGAAATTGGTTCTAAAATTGCTTGAATGCTTGAAAATGTAATCTGAAAACATACATTGTTTGGAGTCTGGAGTGACTTTCTCCATCAGGGCAATAAAGTTGAGAAGGAATTCTGTGTTGTTGCTAGAAAGCTCCAAGTCTTTGCAGTATTCCCTGAGGAGAATTCGTGTGGTTTTTAATACATGGATAATCCTCAATGCAAGGAGTTAGACACACAAAACAAGATCACACACACATCACAAAAGACACTTGATATACACACATGCACATTTCACCTGTTCACTTAGTTGCATAGCCTATGCATGTTTTTTCCTCTCTCATGCTCTCTCTCTCACACATTCTCTCGCTCCCAACCCATGGGCATGCACGCGCACAAGCGCACATACACACACTTCCACATCACCTCCACACTTCTTCACAGACATGTTTTGTGACAGGTTTTGCTTTAACCTTTAGACATCCAACACTGTACGCGCATGAATGTTTGCAGGCCACATGCAAACATGCTTGAGGTCATAGATGGAAAATGTTCAATGAAAAAATGGATGAATGGAAACAGTAGAAGAGGGAGGATTGGGTAGAGGTCACACATCAAACATATACAGAATTAAAAGAACAACTCTTTGGTAAAGATACAAAACAATAAACAATACACACAAGTGTACCAATCCACTCCCCACTGTATATGATGTACACATCCAGCTGACAGACATCATCACCATAGATCGGGAGACAGAACACACAACATATGAATGCAGACACAGACACACACCCAAATACACAGACCGCACAGACCAACACCCACCCACCCACTTACACCCACACAAACATGTCTGCAATGTGTGTACAGTATGTGTGTGTGTGTGTATGTGTGTGCGCGTGCACACATGTGTGTTTTGCATGCTTGTGTGTGTGTGTGTGTGTGTGTGTGTGTGTGTGTGTGTGTGTGTGTGTGTGTGTGTGTGTGCAAGAGTGTGTATGTGTGTATGAGTCAGGAGGGGACTGATTGGCTACACTACAAGTGTGCAGGGATTGGAGTGGGCCAGAGGGGAAAAATGGACTGAAGACAACAGCAAGTGAACAAAACAAAAGAAAAACAAAACAAACAAACAAACACACACACACACACACACCAAGAGACCAGCACAGAACAACACCATATGGGGCGGAAAGAGGAGGATGTGGAGGCAAGCTTTCACACACAGAGCACAGCTACCTGGGAGCAATGAACACATGGCCCTCCGACTCAAAACTGTTGGGCAGCAAAGACTCAAAATCTGCAACAGAAAGGGGGAAAATTATCCGGGAAGAGCGGTGCGCGTGGAGCGGAACGGAACGGGGGGTTCTGGGAGAACAGCGGTGGCTCACTCAGGGAGTGCAGGGGGACGCAACAGGGACGGTTACCATAGCAACACGGAGGAGTCAATGGGGGAGAACACTAGCGTTAGCCAGTATGGTGCTCGGGTGGACTTTGTCTTTCTTTCAGGTCAATTTCAGATAAATGTTTTTTCCATCTCCATTTTGGAAGACAAATTGGATTCAGCAGTATTGTCTAATTTGGAAATTTTGTTGTTTTGCTCCATCACTGTCGGAGAACTGACTTCTGCCACATTTCACAGTGAGCCGGAAGCGAGTTTTCAGACCTTGCCAGTCACAAACAGTGTGCGGTTTCCCGTACTTTTCCACAAGCGGGCATCAACATGGCCAACTGTTGCAGGGGGGGTGGGTGGCGCAGGGGTCCTGATGAAGCTGATCACCCCTCAGGTAGGCAGAGGACAGCTGGCTCCAGCAGACACGCAATCAGAGGAAGTGCATTGCATTGTGAAGGGCATAGTCAGGGGCAACTCTGAAGGTCTCTACATCACAGAAACGACCCCATAATAGTATCAAATAGAAGAGGACGCAAAAATCAGCATCTAAGGATTCAAAATTCTCGTCAATGGTGGAAAAACTGAATGTAAAGACACACATGAGAATTAAACACCTGCATCATTCCTTGAACTTTTAAGATGGTGCCCAGGTAGTGTTCCGCCCACAATGCCTTGCACTTCCGGGTCAGAATTTAGAGGAAATGGGAGGGCTACAGCCCTGGCTGCCAGAGGGGTGATGGCGGGTATCAAGCCGATGGAGACACGGGGCACAGGAGGACGACATGTGAGCTGGCCGCCACAATGCGCACCAATCTCAGACAACAGGAGGGGACCAGAGACAGAGCCCTGATGAACTGCTTAGTCAACTAGCTTCTATAGCCTCGGCTAACATGAGTGGCTGGGCTTGCATGCATCTAAGGTTCTAACCATTCTGCTCATCTTGTCTAGACTCATCCAAGTTCAAGGTATTTGACTTGTACAACAAGATCAATAGTAACCGGTTAGCTTCTACAGTCATTGCTAACATGACTCACTTCGGCTAGCAATCATCTAGCAACTCAGTTGACATGACTGGGGTGACTAGGTTGTATCTGATCAACTCCTTTTTTTGTGCCAGCATGGCAAACAGAGTATCTGCTATCACTAAGAGAAAGCTTTAATTCTATCATTTCATTGTCCTGTCAATAATGCTTCATCTTGTGTGCATTAATGAGTAAGGGAATGGAATTGCATTTATGATGCTGAAATAACTGCTAACTAAACAAAAGCTCTTCATGCAGAAGCAGATTAGTTTGGGTAATAGTCAGAGCCTAAACTGGAACAATCTTTGAGCACACTAAATCATATCCTGAGATTATCACTCTATAATATAGCAGTAGTTTATTCTCTCTCCATTTTACACATTCTGTCTGCTTTCTCTAAGGAATAAAAACACATCCCTTAAAGAAGCATAATCCCCCCCCACCGAGGATTAGATGACAACTTTGAGTACTTGCGCTAACACAGGACAGTTTCAGCAACCAGGATTGTGGGCTTTGACAGCCCGATTAAAGAAGCCTGAGAATTAGCCTACTTGTAGAGAGGAGAAGGACATTTTTGAATAGAGGGAGGAGAGGAGAGGGGGAGAGAGGAAGGACAGACAGAAAGAGAGAGAGAGAGAGAGAGAGAGAGAGAGAGAGAGAGAGAGAGAGAGACATTCGGACAGAGACTACTATACAATGGGAGGGGAGTATGAAGGTTAAGTTGTTAAGGACAAAGCTTTCTTTCTTTATTTATTTAAAACACAGACGGCAAAGCTCTTAATATCCTCTGGGAGACAGTAGAGAGGCCCGAGAGAGGGACTGAAACACCAGACAGGCTGGGACTGAGGACAGGAGGTAAGAGAGAGAGAGAGAGAGAGAGAGAGAACTTGCTGTAACGTGATCCAGTGTGTGTGTGAGAGACATAGATAGAAGTAGAGCGAGGCAGTTAGTGTGAAATATAGAAGTGTGGGCCGCAGCGAGAGCAGGAGGGTGGGTGAGTGGCTGGACAGGAGGAGAGGACAGGAGAGAACAGGAGAGGAGAGGAGAGGAGAGGAGGACCAGAGGAGGCAAGCAGGCTGGGACAGGTGAGGGTGTGGAGGGGAGGAGGGACCTCAGGACAAGAGCAGGGGTGGGGGGTGGGGTGAGGGGGTCAGGGAGATGGACCAATATGGAGTATACTTGCCCTTGCTGTCTGACACTGGCACTGTGAGGATCCATCAGAGAAGGAGCAAGAAAAGAAACAAGGAAGGGCAGGTGGGATAGGGAGGGGGGGTCACAGACAATATTTTATTCAATTGACTGTTTGAATAAAAATATTGTTTTCTCAGAACAGAACAAAACGAAACAAAGAAAGAAACACAAACAAGACAGAAAAGATACTTGATCCAGTCAAAATGGAAATGAAAACAGAAAGCTGATATGAACTGAAAGAGAAGTGAAGAACATGAGAGAATCAGTTAAAAGAAGGGAAAGCAAATCAACTGAATGAGATCCAACAAAAGTGGAGAAAGAGAGAGATCTCTTTAATGAAGACATGTGACGAGCGGCACGCTCAAAACAAAACAAACGCACAGGAAGAGAGGCAAACACGTGGTTCAGAATGACAGAGGAACACCCTGGTCTGGAAGAGAGAGAGAGAGAGAGAGAGAGAGAGAGAGATAGAGAGAGAGAGATAGAGAGAGAAAGAAAGAGAGAGAGAGAGAGATAAAGATGGTAGAGAAGTAATAGAGGAGAAAGAGAGATTCTCTCATTCCAGACCAAATAAACATAGTGTCTATGAAGGACAGTACTCTAGACACGAGCACTGTCTGAAGCTCGGATTTTCTGAATGATTCCAAAGCTGGTCACATTGAACACAACACATATACACACGCACACACACACACACAGGAATAAAACAATATTTAACAAAAGTTCAAAAGGGACAAAACCTTTAACAAAACAAATCAAAACAGTTTCAAGTGAATCAAACTGGTGAAAAGCATGCCTGTTTTCACTCTTTATTGAAACACAAAACTGCTTCAGAATCATTGCATGGTTTCAAGAAGAAAAGGCGAGAGCATTTTAAAGAAAAATAATAGCAGACGATCACCATTATTTTCACCTCCGTTTTCTTCAGTCAAACAAACAAACAAACAAATAAATAAACAAATAGGAACAAAAAAACACCGCTTTCACCTTTCTGTCCTTTTTCTCAAGGGATTTTCTTCCACCGAAAAGACGGGAAGAAAAATCACCATAGTTACGGCACATGATGGAAACAAGAGGAGGAGGGGAGAGAGGGAGTTTGTGTGTGTCTGCAGCGAGATACTTGCACTCCAGTTATGTCCTGTCACTGGAACCACCAACATGGACAGATAGAGCAAGACAGAGAGATAGAGAGATAAAAAGACACTGACACAGAAAGAAAAAAAGAAAGATTGGGAAATAAACCAAAAGAGAGAGAGAGAAACAGAGAGAGGAACAGAGCGATCGTGGGCCAGCTTGTGGGAGCTTCATTTGCAAAATGGCCTTGGACGAAGGGTGGGAAAGTTCTTGTGCGGAAAGAGGGGATCCGGAACACCTTTTGGGAGGATAAAAAGAGAGAGAAAAGGTTTGTGCAGAGGGAGGGGGTGGGTGGCGGTACTCACACTGGACCTGAAGGATCTGGTCACTCAGGTTGGCCCGGATGTGGCTCTCGCTGTAGGTGGGCAGAACCAACCCCAGACTGCAGGGAGGAAGAGGAGGAAGAGCTTAATAAGGTTAGCTGGTGTGGTGTTGTCAGATAATCACAATGAGGACTGCATGGGTATAAATCTGACCCTACCTCAGGGAGGAGTAGTGTTGATGTCCACTAAAACATACTTCTCTCTCACACACACATGCACACACACCTGTAATCTGTTCCATCCACAGGGGTCCAGATGTAAGTTCTCATGGCTTCATCAATGTACCGCTACATGGAGAGATGAGGGCTCTGATTATGATATATCTACAGTTGCATCTCAACACACACCCACACCCACCCCCACATACAAGGTCTTCCTCTTCTTCTCACAAGGTCCCTCAAGAAGGGTAAAAAAAGAGCCTATTGACTTGGAGGTGGGGTGGGTTGACATTTCACATCTATCATCAGACACTACCTTAAAGGACCGCATGCCATTTCACAGTTCAACCAGTGAAGTTTAATATACCAGCAGTTTGTCTATCACTGTAATGTACTTATGCGACTATGGTGAGAACAGCTGATGTGATTGGTGTTGCAATCCAATGCATATAACTAGGTGAAAATGTAAGCAGAATGTAAGTGTGATTCTTAGTGGAAGAAGACGCTATCAAAAGTGATGTGAGCTCTCTTCTGGGGATGGGAGTGGGACTGCTCGCTGAAAAAGGAGCTGACGTACCTCATCTATCGACTTAATCAGCTGACGTACCTCATCTATACAAAATCAGCTGACGTACCTCATCTATCGACTTAATCAGCTGACGTACCTCATCTATACAAAATCAGCTGACGTACCTCATCTATACATAATCAGCTGACGTACCTCATCTATCGACTTAATCAGCTGACGTACCTCATCTATCGACTTAATCAGCTGACGTACCTCATCTATCGACTTAATCAGCTGACGTACCTCATCTATACATAATCAGCTGACGTACCTCATCTATCGACTTAATCAGCTGACGTACCTCATCTATACATAATCAGCTGACGTACCTCATCTATCGACTTAATCAGCTGACGTACCTCATCTATACATAATCAGCTGACGTACCTCATCTATCGACTTAATCAGCGTCTTTATCTTCTTCTTCCCAGGCCGGCCATCAATCATCAGGCGACGGATCTGCGGGGTGGGGGGAAAGAGAGACGGAGAGAGAGAGAGGGCGAGATGGAGAGAAAGAGAAACAGAGAGAGATGGAGAGAAAGAGAAACAGAGAGAGACGGAGAGAAAGAGAAACAGAGAGAGACGGAGAGAAAAAGAGAGAAACAGATAGACGGAGAGAAACAGAGAGACAAAGAGAAACAAAGAGAGATGTAGAGAAAAAAAGTGAGAAAAGAGACCAGGGAAAAAAGAATGACTCAAAAGAAGACACACAGAGAGAGGCAAAGGAGGGAGATGGAGTTCAGTGGAAATTTCCACTACTACTTTCAGAAATCTGACCAATGCACAACACATCCTCAAGTCCAGACAACTGACCTGAATGACTAAACTGAATTGAACAAACTGGACACACTGTAACTAAAACCAACATGCAGTGAAGGTTTTCTAACCTCCTCTTTGTTGCTGTCCTCAAGCTCAGCATCCAGGAAGTCTAGAGTGACGGGCTCTCTGAAGTTAATGGTCTAAGAAGGAGAAGAGAGGGGGAGTGAGGGGAGGAGACAGAGAGGAGAGGAGAGGAGAGACGGAGTGAAGAAAGAGATAAACAGAGACAGACACATGTCAATGCCACACACGCCTAAGCATGTCCATCAATCAGAGGAAATGAAGAGATCCAGAGAGAGAGAGATACTACTACTTAAAGGGAGATCAGGTGAAACTATAAACATAATGAGGGAATATGTTGTAACTTGCTATAATTTATGAACTACGCCAGGGGTTTTCAACCAGTGGTCCGCGGCCCACTTGTGGTCTGTGGGGACATTGCTGGTGGTCCCTGACCATGGATTCAGTAATGTATTTGCAATGTGGGAATCAGTATTTTTATTCAGTGGTGGTCCTGGGGTTACGTAATTAGTCAGAATGGTGGTCCCTGGTTCACAATCAGTTGAACACCCCTGAACTACGCCATAAAATATACTCTGTTCAGAGAGCAGAAACATCTAACTTATGGAAACACTTTCTCTATTTTTGTGCCACAGCCTCCCTCCATTTCTGCATCCTATGAGCAGAGGGGTCCCTCTTACCTTAGGCTGCAGGTTAGGATGCAAAAGCACGTAGCCATTAGGGTCTATGGCAAATGTGTATCCATTTGCCCCAAGCTGTGAAGAGAGGCAACAATGTCAGGGACATCCATAGTTCCAACAAAACCACTTGTTAGATACAAGCATGTGTGTGTACATTTGACAGTTATAACAGATACATGTCAATGCATCATTTATAGTGAAAGCAGGCTTCTTCATAGACAGTCAAGATTTCCTTTTTTGCATGTTACTCTTGTTGGATTTTGTTCATTTGGTTGTGCAAGCGTATTAAGCATTAAGATGGTTACCTTGTATCTAGGTGTGAGTGCTTGGATTTCATTCAGGGTAATGTCCACGCCCATTACTCCAAGGATCAGCTGATTCTGGACAGACATTGTTAGGAGGGAAAAAGTTCTTAACATGGCCACTAGGGGTCACTGCTCCACTTCATTCAGCACAGGCTGGGTGCTGCACCCTTCTTGTTCTCAATGTCATAAATCAACCTATAGAGCAATCTGAATTTTTCCTGGAACAACATTGACTTAGTAATGAATTGATATGTTTAATTCATAAGCGCTCATGTTGAAGGCACTACACAACGTTGACCAAATGACCTTAAGCGTTAAGAAAAGAATATAAATAGCAGGTATGTCTACACAGCCCTGCTGAAGGACACCAGTCCATGTCTGAACACACAGGTCTGAGGGCAGAGAAAGACTACAGAAGGGAACTACTTATATGTTTGATTAATCAAGTTGCTTTCTAAGTAATTAGCTGTGCAGCCAGAGGAGTTTCATTTTACCTGCGGCGATCCATCAGCAGTGAGGTTGAAGACTGGCACAGTTCCAGTGATGACCAGTCCCAGGCCCTATGGAGAGCCACTAGGTCATTATTTTACCATTACAATTTCAAAACAGCATTGTTGTTACTGGACAACTGAATATAATGGGAAACAGGGTTTAAAGGAGATAGTCAAGGAAGCATTGGGTAAAAAATGGACAGATTCTCATAAAGAACAATAATCTTCAAACACAAACCGCATATACGCATATCAAGATAAGGGAACCAAGTCTGTGTGTGTGTGTGTGTGTGTGTGTGTGTGTGTGTGTGTGTGTGTGTGTGTGTGTGTGTGTGTGTGTGTGCATGTAGAAAAGAGAGACTAAGTGCAAGAGAGACAGAGCAACCTAAAACAGTCTCAATGACTAGGCAAAAAAGCCAATTCTAGTGAATGACCATCAAATGAATGAATAAACGAATAACACTGAAGTTGTTGTTATGGAGATGGAGATGAAGGAGGAGCTGATCACTCAGATAAACCCACATACAGAGGCTGCGGGAGAGCACGATGGTGCCGTCCATGGGCTCAGCTCACCACGGCAACAACCAGAGCCACTCCTCAGTCCTCATCCACCCACACACAGCCCAGGAAGCCCCATCAGTCTCCTCCGGGGTTAGAACATTCCAGAACATAAATGCATCTCCCATTACCCGGAAAGCCGGATATGTATTAAAATTAATGCCGAAATATTACTAATTACTAGTTGCTTTGCCTTGCCTTCCAACCCTTCCAAACTCTCTGTCAGTCTGTATGGACACGTGCTGAATCTTTTGAAGACAGTGATGGACCAATTTCTTTGGAGGGTTGTCCCCAGTCTGCAATAGAACTGTTTTTATCTATACCAAACAAAAGTTATAGTGGAAATGCTCCAGGGTTTAAGAAAAGTCTCCTCTCCAACTGGCAGTGTAAATGATTTCAGAACAATAGATATATTGTTAAACTCTTGCTTGAAAGTGTGTGCCTATTGGTAAGGAAGGAACTCATTCTGCTGAAGTATGTGTGGAGATGTGGGAGGCAGTAGGCTCTCACCAGAGCATCCTGGTAGACGTTGGTCCACTGGACCTGTTTGGCTGGGGTACCAGCAAGGACCATTGGCCGACTCAAAACATCAAGGTACTCCTGAAATATAAAAAATAATGACACAAAATTCAAGGACACAGACACACACATTTGCCAAATACAAACAGGTTCTTTCCAACATAATTTAATTTAACTGGTCAGACACATACATGATTGCATTAGTACACTGACGTAGGTTGTTTGTTTAAATACACTAAGTTACTCAGTCATACCATTACTTTACACACACAGGAGCATGCACACACACACACGCACGCACGCACACACGCGCACACACACACACACACACACAAACACACACAAACACACAGCTCTAAATGCCAGGGGAGGCAGTAAAATGACTAGCCATGACGAGGTGCCACTGTAGGAGGTATAAAACAGCCTCTTAAGCGTCTTGCCGAGAAGGCAGTAAAAACACTAGCACTACCCACTCAGGGCCAAACAGCTCTCCTCATAAAAGAGCTTTTAAACTCTTCTAGAGCCTGTGGCCCGGAGAGACGCACTGGAGTGCTGCTGAACGACGAACAAACCCCCTCCTCGCACCGCCGCTACCTATTAGTGCTCTAATGACCGTTAGGGAGAGACACTCACATAGGATAATAAGAGCAAAAACTGTAGGTGTCCTCCTGTTGGTTTTCAAAGAGAAGGCCACTGTCTTTCTTTCTGGATCACGGATCTCCGAAGGAGACAAAAGGCTGCGCTGTAATTGGCTCTCGTGAAAGTCTAGACGGAAAGCTCTCCTCTCACTGGCTCTGACTGACTTATTTTAGCTGAAGCGAGAGTGGCAAGATTTGTCCCACATGCATCAATGCCTGCAGCCAGGTATGAATATGACATGCTTAGGAGGCACTTTCTCATTCCGGGGGCTTGAGCCATGCACTCGGCTGGAGACGGGGCAAATTGAGATTTAGAGGGGTGTAGAGAGGGCTTGTGGGAAAGAGCTCAAGTCAGCGGGATGAGAACGAGATTCTTGGGCACTCTCGGCACTGAGACCCAAAGGGCTTAAGGCTGTGCATTTGGACAGGGTAGATGTGCTTTCTGTCTCGGCTTGCTCAGTGGATCATGTTTTACTGCCCAAACCACCATGTGAGCCTTCAGGTTCTGAAAGTATTTCCATTTTAGTTCCTCTTACCACAGGTATCTTGGGGGAGATTGTACATGTAAGGGGAGGAATTCAATTAAACATCAAGCAGAAATGTTCCACAGCCTAATATCAAAGCTGGTCTACTGTGGCCTCTCCTATCAATCTGTAACCCTTACTGTGATCTAATAGGACAGGATCCAAACCAAAGCCTCAAGATATAAGACCTTTTCTTTCCATCACATTCACATACAGTCATGGACATGGACAGACACACACACACACACACACACACACACACTTCAACAACCCCTCCCCCCCATATGCTCTTTCTCAAAGCCTCTCTTGAGTTGCGCGCGGCGGCACAAATGCGTTTTTATTTCTTTTTTATATTTCTTTCTTTTTTTAATCCCCGCCTGGAACGGCCAGGTGCTGACAGGCGGAACCTGTTCTATTATTAGCTCTGTAAAGCCTTCGCTCCCCGCGCCACGGGGAGATCTTTCATCTGACAGCCAGACCTTTTCACGCCGTTTATACGCCCCACAGGAAACGGCCACCAGAACATAAACAACCACCTCTACAGCAACAGCGAGGGCGAGAGGTAGAGAGAGAGAGGAGAAAAGAGACAGGGAGAGAAGAGAGTAGAGGAGAAAGAGAGTAGAGGAGAAAGTAGGAAGAGAGGGAGAGAGTCTTACCTGTGCCTGTTTTTCCAGGAACCTATTTAGTGTCTGGCCACCCATATAACATTGTATATGACCCGTTGTTGAAGAACCCAACAGTAATGCCCCTGGCTGCACTAATTGTATGGACACAGCCACACAACCAGCATACCCTGTAGGACAGACCTCCAGTAGCATCTGATGCATGCTATGCAGGCCTGAACAGACTACTGTCTTTTGCGCTGCGTATACAGTGCACAGTTTTGCTAGCCTGCTTGTTCAGCCACAAATGAGTCTGCCGCAGTTCCAGAGTCTGACGGACTTATCTGCCGCTGGCAGGTGAGGCGGCGGGTAGACAGCCGGAGGAGCCGGTACCTGCGTGAGGAGAGAGTGTGACCAGAGGTGGCCATGAGGCGGTCCGCTTCTGTACGAGAAGACGACGGCGGGGAAGAGCCACAGAGCCACACCGACACACCGCCGAGGGCGCGTTATTATGTTTGTCACTGGTGTGCCTGTTGAGAGCATTTCATGCATGACCTTTCGCTGCTGAAAAGAGCTCTCTGCATGGAAACAAACAACGGCTTCTATGACTGTCAGTAGGAAGAAGGAAAAAAAAAAACCCAAGCCCAGCAGCTCGGCGGAGAGATGCTTTCGCAGGGGGACACAGGGGGAGTCTCCAAAACACTCCTTTTTTGATGCTCACGAGGAGAGGCAGGGTGGAATTCAGTACGCCTTGTGCATGTTAGTAGCCTGGCCTTGGCCTGTCTACGTACTTCCGGTCGATTTCTTTTCCCTACAGTACTCCGTCTGGAATAGGTTGATTCACGCTCGTTTACTTCGGCAGTTGGGCAGCCGACCAACCAGCGAACAGAGGGCGTCCCTGAGAGCGATTACGTACTCAGGCATGGTGTTTAGCTACGTCCCCGCCCCTGAAGCAGATCGCTTGGAATACATCAACGTAGGGAGCGAAAAGGGCTTATATTTATGAAATCTTTGAGCAAATGTGAATAATAGTTTAGCCTATTAACAGGAGTGTCACGAACGAAGTGGAGTAGGATGTTATATCGTCAGCTAAACTTTAGTCATAGATTTTGTCACTTGAAATAGGCTACGAACGTACTCGAGTCAAACTCTAGTTTAGTAGGCTACATGGTCGCGTCAAAATCACTATTTTTCAAACACTAAGAAGGCTCGAAATAACTTGAAACTTTGATCGAAGCATCATCAGTGTCTCTACATATGAACTCGAGCATTAAGAACATTATTCGTGTACACATAGTTTACTAAAAAGAAAGATTTTGGACAACTCACTCCTTGCAAGATGGCAAGATGGCAGCGAGCAGAAAAAACGAGTGAGTTGTTCAAAACCTCTCTTTTAGTAAACTCTGTGTACACCAACAATGTTCTCAATGCTCGAGTTCATGTGTAGAGACACTGATGATACTTCGATCAAAGTTTCATGTTGTGTCGAGCCTTCATAGTATTTTAAAAATAGCTATTTTGACGCGATTGTATCAAAAAAGTAGTAGCCCTATAGGAATCCCATTCAAAAGGTCATTTCACCCGAAAACGACAACGCATACAAGCTTAAAAGTGGCGCTTTGGACGTACTTATGCATTATGAAAGTTTGACTTGGGTACATTCACAAAACACTATATGATGCATTTTGGCGAGAGTTACGCAGATGAAACGTGTGATTGTTTGCTGATAAGATGCACCCGTGCTTGTTATGGGCGTGCTGCAGAGAAACTTCTCTGTATGACGAAACGCCGGTTGTTAGTGATTGGTTCAAAGCGGTTCAAAGGAACTCCAATGATTTTAAAATCTCAAACTGTGCCCTCCCACCCGGAAATAAACGAACGCCTATGGATCTAGGCCAGACTCTCTGCGAAGTCAGAGAGTCTGGTTTCCAGGCTAGCATGTTAGAGCACACCTGGACCAAACAAATGGGAAGATTGCCTTATTCCTTATGCATATGAAGCACCGATCCATTGGAAGTGGAATTTGGAGCTGAGCTGGGGGGTGGGGTCTGCTAACATAGGCATTTGTGTGTGTGTGTGTGTGTGTGTGTGTGTGTGTGTGTGTGTGTGTGTGTGTGTGTGTGTGTGTGTGTAAAATGAGCCCTCTCTGAAGCATGGAAATAGGTGTGGTTTCCAGGGAGGTGTGTGACATGAGGAGCGTGTTCGCAAGTGATGGTCTAAATGTGTGTCGGTGTGTGTGTGTCTGTGTGTCAGTGTGTCAGTGGTGGACAGTAACGAAGTACATGTAATTCGTTCCTGTACTTAAGTAACATATAGATGTATCTCGACTTTACTCAAGTATTTATATTTAGTGATACTTTGTACTTTGACTCCACAACATTTCTAAGTGAATAATCATACTTTTTACTCCGTTCCATTTATTAAAACCTCTCGTTCCATTTTACCAAAGCGAATCGTAATGAGAGGTCAAACACTCTCTGGTCACAGCCAGTGCACAATCACGCACCAATCAGGGCTCAGCGCGCAATTTGCTCTGAAGTCCTTTCGATTTCGTCAGTTTCGTTCGTTTGATTAGACATTGTGTGCGGGAGAGCTAGGTTTAAATCATTACAACGCAAAGCATTTTGCAGGATGATGCTCATGCTCACTTAATGCTACAATAATGACAGAAACGTCCGACACTGACTTGCCTGAACACCCGTAGCCTTATTTAGGCAAACTTTTTGAAATGGTGGAAAGGAAGACGGATTCGTTTTACTTTAAGTGTCTTCTCTGCCTGCCGAAGAACAATATTATATCCTTGTTCAAGAATTCTCCCTCGAATTTAAAGAAACACGTCGAGGTAAGTGATTTTCATTCTGGTAGGTTTGATGACTAGCAACCGAATTATTTTAAATTTAACCTACATTGTCTGCATTGTGTGTTTGGCTAAATTAGTTTAGCAGCTACGCTAGCATAGCTGGGCCTTCCTAGCGTTCCGTGGTTAATTCTTTGACTGCTGTCAAGCAAAGTGGCCTTTTTCGTTCAAAAGAATGTTTAAGTTCGTTGTCTTTGGCGAAGTAGCCTGCCTTCATTTCTCAGCAGAAAATGGTTAAAAATGGTAGCCCAATTGGCTTTTGAAGACAAATTGGTTGAAGTTTTAATTTTTTGTTTTCGTTTTGGCAAGTAGCCATAAGCGGGATAATCTATCTAGGCAAGTTGAATGCATTTTGACTTGCTTTAAATGCATGGTATGGTGCATAAGAAATTGGCTGCTGGAATTTGCTAGGCTATTAAAAGAAATCCCCTAATTTCGAGTTCACCTTTTAAAGATCACATTTGATTAATATACATATATATATATAAAAACATACAGTGTAGCCTAGATCTAGGAAATGAAAAAAATTGTATTTTATTTATTAGTGGGAGTAGCCTATGTGTACATGTTGTTAATGGTTGGATTTTTATGTTTTTTTTCAGAGAAAGCATGCAAGTGTTGTGGATAGGTATGACGCTTTGACTGCCCCACGCAAAAGAAAAGCAAAGAACCAAGACGCTCCTTCAACTTTAAAACAGTTAAAGTTAGGTGAGACAAAGGGAGTTTCTCAAAGAAATGTGGATCATGCTGTTTTGAATTTTGTAATTCAGAGTCTCCAGCCCTTTAGTGTGGTAGAGCAGCCATCATTTCAAGATCTCTTGCAAGATCTTCAGCCCAATGCCTCTCTGATTTCCAGGACCACCTTGCGACGCAAGATAGATGAGGCTGCAATTGTGATGAAGAGGAACATCAAAGAAGCTATGGACAAGGTCGATTTTATTGCTACGACAACAGATTGTTGAGTGCAAGGCGGAGGGGTTTTCTTGGAGTTACTGCCCACTGGGTTGATCCCAATAGCCTAGAGAGGTGTTCAGTGGTGCTAGCATGCAAGCAGCTCAAAGGTGCACACACTTTTGACGTCTTGGCTAATTCGTTAAATGAGATACACTCAGAATTTGGCATACAGAACAAGATAACCCGAACTACTACGGACAACGGGTCCAATTTCTTAAAGGCATTCCGAATGTACGGAGAACAAGATGAAAACAACAATTCTCCTTCAGATGAGTCTGAAGATGGTGAGGAGATGGGTGATGAGGACCAGGAGTGTGATGGGGTTGAAGTGGATTTTGTTGAAGTCACATCTATCTTAAATGAAGATGATGGTTTGCAATTCCAACTCCCTAAGCATCATCGATGCGCCTGTCACTTATTGAATCTTGTCTCCACAGTGGATGCGGCCAAAAGCAAACTCAAATGATGCGTTCAAAAGGTTGTCTAGATCAGCTTTTTTTAAAATGCTATGGACTATGGAACAAATGTGGGAGATATTCTACTGCTGCAGAGCTTATAGAGAATGTGTGCAAAATTCAGCTTATCCATCCCAACGCAACAAGGTGGAATTCTTTGTTTCAATTCTGTCATTCTGATTTAACATGGAGGAATGCATGATTACAGGGACTTGATTTTTAGCATTTATTTAAATGTCCATTTCAGGCCTGGACTACATTAAGGACCATCTGGAGGAAGACCCTTCACATCAATTGCCAGCTAATGGCTCCAGTGCATCAGATGATGAGGACTTCTTTGCAAGCATGAAGACATCTGATGGTCAGGAAAATATTAAACAATTAGAAGGCTACCTTGCCTCAAAGGTAGACCACAAGGATATATTGAAGTCGTACCCTGTAGTGTGTAAGTTATCTCTTAAACCTAACACCACTTTACCAGCTTCAGCCGCTTGTGAGCGCCTATTTAGCACAGCTGGGCTGATTTTTAGTCCACGGCGGGCAAGGCTGGATGCAAAAAAATTTGAGAACCAGCTCCTCCTGAAGCGAAATAAGAAATATTTCAGCTTTAGTAAATAATGAATAGCTATGCCATTTTAGGCTCGCTGTTTTAGCATGCCTTTTGTGATTCAGGGTAGGTCAGGTTAACTGGTTTGTTGTGACTTTGTTGTTGTGTACCAGAGTATCTTACTCTATAATCTTCTAAACAAATTGGTATAACATAATGCTTCACTGGTTCCTGTAATGGTAGTTTTTATTCCCACTTCTGATATCTGGCAGAGTATTTTGTTTTGACTTCCTATGTTTGTACCAGAGTATCACTATACATACTTTTTACAGTCTTCTGTGCAGACTGATACGCTCTGTAAGTTTGTGGAATTTATGCAAAAACTAGTTCCTATAATTACTTTTTTTTTTTCACGTTTGATCTGAGGTCAAAGGTTTTATTTTGACTTTTGTCTGTTTTTGTACCTAGGGTGGTGTAGGGAATATCATTACTATCACTAGTCTTCAGCACCAACTAGTATCACACCACATTCTCTGATTTTGTGGAACTAGCTCCTGTAATGGTATTTAGAAGTTTAAGGGTAACACATTTCAGACATACAGATGTGATATAGGAAAGGGGCTTATGTTTTATGCAACATTTTTGTAATTAAATGTGCAACTAAGTTACAAATAAATGTAAAATTAAATAATTGTTCTCTAGTGCTGTTATTTCATAACCACTTGGTCTTACCTAATGGCAATAACCTTTAACCTTTAAAATTATAAAAAGCCATTAGAACCATAATTCATTGAGGTACTTTTAATACTTAAGTATATATTAAGGCAAATACTTTTATACTTCTACTCAAGTGGAAATTCCAAGAGCATACTTCCACTTTTACTTGAGTAATATTTGACACAAGGTATCTATACTTTCACTTAAGTACGTAGTTAGTGTACTTCGTCCACCACTGCTGTGTGTCTGTGTGTGTGTGTGTGTGTGTGTGTGAGAGAGATAGAGAGAGACAGAGTGTGTGTGTATGTGTGTGTGTGAGTGTCTTGTTGAAAAAGTGGCATGGTGGTCTCAGCAGACCTGCATCTTGTTGGACTTGGCTGTGTGTGACTTATTGCATGGAGGAAGCTGCCTGTTTATGAGGTGTAGCTAATAACGTCAATGTTTTCACTTGGTGCGCCGCTCAAGGTGAAGTGTGTGACCCTGCAGATGTCTGGGGTGATTGTGCACCTTGTTGAAGGTGAGAAGAGCATGTTCAGTGTGTGTGTTTGTGTCATTGGGAGGTAAGGTCTAGCACAGTGTGTATATATGTGTGTGTGTGTGTATGTGTATGTGTGTCCTCATGGATATTTCTGGGGTGTGTGTGTGTGTCATTGGGAGGTGAGGTCTGGCAGGGTGTGTGTGTGCGTGTGTGTTCACGGCTGTGTGCGGGTGGTGATGAGCCGGTAGGGGTAATGGTTAGTGACAGGACGTGATGCGCGGCACGATGCGCAGGTGTGCCGTCCTGCTGCTGACACGGTGGCTGCGGTGGCGCCGGCCAATGGTACCGCACCTGCTAGGGAGAGGCCATTAGCGGCGGCTGGCAGACGCCCGCTGCTAAATTAGAGCCCCGCTAATGGAACAGCTGACAGGCTATTCATGGGACCTGATCAGCACGCCTGTGGGGAAAACCTGAGGGGAGCAGGAGGCAAGAAAAAGAGAGATGAGAGACAGAGACAAACAGAGAGAGATGGAGAGCGAGAGAGAGACAGACAGACAGAGAGAGAGAGAGAGAGATGGAGAGATAATGTTTTCCTTTGGCACGGAATCAATGATTGCCAACCCCAGGACATAAAGTGGTGATAAAATGCTCAAACAACTCAAGGATCTGTGTGACCTTGGTAAGCTATTCTATAATTTTCTAAAAGCTACAGTAAAGTACTCAACTTAGGAAACTATAGGAAAAAGAACATTTAGTAAAATTCAAATAGGCTTCCTTACAGAATTTATAACCACCAATTGCATCTACACTCTCTGCACCCTTACCTATTATAAAACATCATGTACATAAAATAAATCCAAGTAATGGAAAGACGTATGAATGTTTTATTGACTTCAAGACTTCAGATTACATCTGGCTTGAAGGCATGTTGCTAAAACTCTTAGAGAGTGGTGTAGAGTGGCAAGGTTTCCCTATAAGAAAACATATACCTGGGACATACTTGTAGTTTTTGAGACAGGGTAGATGCGTTAGGCATGGATTCAAGTCCAAGGCAGCTGTCCAACATATTCATCGATGAGTTAGCTGTAGAATTTAATCTACATCTTCTGGACATGTTCTCAATAGTACCGATGATAAATGCCTTCTCTATAAGGATGACACGCTACTAGTTCCATCATCCAAAGAGGGCAGCCAGGAGAGTCTTGAAAAGCTATTATCTATAGCAACAACTGGGCATTACCAATTAATACTGACAGAACACAAATGTAGAACACCTGAAAAAGGATCCAAGTTTCAAACCTGAGATAGAGAAGGTAGAGAGAGGGGAAGGGAAGAAAGATAGAGAGAAAAAGAAGAGAAATGGATGGGACGAGAAAGAGAGGAGATAAAAGATGGATGGTGATACATAAAGAGAATGAGGGACATGTATAGAGAGAGCGAGAGAGAGAGAGAGAGAGAGAGAGAGAGAGAGAGAGAGATAGAGGGAGAGAGAGAGGGAGCGAGAGAGAGAGAGAGAGAGCGAGAGAGAGAGAGAGAGAGAGAGAGATAGAGGGAGAGAGAGAGGGAGCGAGAGAGAGAGAGCGAGAGAGAGAGAGAGAGAGAGAGAGATAGAGGGAGAGAGAGAGGGAGCGAGAGAGAGAGAGAGAGAGAGCGAGAGAGAGAGAGAGAGAGAGAGAGAGAGAGAGATAGAGGGAGAGAGAGAGGGAGCGAGAGAGAGAGAGAGAGCGAGAGAGAGAGAGAGAGAGAGAGAGAGAGAGAGAGAGAGAAGGCTCTTTAAGCAAGCCAGGCCTTGAGGCTTCTTCCCCCAGGGCTTTAGTTGGGGCAGAACAAGAGGGGATGGGGGATGAAAGAAACGAGTGTTAACAGAGAGAAAGATAAAGAGGGCTACACAGATTAAGACTGTTCACACACAGCCCATCCCACCCCCACCCTCCACCTCTCTGCTCCTCTCCTCTCCTCGCTTCCTGCACTATATGGTGCGTTTCCAGGCGGAGATAAGCATCACCGTCAGCGCCTTCAAAGTGTGTGTGTGTGTGTGTGTGTGTGTCCGTGCAGGCCCATGCATGGCCCATGTGTGTGTGAGAGAGAGGGGAGACACAGATGGATCATACACACAGCTGGACCAGCACAGCCATGCATGGCTCACACAGAAACAGCTTTATGATGATAGCATGGGCTCAGGGAGTGGGTATTAGCACTTGTCATATTGCAATCCCTAACCAGCAAAAGCCCACTCTCCTACTTTCATATGGAAGATCAATGGGTTTGAAGTGAGGCTAGATTGCTGTAGCCAAATATAGGACACAAACATATATAGGCGACAAGCACAGTACTTAATGTACGTTATTTCCTGTCTGGGCTAATTTTCTCATTTTTTTACTCATTCACTCACACACACACACACACCCACACACACACAAACACAATAAAAGAACGAGAGCATACCTGTGTGTTGATACGGATAGCCCCAATGGATGGAATTTCAAAGTAGTAACCTTTTGAAAGAAAGAAAAGAAGGAAGAAAGAGAGAGGGGAAAATAACCGTCAGTCAAACACCCTTCTGTTTCTCTGAATTCAACAGTGTTTCCTCTCAGACTTAATCAGACTGACGGCAGTGTGTTGTTACAATCCCGTCCTTGACTGAAACTAATTATTTAAGCAGAAGGTACATTTTCAAGGTTTGTTTGCAGACAAAATGAGAGGGCAGAATTTATCCTGACGAGACAGCTCGAAAATGAAAAAAGGCACTACACTTTATCTCAAAGGTGACTTTAATCTCCCTTATGGAGCACACAGACATAGTAATATGAAGCGGTATTTTCTTCCAAAACTATATTTGGAGATGATGGATGAGTTCAGCATCAACCTGCTGCCACAGACGAGCGCTCTGGAGCAGTTTAGTGGCACTGCTGTCGCTGCTGCCTAATCTGGCCACATCTCATAGACAGAGACGAGAGGCCCTGTGTGTGTGTGTGTGTGTGTGTGTGTGTGATGGGAGCCAAACAGCTCTCATTTGCACACACACCTGTCCATAAAAGCCCACACAGCTGTGAGGGCCAAGGGATTCAGGGGGCTTGATTAGCAATACTAATGCACATGTGAAATTGTGTGTGTGTGTGTGTGTGTGTGTGTGTGTGTGTGTGTGTGTGTGCGTAAATCTGTTGGCATTTGTATGAAATTCTGCTCTGTGGTGAACTTTGTGTCTGACAGAAAAAAAGAGACATGGAGACATTTGTTCGTTGTGTGAGTGCATGCAGGCATCCATGTGAGTGAGGGACAGGAGCTTTGGAGTTCGTAAATACTAGGAACGGCTAGGAATGTACCAATGATGTCTCTCTCTCTCTAGAGATAGAGATAGAGAGAGAGAGAGAGAGAGAGTACACACACTTGTTTTAACACACTCCAATATGTTTCTATATATGGAAGTGTAGCTATCACTGAGAATAGATATATACATGTACAAGCACATAGATGTGTGCCTGTCAGTCTATGTTGATCTGTAAGTCTAACTAGCATGATATTGTATGTGTATGTGTGTGTGTGTGTGTGTGTATGTGTGTGTGTGTGTGTGTATGTGTGTGTGTGTGTGTGTGTGTGTGTGTGTAAGCCTGCGTGTATGTGTGTCTTTGCGCTCTTTTGTCTGTTTGTACGACCCCCCCATTGGAGAGTGAAGAGCTGGCAGCGTGTTTTCCTCTGTGTCGGAGGGATGTTGTGTGCACTCTGCTTGCCTGTGATACGGACACAAACAAGACCAAACCCAGAGTGAGAGATCAGCTCCTCAGAGAGAGACAAACCGAGAGAGAGAGTCAGAGAGAGAGAGAGAGAGAGAGAGAGAGAGAGAGAGAGAGAGAGATAGCGAGAGCCACAAAAGAAGAGAGGAGACGAAAGAAAAAAAAACACTGAGTGAGCTTCCTCCAGTCTGCCGTCTGTCTCCGCCGTCGCTGCTCTCATTACGCGGGAGAACATGTCGGCTCAGAGCCCCTTAATCCAAACGCCCGCCGCAGCCTTGGCCCAGCCGGAAGGATGTCACGGTTATGGGCGGAAAAAGCCAGGCTCCTCCAGCTAATTAATTAAAACTTGTGGGGAGCCCTCCCTCTTACCCTGCCCCCCCCCCCCCAGACTCGCCTCTCTTGAGCACTTGGCACAGCTCGCAATTAACTAATCAGCCGCTCTGAGAGTGACGATCATTAGGCTGAGGCTTAACGAGGGGAGAGGAGGGCGGAAATAATGCAACCAAACAACATACACGCAAGAGATAGACAGAGAGAGACAGACCAAAAGAGAGAGAGAAAACAGCATTTCTATATGTCTACGCCTCTATGTCAGTCTCTCTCGCTCTTTCTCCCTTGCATGGATCTCAGTTCATTCCAGCATTACTAAATTACTACATATTGTTTATTCAGGGAAATTTGACTGAGCCCAAAGAGCTCTTTTGCAGCAAAGCCCTATGACAAACAGTTTAAAGAAAACAGAGTACAAGATACAAAATTGAATCCAAGAAGAATACAATAAAAATGTAAGAACACAGAAGAAAAAACAGGCAAAAGCAAGTTAGTTAATAACAGGAGCACTGTACCGTTAGCCTGGTCCTTACCGTTTCTCTTAGTCATACAGTCTGGAACAAAGTAATAATAATCTGTCTCCGTAATGGGCGGATGCTTATTTTGAGGTTTAAAATCATTGGAGTTCCCTTAACCAATCAGCAACGTTTGGTAATGACGTATGCTGTGCGCCGGAGTTCAGGCTCTTACGCTTCCCACTTCCGCTTCAGGCTCTGCTTCCCACTTCTGCTCTCAGTAGTGAACACACCGCTGGCTAGTATGCAGGCTACCTGACCGCCAGGGCAGTCTCTTTGTAGTGGATATCTCTAACTTGCGCCAGCCACAGACTGAGAGTTGTATACCAAAAACGTCATGTCACCGAGATTATATCAGCTCTTGTCACACGCCAGTTTTCCTCTCATCTCTTCTCGCCGCTTATCAGACGATTGTTGTTCTACGCAGCCCGGTGACTTCGTCGGAGCTACGGCGCTTACTTCGTCCTACACAGGCTGTTCAGACTTCACTCTCGGATAAGTTGGATTGTACCAGAGAATGTCTAATAAGGGGAGAACCTTCACTCTCGGAACTCTTCCGGTGTGGTACTGCATCTAGGGGCGCTCGCGGGCGAGTCCAGAATGAATGGAGGTCTATGGAGCTGTACCCCTCAAAATCTACTTTTCTCGGGATATAATTTTTTTTTCAAGTACTTTGAATATTGTATTCGAAAGGGGAGACAAAGACAATACACTTGGTTGAGTATTATATTTTTTAAAGTCACTTAATTGTTCTAAAAAGCCTTTCAAACGTGTCTATGACGTCATTCATTAGCATGATCATAGCATAGCATAGCATCAATGCTAGCGTGTTATGGGCAACAACGACCCAACCTGTAAGAAAACGAAAGGACATGACTCCCGGATTATTTTACTTTTGATTGATAATCCATATCCATTTTGCGAAAAATAAAATAAAATCTGAGGGTTTCAGTTGTTAAATAGGTGAAAACAATAAATGTAGCCATGTAGCTCCATAGGACCCCATGTATTTTGGACTCGCCCGCGATCGCCATCTAGGTGAACTCTGATGAATTGCAGCCAAATTCGGTTTGTATGGGATTAATAGAGAGTGGGGAGGCTCTCCGTAGACGGGCTCTGATTGTACTGACGACCTACGCGTTATTTAACCTGGAACTTGCTCAGTTAAACTAACAGTTGTTCGGCAAAACAACGCAGCCTCACCTTGAGCCACGCTCGGTGACTGGCTAACGTTACTGTCCACAAGCACGGTAGCCTCGCCTGGAGCCCAGCTCAACCACAGGCTAGCCTCTGTCAAACACAAACACGGAGCGGTTTACCTTGAGCCCAGCTCGGTAACCGCTAGTCCCAGTCAAGCATAATCACAGCAGCCTTGCCTTGAGCCCCGCTCGGTAACCGGCTAGCTCACGTCAAGACACACCGCCTCACCTTGAGCCCTGCTCGGTAGGCTAGCTAGTAGCTAACATTCCATTCCTTAAGTAGACCTATGCCGCATTGATTTTGTAAAGGTAATTTGAGAGTAGGGGGGAGAATAACGAGCAGCAAACGTTTATTTGAAAACATGAAAAGTAGTGATGCATGTAGTACACTTGTGCGTTTAGGTTTAGTTATCACCATCTGATAAATCAAACTTTTGCCAAAGCCAGTTGAAAGGAGAGCTACAACATCCTTGGCATTTATAAAATTGACAAGACAAGCCTCTTGCTCCTGCTTTAATTGCGTGATAGCTTCTAGCATCTCTTCCTCCGTCGCCATTGTTGCTGTGCTGTTGAACTACAAGCTTCGCTGGACTACAAGCAACTCGGCAGGCGACCTCCGCGTCATCACTCAACTGTTCGCTGATTGGCGCGGTCGTACGCGAGCCGCATACTGTGGGTTGGGCCAGACTACGTGCGAGGCTGAAATCAAATTTTGGCCGGAAGTACGTAGGATGGTAACACCAGGCTACTGTACCGTAGCCATATCATTAAGAAAACACTTCAATTTATCAAAGGCTTAGTTTCAGACTTTCTTGCAGTTTGTTCCATATATAAGGTGCAAAAAAGCTTGAAAGCAGATTTCCCAAAGTCAGATCTCACAAGTGGGGTTTCAAGCGAGATGAGACTCTGTGCCCTGGTACTGTGACACATAGACTTGAATTTCAACAGGAAGCTAAAGTAAGAGGGTTGTTTCCCTGCTAAAGCCTTAAAAACAAAGAGAAAGCAATGTCTATCCCTCCTATCTGATAAGGAAGACCAATCCACATTCTGGTAGTGTGCAATGATCTAAAACCATCACCAGTAATAAAATGTATGGCATTGTGGTATACTGTATCAAGTGGTTTCAGTGCTGAGGTGGAAGCATACATATACACAACATCGCCATAGTCTAAGACTGATAGTATTGTTGATTGGACTATCAACAGTATATTTTTCTGGGAGAGACATGGCCTAATTCTGTGCACCTAACTTCACTTTCACCTTCTTAGCTAGTTCAACCACATGTGTTTTAAAAAATAGTCTGTCATCCAGCCAGATGCCCAGATATTTATGACTGACTCACTCGATGTTTTCCCCATTAAGTGAGTGAATTTTATGGACATCATGGATGTGTTTTCTTGCTTTAGAAAAGACCATGATTTTATATTTTAGACTCATTCAGGATCAATTTAAGGCTATGCAGGGATCATTGTACACAGTCAAAAGCACATTTACTGCTTGCTCTGCTATACATACTGTGCATACATACAGACATATACTGTAGATGCCTTTGCATTCGTGCTACTCCAGATAAGTCTGTGCATATTATATGGCGTGCATCTGCTGGGAGATGAGCTTCTTCAGTCCTCCCTGGGAACTGAGCGGAGCTGTGGTGAATCGAGGCGTGCAGCATTGCCCAGTGTAAAGTGGGTCACACGGAAGGAGGGATAATTACGAGGGAAGCGCAAGACAGATTGGCAGGATCCTGCTCAGGGCTGGAGTGTGTGTGTGTGTGTGTGTATGTGTGTGTGTGGGGGGGGGCATAAGGAGAAACAAGGCCCACTGCTGAGAATGCATGTGCCACATCCCAGCACAGGTTAAATCCCGGTGGAGCCCCCACATCACTGCATGGTGATCGCCAGTAGGGCTGGGAGCTCGGAGTGATCTTAGTACCAGACTTGAGGACAATCTGAGCTCGTCCACATGCTCAAGGGTAGTGGTGTCTGCACTGGCGTCTGGTATTTGTGCATTGAGCGCTGTTTGGCCTCACAAATATCACTGGTAAGTCCCACTCATCTCCACATTTCAAGTGCTATGTGAAAGGCACTGCAGTGCAAAAATAGTTTAGGAAAACATGGGTGTGCTTTTATATTAGAACAACAAATGAACATACATGCTTTTTTACATGTGTTACTTGTGTGTGACTCTTAAAACTACTTTATTCTTTGCTTTAAGGGTGAGGGTGTTGGAGACACTGACTGTTTATGTTTGTTTTGTTTGTTTGTTTTGTTAGTTGTGTGTCCTGTTTTTGTTTTGCACCTTCTTCCCAGCTCTCTGTAGCTCTGCTCAGATCGAGTCTACAACACCTAATCAGACCTGAAGTGAATTCAGTGCTGCTGGCCCAGACAAGGGGGTGATTAAAAGCTCCTGTGCCAGCACCAGAAGAGAGAGAGGCCTCTGGCTTGGAGGCTGCTGGGATTACTGCCTCTTGGCCTGAGATTTCCTTTAGTGCTGTTGTTGTTGTCTTTTGACTGTTGTTTGTAGTCTCAATTTAATGTCTTGGTTGTGCCATGGCCTGCTTATTTCCAAACATTTGTTAGTGAATGGCAAGGTGGTGTTCGGCTCCCCTTTGGCGAGGCTTAAAAAGAGCAAACATAATCACACAGTACACACCAGTCCCACAACTTCAATTACCTTTGTTGGCACACGCAATCCACTGCAGTGGGGTGACATCATAGTTGTGCTGGCCAACGGAGAAGGTAAAGACTCTGACCTGCAGGGGTGGGGAGAGGCACTGGATGAGAACATGCTCAAAAAAACAAAACAAAAAAAAAAAAAACACTCAAAAGATAATGGCCCCAGACTGACCTTACGTCCAACAATCAAAACCCACTTCAGCCATGGGCTTAACACACAGACGATCAATGCATCTAGATGCAGTGGTGAGCGCATTTGTATTCAATCTGAATGCAACGAGAGAGGGCCTTACCGTTTTGTTGGGCCAGTTGTACTTCTCAAAGACCTCCTGGGCTCGGTCTTCACCTCCGTCTGTGAACATCATGATCATCTTATTGCAGTTGGCTCTGGGGGAGCCGGTGTCCTGCACAGGGAGAGGAGAGAGAGAGAGAGAGAGAGAGAGAGAGAGAGGGGGAGAGAGAGGGCCAAACACAGAGAGAGAGAGAGAGGGGGGGGAGAGGGAGAGAGAGGGGGAGAGAGGGCCAAACACAGAGAGAGAGAGAGAGGGGGGGGAGAGGGAGAGAGAGGGGGAGAGAGGGCCAAACACAGAGAGAGAGAGAGAGGCAAACAGATATAAATGAACAATCATGTTGCTATGGAAATAAAAACGGATTTTTGACATGCAAACAAATATGGGCTCGAAATGGATTGATGAGAGTGTGTGTGTGTGTGTGTGAGAGAGAGAGAGAGGGGGGGGGGGATTATGTTGATGAGCAGGGAATGATGAGTATGGAACAGGAACTAGATGAGAGGAAGAGAAGGGAAGATGGAATCAGTGATCATAATCACCAGCACTTTTGGAAAACATCCACTTCTGTGTGAGTATGTCTGTGTGTGTGTGTGTGTGTGTGTGTGTGTGTGTGTATGTGTGTGTGTGTGCATACACTTTCATTAGTGTGTCTGGAGCTCTGATGTCTGTGTGTTTGTGTCTGTGTGCATTAATGTGACAGTGTGTCCAGAAATAACTCCTCAGGTATAATCCTGATGCCATCTCCCTCACTCACTCTCTTTGACAAACACACACACACACATGTACACGTGTGTGTGTGTCTCCCTCCCTCCCATCCTCTCTCTCTCTGTCTCTCTCTCATCATTCACCCATCCTGTCAGATCCAATCTGCTACCCAGAATCCCCCTTTCTGTCGGCCTCTATTTCTCTTCCCAGTGCCATGACGAGACTCTAATAATGCTAAATAATATGGCTGCAATCAGATAAATTAAATCGCACAGACTGTGACTAATCGTCTTTAGTTTTTGTTTGTCAGAACTGGATGATTGGAGGACTGCCAGTGGACATTGCTACTACCCTGAAATGGGCTATTCCAGAGACTAGGCTGATTACCATAGGAAACAAGCTGGAATTACTAGAGGACTAGCTGGCTGTTATGGTGTGTCAGCTAGTTATTGAGATAAACCATTTGGTTGGTTATAAGTCTGAACTCTGGGATCAACAATGTTGGAAATGTTACTTTAAAAAAGTAATTAGTTATAGTTACTTGTTCCAAAAAGTAACTGAGTTAGTAACTGAAATACTCTATGGTAAGAGTAACTTGTTACCAGGGAAAGTAACTATTTGCGTAACTGTTGTTAAAAGTTGCTATATGTCAAAGAATTTGGATTTTTTGAGCAGTTTTGAGCAGCCATTTGAAATCAGTAGAACAGACAGGTGTTTGTAGGCTACATAACTTTCGATATTTATTAGATAGATAGATAGATAGATAGATACTTTATTGATCCCCAAGGGGAAATTCAAGATATTGCACATCGCCAGACCTACGGTTGACTTCAGCCTGTGTCATATGTTTTTGTTGTGAGGCAGAAAGATCTAGCTTTTGCTGCTTGGAGGACTTTGCTCCGAGTCCTTCTTTGCTAGTGGATGGCGAGCTATCATCTGTGGTGGAGGTATCGGTGTTTTTGGCCACTAGCTTTAGATGCGTGTGTGAGATGCTTCATTAAAGAGTTTCTTACAACGGATGTCGACAAAGTCTTCGCTCCTGGACATAATGTACACATTACATGCACGTTCTTGCCTTGATGAATTTGAAGTAGTGCTTATATCTCCACCTTGAAAATGCCAACTTTTCGGATTGCTCCTGACCTCTGCTGTTTCGTCAAATCTCTATTTAAGCTGTTGCGTGTGTGTGTGGCACGTGTGCTAGCAAGTGTGTAAAAACACTGGCTCTGATTGGCTATCATGAAACATGACTCTGCCTTAGCCAATAATAATCGCTTACGTCGTTATTAACCCACCTCCTCACTAGCTGTGAGCCAGGGTGCGTTCGGATTACAGTTTATTCAATCATTGCATAGTAACGCACAGTATTTAACGTCCAGTATTGTTAACGCCGTTGTAACGACAGGAAAAGTAATTAGTTAGATTACCCCGTTAGTTAAAAAATAACGTCGTTACCTAACGCCGTTCTTTTAAACGGCGTTATTCCAAACACTGGGGATCAGCCACTGACATCACTGTTTAGTCGGCTAGATAGAATGTACATTATATCAGTGGGTAAGCAAACTGCATATTAAGGACACATTCCTTAACTATCACTTAGCTTTTAGTTAGCTGGTTGCAGTACAATACATAAGACATTTCTTCTGGCTTTCACTGAGGTTATAGGGATTACTGAATGATGGGGTAGACTGTCTGCTGGGTTTGGCTGCATAGTAGTTGTTAATGTGGGTAGTTGTGCTTAGCAGGCATATGGGCACATGTCTGCTAACACCAGCAGCTTTAATAAAGTGATATCACTTCATCGGTCAGTGTCTGGGTCTTACTCATCAATCAGCACATCAGGGCTCATTAGAGGGGACAATCAACCAAACATGCACACACACACACACATACACACGCACACACACACAGATAAGACATTTCCATACATGCAGAGTGCATCCAGCTTAAAGGAACAGTGATCCACGTTTCAGCACCCTGGACAGCAGCCACTCTTTTTCCTCCAACCCAAAGGAAGCCCACCCTCTGCTCCAGCACCAGAGACAGCTACTATCACCATGTTCACACTTTTCAGGGAAGACCAGCCCTCTTACATGGCTCCTCAACACTAATCCTATATTCATAAACCACTTCCAGGACTGCATTACTCAGTTTTCCTGTCATAATCTTTGCCCCTTTGCCTTTCCTGATCTAGAGACCGACCGATCTATCGGCCAGCCGATTTAATCGGCCGATTTTTGCTATTTTTTAATCAATCGGCATCGGCCGATTTTCTTATTTGGCCGCGCTGATTTTAAGTCAGGCACATCTATGGGCAGCTACTTGGAACACAGCGCGAGGTTTTAAAAGATACGGTCTATTTAGAACTAAGAAAATCTTTGGTTTCAAGAAGGAGCAAGACTGTCTACAGGTAAAGCATCAATTTTTACATTCCAGTGTCCCAAAGTCGTATATTTTCTCTTATGGTTGTAATCTGTGATGTTGCTTCATTTACCGAAAGTGCGTTGGGAATGCGCCGACAAGCCCCCTCAATGCTGGACCCCATTTCTCGAAAGCATTGTTGCTAACCAGTTAGCAAATTAGTAGGTTGCCTATGGGAAATTGCATTGCAACCAAGTAAGTTGCTAACTTAGTTAGCAACGACACTGTCGAGAAACACACCCCTGGTGACCAGCGTGATTTTTCGATCTAAACTATAGTAACGGACAATCTAAGTGAAAATTTAACAAAAAGAGGACGCAAATCTAACATGTGAACGCTTTATAACACGGTCATCCCATGTCCATTCGTTTTCAACTGCATCGGAGTTGAAGAAGAAATGAAAGTTGCTTAGCGTTGTGGCTACGAGTTCGTTGGGAAGAGTTTAGCAGTGTGGATGGGATTTTTTTTTTAGAAAAAATATATCTCGGTGCACATTGGGATCTTAATTTAATGCCTTCCATATGTTAGGCACTGGGGTCACCTCTATTGCTTCAAGTGGTCATACCTTATTTTTAGGATCAGTTGAATTGTTTTGAATTTTTGTCGTAACACGGTGATAAGGAACTACAGCTGCATGTGACGTCACAGGTTTGGCAGCTTAATCTCTAACTGATCAATACGGCAATTTGCTTAACTGGCTTAACATATTTTTGTAATAACGGAACGTGATGTAAACCGCGTGGTGATAACCTTTATGTCTGGATAACTGGTGTTGTGCTTCTACTCACATGAAGAGCTGGCAGTAAGTGTTAAGTGTCAATGCTAACCAGGCTAATAAACAAACCATGCTACCGTGAGTAACGTCGAAGGGTAAAGTCACGTGACTTTTGTAGTTCGTTTATGAAACAAAAGGAGCAATTTCGATTTTTTAAAATAAGGCAAAATAGGGTCTGACATTTTCACAGTTAGAAGATTATCACTGTATAGACACTGTAAAATATTTGTGGTGGATAACATCGCTGATTTGGCTTCACAATATTTTTTTTTTAATAGGTCTATGGGACTTAACATTGGAGCTGCTCTTCGATAGGAACGCAACCACTTGGGGCGCTGGTTTTCACTTTCCCTCCCTATGCAATCTAAGTGAAATGATTGAGGAAAAAGAGGACTCACAAATAACGTGAGTTTGAAAACATTGTCATCCCGTGTCAATTTGTTTTTGCGATGTATACATGTTTGATTTGATGCATGCTCACAGCATGCTGGGAGACGGAGTTTTATATTGTTGAAACCTAGGTCTGTGGTAAGGCATGGAAGTTCCACGGTAAAACTGTATAACCTGTACATGTAAACATGTAAACATGTATTTTGCCGTTTTGAAGTAACTATCTGAAGTTGTCACATCATGGAAGTCTTCTTGCACTCTGTTAAACATATTAAAATGAATAATTAATAGACTAACAGACTGCAAGAAGTCATACATTTGTTAATTCTTGTTGTTATGAATCGATGAGTAGGCCCCTACAGTCATTTTTATATAATAGCCTACATAATATTTCTACTATATACATAAATATATAGTGTATATATAGAACATATGTTATTTATCATTTATCATCATTTTTATATAATAGCCTAAATAATATTTCTACTATATACATAAATATATAGTGTATATATAGAAAATATGTTCTTTATCATATGTTAATTTTTTAATGTTAAATTTTCAATAAATCGTGTTAAGTTTACAAGTGTTGTGCCTCCTCTTACTAGTATGATTTTTAGCATGCCAATTAAGGATAATACGATAGCATATCGGCCCTAAAAATCGGCCCAAAAAATTGGCAGGTCACATCGGCCATCGGCTGACTCCGACCGCTAAAAATCGGTATCGGCATCGGCTTTAGAAAAACCCAAATCGGTCGGTCTCTATCCTGATCTATTTTAAAATATTTCAGACAAATATGACACTGAGGTACTGTGTATATACCATAAGTATAAAAGGTTGTAATCTGAATGTCTAAAATTGGAGATTAATTTGGACTATATTTTGCCTCATTATCTTCATCCACCCCTATTTATTTCCAGACCCCATACTCTAAAGGGGGTCAGGAGAGAAGGCTGAGCTCTGACCTCGGGTACCAGCTGGGGTGTGTCCACCTCCACTGAGTGTTTAATTGCACTTTGAGTGTGGTGGACACCGAGAGAGAGATGCAACATTGCATATTCTGACCTCTGAAGAGTCCGAGCTGAACAAATACCTCTGTGTGTGTGTGTGTGTGTGTGTCGCCCACTTTAATTTGACACACACACTGCCATTCAAATGAGACTGCACCACACACAGCTCAGCATAAAGAGATGGTTCGCCAGACACCTTCCACTGTTCGAATACTGGTGGCAAACTAGCCTCTTGTAAAATGTAACCTGCTGCCATGGAATGTCATATTATATTACAACACAGACACAACAAAGCAGTTATGCTGCTATGGTTCAAAGCCATTAAAGGGACATAAAAACCAACACAGTGTCACTGTCATGTCCTAAATGATCTACTAAGCGCATACCAACATGCATGCAGGCTCCTGGGTGTGGAACTTACGTTGAGGAGCAGCTCAAAGGCGAACTGGAAGCCGGACTTGTAGACCGTGGTACCCTTGGCCTGCATGTGGGCAATGGCCTGCTTGAAGATCTTCTTATTGCGCATGTTGGCCTGCACCAGGTTGGACCTAAAGCAGGGTACCACCGGCTCAGCTTTCTCATTGAACTGCAACACACAAAAGGGTAATTTTCACTTCAAATGAATGTGCACGAAAAAACCCATGAAACCCTGGGATAAGGCTTTTAAAACAATATCAGGACTAATCCATCTTCTAACAGCCTCTTCTCCAGATTCTGTCAGTACAGCAGCACAGACACAACCAGACTCTGGCCCACACATGGTTCTGATGTGGTCCAGTGTCTACAGCCTCCTGCATTAGCATTCTACTCACACACTCACAGCTGGGCCAGAGCACCCGAGCAGAGCCACAGAGCAGCAGAATATAAACGTGTGGGAGTCTAGCTCTCTCCAGTGTCCAGTGGCTGTGGCTGATTCACCACGGGCGCTCTGCTGGCCCAGCGTTCTACATGGAAATGAGTGGGCAGAGTGGCCATTTCAAGTGGACCTCATCAAAGGCTAAAAAACACATTCAGAACTTCCACCATACTGACCCCATAGGAATCTCGTAGTATTACAATTAGTATTAATAGAACAAAATACCCTATAATCTTGAATGGTATAGATTTTATAGGAATCTTATAGTATTGGGACATCCTATAGAAGTACTGTAAGACTACTATTGAAACACTATCGAGGGTAACAATATTATAGAGGTATTGCAGAACATCAGCACCATCAACATAATATAAACTACCACAGAACTACTATAGAAATCTTGCAGTATTACTATAGTTCTTTTTCGTCAGGGGTACTACAAATGTTCAACTCCTACACTGCCCCTAAACTTGGAATTATTACTAGCAACGTTATCTTTAGCTGGCCATTAAGAACCATATCATTAGTGGACAATGTGTGTTTACGGTGCAGAGGTCTTGCCATTTATTCCAGCTAATTTCCTCCACAGCAATCCACATGTGTGGTCCCTGCTGATTAACCCATATGTTAGAGTTGTTAGCACCTTGGGCTAGCAGCTGCGCTTACACAGATCATGGAGCTGCAACAGCATGCGGCTTTGCCTCAGGTAAAATGAGGAGGGCATATGCTGTTGATGATAGACTGCCAACACAAGTCCTCTAAAGCCCATTACATTAGGTGGTCCTGTAACATACACTGTGGATGGGGTTTGATATCTGTAGCAAGTAATACACAGTAATCTCCTGTTGCACTCCATGCCATTCAACACTGTTGGAGAGAGACTCACATAGATATGCATGGGCTTGCATGGACACACACACGCACGCACGCACACACACACACACACACACACACACACACACACACACACACACACACACACACACACACACACACACACACACACACACACAGGTATACAGATACCTGCTGGCTCAGGTGTGATTGCAACTGATGCAATGCAAGGGCAGTTTTGGCAATGCTTACTTTGCGGATCTGTGTGTGTGTTTGTGTTTGTGTATGTGTGTGTGTGTGTGTGTGTGTTTGTGTGTGTCTGTGTGCGGATGCATGTTTACATGAGCCAGCTGCAAGCCCCCAAGTGGTACTGTTGCAGTAGACCTCGTTGATTACAGTGCTCTGTGCAAAGAACAGGTGCAGGTAAAATGGCAAAGCCCCACTATCACAGGCAAAGCACCAGAAAATATGCTGTTTGTGTGCTCACATTTGTGTGGCAGAATATATTTGTGTGTATGTGTGTGTGTGTGTGTGTGTGTGTGTGTGTGCACGTGCTTTAATGTGCCTCCAAGAGTGTAAGAGTGAGTGGCTTCTGCACTTGTAATAAGTGTACGACCGACTGCTGTAGAACTGCAATATCACCATCTTAATGGTCTTTACTCAGTTGAAGGTCAACTCTTGCATCAGTTGACATTTTGAAGGGGTTGGCAGGTCAGATGTAGTTAAAATATTTAGCCTGTAAAATGCTGACATTTGTGTTTGTGAAGGTTTCTATTCATAGAGGTGAACAAAACTGAAATCTATATGGAAATGTGTGCATTCTCGTGCACAAAGAAACACACACACACACACACACACACACACACACACTATTTGAGGCATTTTTAAAAACCTTACCCCAGCTCCATAGTCTGAGGCTGCCTTTATAATAAGTGAGAAATCAGCGGCATTCTCTCCCAGATTACTGTGCTCATTTTATGCTCTTAGACGTGGGATTTAGGGGAATACACTCACTAAGAGCAGTGGATTAGCGGGGATTACTGATGTGGGCCTACAAACACTGCAGTCCCATTTCCCTCTCTCTCTCTCTCTCTCTCTCTCTCTCTCTCTCTCTGTGTGTGTGTGTGTGTGTTTGTGTGGAGTCAGGCTCATTCCCCTGAGAGCAATATACATTGCCTATATAATTGTATGTCACATGTAGCGACTGAGGCTAAGGCAAAGCAACAGGCAGGAGAAGAGAGCAGGGGACAGAGGGACAGAGAGTTAGAGAGAGAGATAGAGAGAGAGAAAGAGAGAGAATAAAGAGAGGAATAACAGAGATAGGAAGACAGGGAGGAAAAGAAAAAGAGCGATAGGATGACAAGATGAAATGAAATGAGATTTATCGTGGCTGGCAGGAGCCATCCCTCTTGATCTTGCTCATGCGCACACAGACACATATATGCACACACACACACACACACACGCACACACACACACACGCACGCACGCACGCTCACACACAAACTGACAAAGTGAGGTAGAGAAAGAAAGAATATGAATACACAAACATGCTTATTCTTGTTGATACACACACACACACACACACACACACACACTCCGACACATTTGCACAGACACACAGTTGCAATCTTCATTCACACTTATGTGGGTTGACAAGGCGGAGGGTGTGATTGTGTGTGAATGTGAGTGTGCCAACGTGACAGTCCCTGGGCCAGAATGTCCATGTGTGTGTGTCTGTGTGTGTGTGTGTCACATGAGTAGGAGAAAGCGCTGGCTCGCCTCTGATTGACAGTGGGCAGTGTGACCTGACAGCGATGCCATCAAGGCAACCTGGACCGAGGTGCCTCTAGCATTCCGAGAGCAAAAATTTGCCAGTGGTCAACCGCCTTTAGACAAACCAGTATTGAAAAGGTATCTGGGGATGGAGCCATTGTGCTTCTCATAGCTTTTTTCTTCTTTCTGTCGTTGTGCAAGTGTTGCTTCAGGACTGACCTGTTCTGCCTTTTCTAATGCTCTTGTACAGAGATGGACAGCTAAACTGACAGCAGCACTCACCCAGGTAAGTGTCCCTGAGAAAGGGTATTTATAAATATACAGCATGACATTTAATTTTAATAGTTTCCTATTTTACTGGGGCATGCACCGAAAACAATAACCCCAAAGCACAAAAGATTGTTAACTTGTTTCCTTGTCTATCCTGGCCCGTGTTCCACACAGTAGACCATGAAGCCTTCCAGCAGACACTCTTATCCAGCCCAATGGCCACAGCTGGGGCCTCTCTCCATCCACTCTCACTGTGCCCTTTACTACAATGAGAACCCAGGTCCCACCATGAGATGAACACGTCAACTTTTTTGAAAATGTTGCTTACTTGCCGTCTACCCCAGAGATAGAAAAGAGAATACATACTCTTGTCTTCCCTGTGTGTGCAATAACACAGTCTGAGGTTTTTAGCCTAACTTACAGTAGCATAACTTACAGTAGCATGGAAGTGGGTTAGACCAGTTAGCCTATAGCTCTAACAGCAAATAAGCTAAGTTCCCAAAAGGTTGGCGACTGTTTGTGACCCCTGGGTGTTGAACTCTTGATACCAGTATGCTGGCTGGGTATTGAGGCATTGAAACCTTGACTGTTATTAGTATTTTGTTCCTGTTAAGCTGTAAGAACACTGTGTGTAGCGTTCAATTAAAGTAGAGTGACTACTGATTTATGCTTTACACACATATTTCTAGGCTCCATGGAAACTGGGGTACATGGAATATTGAGCTTCATCATCCAATCAGAGCATATTCATTGTCAGTCACTCTCGTACTTATTCTCAAATCAGAGCTCAGCTGTAAAAGCTTTCAAGGTTAACTTCAATCATGACAAATGTAAAACAGATGGAGATGAAACGGGATTAATATCTCAAATTCTTTCATTTGTTTGTGCTGTTCTTCCTACTTTGTGATTTCTAATATTGATGTGCCGGCGCAGGCGCACTGCCAGTGTGTTCCTGGTGTGCGGCCGTTTCTATTTCCATATTTTGAGCTTTGCTGTCCTATCCCTGAAAACCCTACTTAAACCCCATTAAATATTGACATGACCTCTCTAAAAAAGCTGTGAGCACACTGGTAGATGAGGCAACAGCAGATGCAAAATGGAGTTGCTGTGTCTTCTTCTTTCTCGGCAATATAAAATCCAAACTTACACAAGAACAGATAAAGCTACTGGTAAAGCAAACACCTCAAGGATGTATGTGTGTGTGTGTGTGTGTGTGTGTGTAAATGAACATGAAGCTGAAGCAATTACTCACCCGTGCTACATTGACATAGTCGTCATCAGACAGGGTGTCCAGCATCTCGACCACAGACATCTTCATCAGCTTCAGCGTCAGGCCACTCACACTGCCACTCCTGCAAACACACACATACGCTAAGGTCTGTAAGTGTGTGAGTATGTGTGAATGTATGTGAGTGTGAGTGTGAATGTGTGTGTCTGTGTGTGTGAGTGTGTGACCAACCACTGGTCAACCAAAATCTTCTCAACACCTAAATCATAAATTCAGAAATAATGTGTTAAGTATGCTTAATGTACATATATTAAACTGACCTGTGACATTTTTCACAAATATAGGGAGTAACCATCAAGGCACAAAACAAAACCAGCACACCAACATGCACTTGGCCTCTTTAATTCACGTCACTGAAAGCCAATCCTCAAGGTCACCCATGAGCCTGGTGTGGTGGTGCTGGTGGATAAGATCAGCAGACTCCGGTGCAGGAGCTGGAGCAGGAGCAGGAGCAGGGGCTGGGCTGGGCTGGGCTGGGCTTGTGATAAGGCTGCCCGGGCTCCTCTGTCTCTTAAGCGGCTTTGGGGCTCTCGGGGGCTCAGGAGCAGACAGAGGCCCCCTCAGGCCTGTGTCACCGAGCTCATCTGCGGCAAGGTGCGCTCATGGCTCCTGCAGGTGTCACAGGGGTGACGTGGAAGTGGTCTAGGGCTGACTGACTCCAGATCAGAGGTGCTCAAACATCCACCCCTGACTGTCTGGGTGATCAGGGGCTTGAAGGCCTTCCATATATCGCTTTTCCACCAATGTGAACCAAGTCCTGGTGATAGGTTGGTGCCTGTGCCAGTTTGGTGTTGATTCTACATGCCAACTTTTGAAGAACCAGCTTACTTTTTTATTTTTTATTTATTTTTTTTATTTATTTATTTAAAGAGGAATGCCTCTTGAGATGTGGCATCTCATTTTCAAGAGGGTCCTCGATAGGACTGGACAAAGACAAAGGTACAAGGACAAGATACTACAGTACAGTACAATACAACATACACATTCACTCACATACAGCCCCCTTCCCCCACCCCCAACAGCTCCCATTCCCTAAAAATACATACATATACACATATATACAACAAGCATACATCTTTTCTATTGACTGATCGCCAAAGAAGAGCCGAGTCGAGAAGTCACTGCATATGTCTTTACGCATCTCCATTGTCCTAGCAACATGTCCGTAAGCAGCCAACCATAACAACAACAACGGAGGACTACATATAGTGTTGCATTTCAAAGATGCACCTGTAAAGCTATTAGTGATCAGAAGAGGTCATCTCTGCTAAAGGCACTGGTCACCTGATTCAGTTCTCCTAGGCCTGTAGATGACCCTGAGCACCTGAAGGCCAGGTGAGTTAGATAAGGGCTGCAAGTTAGAAGACGAAAGATATGCACCGTAGGTCAACATAATTTTGTGTCGGAACCTCTAAATGATAACCACGAAACCTTAGCTGACCCGTATGCTCCCCACCCGCCTCTTCTGCCTGAGCCGAGTCCACCACCGTGGCATGGTGTCTGACACGAGTCTGTCCGTTCACACCTAGACAGGTGGCATGCAGACATGTGCCAATAGGTGGCACTAATGCTACAGCAATGACACCTTAGACTGACAGGAACACAGTAAATGACACTGAGTGCATTCGGAATATCAAAATATATATTTGTGTGTGTGTGTGTGTGTGTGTGCGTGCGTGTGTGCGTGCGCGCGCGTATGCAAAAGAGAATTCATGTATGTGCGTGTGTGTTCATGGGGGACTGTTCTTGTATTTGAGTGGTATGATATACTCACACATCGACAATGATGACCATGTCCTTGGGAGACGAGGCTCCTTGGATGTACCTGTGAGGAGACAGACAGGCATGATTACGGACCAATTACAGACTCGAGTGGTGGTAAAACCCCGGCTCCGTTGCTTCGCACCGCACCACGCCGCGCGCGTGGCTGAGGCTCCGCGAGCAAACGCCCTCGCTGCCGTGACCTCTGTCGGGGGTTTTGTGACGGCTTTTTCTCTAAGCTATCATCAGAGAGGACACGGGGCACCTGAATAGAACTTTTACAGCGGCACTCGCACTCCACTGAGATTAGGAGGTGATTAAACTTGTCATCCAAGGCCAAGAGAGTGGCAGCCAGGGCTTAGCTAATGTACACGGCACACTGAAAGGAAGCTCTGTGGAGTCCATGGCGGACCGATGGGGAGAACAGCAGAGACGGACGTCTAAGAGAGGATTATTAACCCTCATTGCAGACTTGCAGTGTGACATATACCGTCATTTTCCAACTATTAGCCGAGATTTATTGATTTTGCAAACAAATTTCAGCTATGAGGTTAAAGGTTGTATCAGCGAATTCAGGCACAAAAAAGGCCCAAACATAAATGATCACATTCATCTAATCTTTCCTAACGATCCACTAGCTGCCTGCCCCATAAGCAGGCCGTCAAAAAACTGCGTCTCTGTAGGCAGCCTAGGCTCCGAGATCTGTACACAAAAATAATAGCTACCAACAGGGGTTGGCAACCACTCAAAAGCAAAATAAAGTGTTTCAACCAATAACCGACGAGATGCGCGTTTAGGAGAGTTTCAATTGCATGGGAGGGAGGGGGAGGGAGTAGCGAACTAGCTCTCTGTTTTGTTTGAACATCAAAAGTGACGTATCCCCGCTATCGCTGATACAACCTTTAATACACAGGGGCAGTTAATATGGTATTAACTTGCATAAAACACTGTCCTGTGGCTTATACACAATGCGGCTAATAGAAAGAAAATTACTGTACTCAGTAAAGTAAGTAAACACACTTGGCTCCACCGGAAACAGAGAGCCTTTCGTGCACGTAGCCTATTGAAGAGCCATGATGACCCAATACATTTTTCTTCAATCAACACTTTTCACTACATTGGCATTCTTCTGATTCTGGGAAACTGCACTCTCGAAACTTGAATACAATTCCAACGACTACCTCTGAGCTTGTTTCTCAGAAATGGCTTTCTTGCAAAACGTTCATATTCACCCAAGGAGTTAAGACTACTTTTTCAGTCACGACTTCTGGAATAATGTCAGCATGCGCCATGTTTACAATGGTTGGCAGATTCAGTTAAATTCACTTTCAGACCTTTTATCTCGGCAGGAGAGTGTGTGTGTGTGTGTGTGAGTGTGAGTGTGTGTGTATGTGATTATGTGTGTGTGTGTGTGTGTTTGTATGTATGTGTATGTGTGTGTGTGTGTGTGTGTGTGTGTGTGTGTGTGTGTGTGTGTGTGTGTGTGTGTGTATGTGTGTATGTGTGTATGTGCGTTATGCATGTGGCCCTAGAGCTCTGGCTAGGTGAGGTGGCTGACGTGGCTGTCTGTCTGCCTCCGCCTGAAGGGGCTCCCAGGCACCTCAGACTGACTGGCTTGCGACCAGACCGGTCTGGAGTTCAGATAAATCCGCTGAGGGCTGCCGGCCGCTGCCACCGAGACAACCACTGACAGGAGGGAAGGAGAAAAGAGGGATGGAGAGATGGAGAAAGTGAGGGATAGAGAGATAAAGAGATGGGAGAGGGAGGAGGCCAGGGCTCAAGGCTGAAGTCCCTGCCAGCCCCACTGTTTCATGTCGCTAATCAAACTGACCCCACCCTCATTAAGACCACACCTTGAAGCTGACCAAACTCTGGCTGCCCATCTGAGGCCTTACAAGATCACCTTGTCTGGTCACTCAATCAGTTGCTACCTCTGATTTTGAATCTGCTGTGGAATTTAGGATCCATCTCAGTAAAAATGTGAAGAAAAAAAGCCAATGTGTGTGTGTGTGTGTGCGTAGGAGAGTGAAAGTGTGCCTAAAAGTGTGTGTGTGTGTGTGTGTATGTGTGTGTGTGTCCGTGTATTTGTGTGTGTTTGATGCATGGTGTGAGAAAACAGCAACAAAACACCCGAGTCTGTGCGCCGCTGATACAGGCTGACATTAAACATGGACACACACTCATTCATACAAACGCAAACACACACACACACACACACACACACACACACATACACCCAGGCACACACACGTACACACACACAAAACAAAAACACAAACACCGTTCCAGTAGCAATTAAAAAGGCATTACGTCCCCCTGCCCCTGTGTAATCTGAGGGGAGATTGATGGCCATCGCGCACTCCTTCAAGCTCCTGGCTCCAGCTCTGAGATCGCACCGCTCGGCCTTGTGGGTACCTGGCAGCGGCAGAGCCAGCACGGCTGCCGGTGTGCCTTTTGTGTGAGTGTGTGTGTGTGTGTGTGTGTGTGTGTGTGTGTGTGTTTAGAAGACTGTTGGTAAATGCTGCCACGTTGTTGTTGTTTTATGTGCTGGGGGCTGACCAATCATTGGGGACGTCTTCCTGTGGTGATGATTGGTCGGGCTGGCTGGCTGGGCCTGGCTTTGGCTGGGGAAGACTGGAGCCCATGGGGGCCAATCCAGCGGCTTTGTGAAGCAGGGCCAAGCACCACAGAGAGGGGCCACTGCAGAGAGGCAGTGTGTGTGTGTGTGTGTGGTGTGTGTGTGTGTGTGTGTGTATGTGTGTGTGTGTGTGTGTGTGTGTGTGTATGTGTATGTATTGTGTGCATTGGTGTGTATGTGTGTGTTTTGTGTTCATGTGTTCGTGGATATGTTTTTAACATTTATGTGTATTTGTTTCTAGTAGTGTTATCAATGTGTGAGTGTGGGCCTGGCTTTACTGGCTGTGCCAGGCTGTGTGTGCACGTGCATTCGTGTGTGTGTGTGTGTGTGTGTGTGTGTGTGTGTGTGTGTGTGTGTGTGTGTGTGTGTGTGTGTGTGTGTGTGTGTGTGTGTGTGTGTATGTGTGTGTGTGTTCTGACTGAGTGCTCTCTCCACACTGTTTCCTGAGGCGAGCCAGCTGCTGGCACACGCCACTCCAACCTGCACCGTGACCTTTCACCCCGTCCCTCAGTGGCTGTTCCAGGCAGCCAATCATGGCAGGGGGCATATGTGGGAGGATGTGTGTGTGTGTGTGTGTGTGTGTGTGTGTGTGGGGGGGGGGGGGTATACTGCATTCTCTCCCTCGCTCGCAGACAGAAGCCAAGAGGGGGAAATGGATGGGTGGAAGACTGATGACAGCTCACCGAGCACAGAGGGCAGCAGGAGAGAGCTGGCTCTGGCCACTCAGTGAGCATGCCCACTCAACACTCAGAGTGGACAGAGAGAGAGAGAAGGAGGGAGAGAGAGTGAGAGAAAGGTGGTGAAAGTCAGTATGAGAGAGGTGAATATGAGGTGTGTGTGTTAGAGAGAGAGAGAGTCTTTGTGATTCAAGTGTGTGAATCTAGTCTGTGACTATGTATGTGTGTGTGTGTGTTACAGTGACTGCATGTGAGTGTAGAGAGTGAGTGTAGTGTGTGTGAATAGTGTAATATATATATATGTGTGTGTGTGTGTGTGTGTGTGGGGGGGGGGGGGCAATCATCTTTAATAAAACTGGCGACAACACATCAAAGGTATGGACACTTCCACTTCAGCTGCTACCTCCCCCACCCCCCCCCCACACACACATAGAACAGAGACCGACAAAGCAGACCGCTGTGACTTATCTCCTTAATTAGCCCCATCTCCATTCAGATGGGAACTGAACTGCTAGGCAGCGGGCAGCATGGACCGGGAAGGGGGGCGATAGCGACTGCATGGAGGGACCGGACCTCAGAAGTGGGGAAGCCACAGGGGTGGTGCAGAATACCCATAAGCCCTAGCGGCAGGGCTCCCATTCAGAATGGGGCGGCCCATGGAGCGGAGGGAGTCCCCTCTCACGGGTCTCAGCGTCTCCCCCTCTGTTCTCTCTGGACACGCATCTCAGAGCAAAAGCCCAGCAGCAGCTCATTACACAGACGCAGGCGGAGTGGGCATGGCTAACAGCGCTGGGACTGGAGGCAGTGCAGTACTAGCTTGGTGTGGAGGAGCTGGAGCAGTTGGAGTGGAGAAGAGGAAGCTGAAGATGTGTGTGAAGTGTGTGTCGGTCTACAGTGGGAGAATTGCCTCTAAGGTCTGTCTGTGTGTGTGTGTGTGTGTGTGTGTGTGTGGGCGTGCGTGTGGCTGTGTGTGTAACTGTGTGTGTATGTGGTGGTTGAAAGGAACAGAAGATACAAAAGGATTCTCTTATTCTCCTCATCTTTGTCCTAAACTCTCAGCCGCTATTGTTAAGAGTTTTTCTCCTCAGTGCTTCTTTGCAAAGCAATTTCACTCCATGAGTATGGGCACCCTGCAGGTGAGTTTGAGATGCTCTCCCCAGGGTGCTAATCACTCAACAATAAACCCTCTAATAGTTCTCGGGTCAAGCTTCATGAAAGCGGCCTCTCAACAAGAAAGGAGGTCAGAGGCCTCTCGGAGGAGGAACACGGGGCGCTAAAAAGTAGAGGAACGTCGGAGAGGAGTTCAAGGACACGGTTCCTTCAAAGAGGACAACTTGGAGTCCCTTCATTGACCTTTCACACAACACAAATGGTTGACTCAGGGTAGCTGAATGGAGGAACAACTGTAAGTGGCAGTTCTACTGTCTCCTATATATAAAAAAAAAAAACAGCCTCTGAGTTTGGGGTCACATGTGGTGGTCGTGTGCTACCAGGGTGCCATCAGCAGATGCTGGCAGTGCGTGGCGACTGCGCAGCTCCAGGAGGATGAGGAGCGCAGGAGAGGAAGATGACGCTCGCACGGCGGCGTGCGACTCACGGCTGGCGGCTCCCTCTTCAGCGGCCGACTGCATCCAGATGTGAAGTTTCTGCATGGGTTCCGCCCAGTAATTACCTTTCAGCGGCCGCCCCACCAACGCCATTTCTTCCCTATCATTACCCAGCAGCCTTGCTGCCAGGACCAGGTGACGAGCAGATGGGCCAGGCTGGTGCCGAGCCCAATCCACCAGCACACACACACACACACACACACACACACACACACACACACACACACACACACACACACACACACTAGCCTATTTCAAAACCCTTTACACAA